>NW_026652286.1:84979738-85305976 GCF_009828535.3 Hylobates moloch | reverse complement strand
GGACCAATGGAAGTTCTAAGGAGGTAGTGCTTAAATCTGTTGGAGAAGTCAGGGAAGCCTCTCTGGAAGATACTTTTTTTAAAAAAATGAACTTAATTGAGGTATAATTTACAAGCAACAAAATGCATACACTTTAAGTATACTCATTGATGAGTTTTGATAAATATATATGGCTATATAATCATTACCATGGTCAAGATATAGGTCATTTCCGTAATCCCAAAAAGTTTCTTTGTAACCCTACCCAGAAAATTCCTACCATCTCTGGCCCTACAAAATCACTGATCTGCTTTCTGCCATTGTAGATTAGATTTGTCTTTTCTATATCTTATATCTTTTAGAAATCAGGGAAGGGTGAGTTCCAAGCTTTGATCAACATCCTTAAACTAAAAATTGCATGCACAAGATAATTAGAATATACATAAATGGCATAAATTAAGGAGATGTTGAAGCCCGAAACTAGAGTAATTGTAATTTCACAATTCACTTCTCTCCCCAAGCCCCTTAATTAGCAAACATCTTAGGAAAGACTTTAACTTTCTATAGATCATGGAATGTGAGGGTAAATTAACTTTACCTACATTTTAAGGGATATAGAGATTTCTCTTTATAGTTGGGTAATAAATTGAAAATAGGATTTAGTTTAAGACAAACGAGTGGGACCCCAAGAGCAAATGATTAATATTACACAAGGGAAAGTGGAGAGCTTCTTGGAAGAGGTGAAGTCTGAACTAGGATAAACTGGCAGAGAGGAGAAAAAGGAATTCCAGGTAGAGACAAGATGCAAATAACGAAGTAAACAAGTAAGTTAATGAAATAATTAATCTTTAAATGTCATTGTGGAGCTGAGGGAACTATCAGCAGTTTGGTGGTACTGCAGTGTCAAGTTCAAGGAAGAAAGTGGGGGATGAAGCTGGAGAAATTCACACAGACATTTAATGAAGTATCTCAAACAGGTGAGAGCTTTGGGAATTCCCCAGGGTTGAAGCAAAGACTCAGCCATGGGGAGTCATGTCCACCTCTCTGGTGTCATTTCTTCCTTTCCATCCAGCAAGAAAGGCCTAGGCCTGCTTTGGAGAGGAGCCAGCAGCCCCCAGGATCCCTTCCAACCGCACAGCCTCACCCTGGCTCCTCAGTGGTGTTTTCTGAGCTGAACACAGCAGCCAGGGGTGCTCCCGGCTTCGGCTGATGGCTACTTTCTTTGGAGAGTCAGCTTGCCAGATGCCTTGAAATAACTGAAGAAAAATCACTTTTCCTGGGTTTTATCATATGTCCATATCACCAGACTAATTTTAAAACTTTTTCTTAAAAAAAGGGGAGAGAAACTTTTTTTCCCAGATAAAATATATTAAAAATCCCAATATACTGAAAAGATAAGATTGCAGCAGCTTTGTTGAAGCAAAATCAGAAGGCCGAGGGCTCCTTCTACCCTCTCATCTTCCCCGCTACCCCCAGCAGCTTACCCTCCCCTTTCTCCCCTACTTTCACACCTGGGACACCTACTGAGAGCCCCAGGACTCTTAGGAGCACAGCCTGGAAACCATCAAGCAGAGGTGACCTCCTAGGACAAAGGCTCTGCATGTTACCTTGGTCCCTAGGGGATGCTCCATCAAGGGTGCCTGTTACTAAGGTCATGTTTTGGTTTATCTGGATTCTCAGGCCCCATGTTAGGTCTGTTCTTTATCCACAGACCTCGCTCCCCCACTCCCCATGGGAAGTAACCTTTCCTTTGTCCTTATCTGCTCCCCTCGCCCGCCACACTGTGGTTCCCTCCTTCCCTACAGAAATTGCACCATTTTCAGCTTCCTATAAAGGAAGCTTCAACTCAAGCTTGCTTCTCATCCCCCAGCTGTCATCTATGATCCAGCCAGGCCAGCTTTCAGGGTTTCACTGTGATATCTTGCCCTTTGAACTCATAGGCTCAGACCCTCCCCTGGAGAGCTTATGTGGTTGGTGTGTTTGTCCCCCAAGGTTCAGGGTAATTAAGGTAACACTGGGGATAAGGGAGGTGAACATAGTATAGGTGGGTGGGGGAGATTGCCCAGGTGAGCCTGGAGACTGGGGACATACTACCTCCATTCTGAAGGCAGGGAACAGTTTGAAGACAGCCCAGCCTCTTGCTCTAGTGAAAAAAATTCTGCTCCTTCAAAGTTCTGACTTTCCAAACCAGAGGCCGCAAGGATCATGTATGAAAGTGAGAGGTAAGTGGGCCATGTAGTTATGTGTAACAATTTATCTTTCTCATCTTTTCTTGAACGAAACTCAAATTGAAATTCTATTCCTCCTCCCTGAAGTTCATTATTTCTGGATTTATTTTTTTCTCTCTTTACACACAGTCACACCATATATTGGAATAGCAGATATAAGGGCATGAATCTTACTCCACAAATTCAAGTGTGTGAGACATTCACACTGCTTTATTCTCTTTAATTAAAATAAATCTAATTTCACCACTATTCCTGTTCCCCAAACACTGGCTGGCAGGAAATTCAGTCTTTGTCATTGCTGCTGTTCTCTCTTCTGACCTCCAGGATCTCTGAATCTTAAGCACCTATTGCAGTCTTTGCTTCTGTCCCTTAGGGAACATTTCCACCACTAAATCTAGGAGCCTGCCATGCTAGGACCTCCTACATCTCTTCTTAAGGCTCCAGGGTTGGCCCCCATTGTCCCCCTTTATTCTTATGAGCTCCTTCTGGCTAAATCATAAAAATAGCCACCATTGTTAAAAGTTGATGAGATGCGTGATCTCATCTACTCGTCACAATAGCTCCTGAATTGGGAAGAGTGTCATCTGCTTCCTTGTATAGGCAAGGAAATGGAGGCCTGAAGAGAAGTCTCTTGCTTGAGGTCAGGCTGAGTAGGAACTTAGAGAGCCCATGTTCCTGGGGTCTTGTCTGAGTCCCCCCACTGCCTCTCTTCTGCCCGTGGATTTAAGGCCCCTTTGACCTCTCCTTCTCAATGTCCATCAGTAACTGTACATTTCTTTTGCTGTGGGACAACCCAGGATGCCTCCCCAGGACCTGCAGCATTTTGCTATGGTGCCTTCTCTACTTCACTCTCCTCTTTTTCCCTCTGCTTCCCAATCTACTCTTTCTTCTGAATTCCTTCCCAGACCCTCTTCCCACTCACTCTCAGCATGTGCTCTCTGACTACAATGCCAAGCCCTGCTTATTCTCCAAGCCGTCTCTCCAACACCATTCAAGGTGCACACTATCTCCTTTGGGAAGCATTTCCAAATCTGTCTGGTAGAACAGACAGCTTGCCTGGCTGGGCAAGCTCTTCTGTAAATGAACACCAAAGCCCTAAGTTGTAGAGTTTGGAGAAACATGTTATATCAAGGATTCTAACCTTCTTGTTTTACAAAAAAAGAAACTAGCAGAGGAGGGAAGGGAAGTGCCTAAAGTCAGCAAGTCAGGAAGGGCCAAGCAGGATGGAACCCACATGTATACTCACACTACATCTGACTCATATTCCATCTCTTCATGCTGGTAGGGAGGGTGGCCCATCTCTGCTTCCTCTTCCAGTTCCAAGGAAGTGGCCTTGGAACTTGCCACTTCCCTTCCCCTAGGAACTAGATGACAAGTTAGGCAGCCCACACCTGTTCCCCGAGTTCAGCTGAGAACAGCAACAACAACAACAAAAGGGGCTTTTAACAAATTTGCAGAAGTTCTAAAATTGGAATTGGTACACAATATCCAACTTAATAACATTTCAACTAATCACAGAGACAAAATCATCACAATTTCTAGAGGAAGCTGCTATAGGATTGACATACATATAATTTATTTGACAAGCACAGACTTTTTTAAAAAAGAAAACCACTATTAAATGTTACCAAAATCACTTTTAATTTGGAATGTGACAGCACACTCATCATTTCTGAGATGCTAGCCACCTAGGACCCAAACACTACCAGCTGTACTCTCTCCTCTGGACCCTCAAGCCTACTGCTTTCCCTCCCGCCCTGTCCACTGAAACAAGTAAAAGAGCACACCACATTCCCCCTATGGAAGCTCAGCACCTGATATAATTATAGTAGTTAACATTTATCATGCCCCTACAAAATGCTGTACATGTCTTATCTTAATTAATCCTCACAGCAACACTATGAGGTGAGTACTATTACTATTTTATAAATGAGGAAACAAGGCCCAGAAAGAATACACAAACTGCCAAGGTCACTGCTGCACAGTAGAGTCCATTGGACTCCAGGGTCTTTGGTCTCACTTCTCATGGTTGGATGAGGGGGGATTAAATGAGAGATGCATATAAAAAGAACGGTACATGCTGGTGCTTAATACCTGTTACTACCCTTTCTGCTTCTGAATAAATATATCTTCCACTCTTTCCCACTACACTGTCTGTATTTTCTCTATTAGGGAGATATTCCTTGGAGTTTTTAAGGAAGGGGGCTTTAACGATGCCAGGGATGTATGCTTTGGACATCATTGCTAACTTTTCAAACAGTTTGAAACAATCGCCAGAACTTAACTTCTCTCTTTTGTCCACTGTCTGGTTTCGTCTGGTCTCTATGAATGCAAACACAGGCTATTTTATGAATATTTGCCTTGGATTCAGGGACCACGAATACAAGTGTTTATAAAAATGGGGTTCCCTGTACAGGGGGAGATGGAGAGGACCTTGGTTAGTCATTCCCCATAGGAACCCAGAATTCCTGGGTCTTCCCAGTAAAAGCCTTTGAATAAAGAAGAGGGTCATGCCAGGTTGGACCATCAATAAAGTCCATCCAAGCACTGTTTCCCTAGACCCACATGCATCAAACACCTAATGCTGAAGCATGAACTATGGAATGAGCTGCCTCTGACACTCATTGTCATAGCATTACCTGAAGGAAAGGACTTCACCTTTCCAAATCTCAGCTTCCTTATCTCTAAAAGTGGGATGATAGTGATACCTACATAACAGGATTGTTGTGAAAATGATATTGAATGATTCATTTCAGCACTTAGTGCAGTCCCTGGTGTACTATGCTCAGACATTCAGCTGTGATTATTACTAGCAGTAGCATAGACTGTTGTAGTTGTAATAGTGGTTGTAGTAAAGACATGTTCTCAGCATGTGCTGTCCCAAGCACAAAAACAAGAATGGGACAATTCTAACTGATCTGGAACTATGCTTTCAATTTGAATAGCACATATTTTATTCACAATTTTACCCCAACTTATTCCAAATACAATAATACCTTTGCAGTTAGAATTTAACATTAGAACTAGAAAATGGAAAATCATGTTGAAGAAAAAGAGTGGAAACATTAGAAACAACTAGGGTTGAAGCTCACCTTCAGTTCTGACCTTCCTAGTAACGAGTACAAAAGGGAAGTCAGATGGGCCATGACATACTCATTATCTGATGTTTTGTACATATTGGTTATGTGTGAATCCAGATTAGCAAAGCTATTTATCTTAGAATTTGCTATAGCAATTGCTACTAACAAAAAACAGTTTCATCAGCTATCTTAGTAGGGAAACGTCTATTTTCTCCATTTTCTCCACTGATCTGTAAATTCTGTGACAGGAGGAGCTGTGTTATACTCATATTTGTATATCCTAAACATACTACCTGTCCTCAGTAGGTACTTAAACATTTTTTGAATGATGTCTTAGCCCACTTTGTGCTGCTATAACAGAATACCATAGACAGGGTAATTTATAATAAACAGAAGTTTATTTCTCACAGTTCTGGAGGCTGGGAAGTCCAGGATCAAGGTGCCAGCACCTAGCAAGGGCCTTCTTGCAATCATCTCATGGTGGAATGCAGAAAGTAGGACAACAGAGACAGACGGAGTAAAAAGGGGCCAACCCCCCATTCCCTTAATGACAAATCCATTCACGTAATAACGGCATTAATCCATTCATAAGGGCACAATTCACATAGCCATTAGGCATCTCTTACAGGTCTCACCAATGGCAATTAAATTTCTAACACATACTTTTGGGGGAACACATTTGAACCAGAGTAAATGATGTGATAAATCGTATATAAGTTCCTTAGCCCTCAGACTGGTAATTTGATAATGGTTACTCAAAGTCACATTTAAAATTTGAGTCCAGGTCCCCTTGACCCTCAAAATTTTGTTTTTTTCTAACACTCCACTGTTCTACTTATCTATTTCTATATTATAAATTATGCCAAGACTTAGTTGCTTACAAACAATCATTATCTTTCATAAGTCTATGGGTTGCATGGGCTCAGCTGGGTGGTTCTTCTTCAGGGTCTTTGACAAAGTTAAAGTCATATAGGGCTAGAGTCATCTGAAGACTACTTTGATCACATGTCTGGAATCTGGGCAGGAATGGCTGGAATACCTGTGGCTGGTCATGCATCACTTCCTCACACCATGGTGGTGTCAGGATAAGCAGACTGCTTACATGTTGCCTGGCTTATTCTAGAGTGAGCATTCAAAGAAACCATGGCAGAAGCTGCAAGCCTTCTTCTGACCTAGTTTAAGAAGTCACATAGCAACATTTCTACCGTATTATGTTAGTCAAAGCAATTACAGGCCCACATGTATTCAAGAGATAGAAGGATAGACTCCATCTCTTAATGGGAGAGGACTTACCTAACTGTTTCCGGGATGCAAGTTACAGTAATCTATGCAGTAAACTATATTCAAGACAAAGCTACAGTAATCAGGATAGTCTGGTATTGATGTTAGAATACACAAGGAAATCAATAGAATGAAAAAAAGAGTCTAGAAATAGATCTATACATTTACACTTAATTGATCTTTGACAAAGGTCGGACAAGTATAGCCTTTTCAACATATGATACTGGAACTGACTATCCTTATAGAAAGATATATAAAATTTATCCATAACACAAAATTTAAGTTGTATAATGTACATAAATTAATTTGAGAGGAGTCATAGACTTAAATATAAAAGCTAAAACTATAAAGCTTCTAAAAGTAAACATAAGGCAATCAATTTGCAACTTTGTTGTAGATTTCTTAGACAAGACACAAGAGAAAGACCCCAAAAGAAAAAAATTGATAAATCGAACTTCCTCCTTTTGCTAATCAAAGATACCATTAAGAAAACATAAAGGCAAGCTACAGATGGGAGAAACCATTTGCATTGTATATATATGCATGACAAAGAATTTGTAAATAGAATCTATAAAGAACTTTCACAACTCAAAAATTAAATGACGAACAAGCCAATTTAAAATTCAAACAAAAGGCTTGAATAATAGACTCACTTAGCTATCCAGCCTACATCTTCCTTCTGTGCTAGATGCTTCCTGCCCTTGAACATCAAACTCCAAGTTCTTCAGCTCTGGGACTCAAACTGGCTTCCTTGCCCCTCTGCTTGCAGATGGCCTATTGTGGAACCTTGTGATTGTCAAGGAGGCCCTCACCAGTGCTGAGCAGAAGCCATGCCCTTGGACTTCCCAGGCCCCAGACTGGCACAACTCTCAGGAGAACACCTATTGATGTCAGTTCTCCAGACGAGAATTTCTTCCACCAGAATTGCATATCATTGCAGACAGGAGACAGGACTAGATTGCAGCTCTGACTTGGACAGACAGAGAAGTGTGTGGAGGCTCGCATGGTGAATTTTAGCTCCAGAATGACTGCGGGAATAAATCAGGAATCCTGAGAGGACCCACAGACCCTCTGAAGGAAGCAGACTGCTCCTGCAGGACCAGGGAGACATCCCAAATATTGTGCTGGTATCGATGGCTGAGAGACCCATAAATGGTTCACATCACAGGACTCTGTGCAGACAACCCCCAGTACCAGCCCAGAGCCTGATAGACTTGCTAGGTGGCTAGACCCAGAAGAGAAATAACAATCACTACAGCTCAGCTCTCAGGAAGCCATATCCATAGGAAAAGGCGGAGAGTACCACATCAAGGGAACACCCTGTGGGAAAAAAGAATCTGAACAATAGCCTTCAGCCATAGACTTTCCCCCTGACAGAGCCTACCCAAATGAGAAGGAACCAGAAAGGCAACTCTGGTACTATGAAAAAACAAGACTCTTTAACACCGCCAAAAAAATCATACTAACTCACCAGCAATGGATCCGAACCAAGAAGAAATCCCTGATTTACCTGAAAAAGAATTCAGATTCAGATGGCTAGTTATTAAGATAATCAAGGAGGCACCAGAGAAAGGTGAACCCCAATTCAAGGAAATCCAAAAAACAAGAAATGAAGGGAGAAATATTCAAGGAAGTAGAAAGCACAAAGTAAAAACAATAAAAACTTCAGGAAACACTGGACACACTCATAGAAATGCCAAATGCTCTGGAAAGTCCCAGCAATAGAATTGAACAAGTAGAAGAAGGAAATTCAGAGCTCAAAGACAAGGTCTTCCAATTAACTCAATCCAAAAAAGATTTTGACAAACAAATGAGAATAAGAAAATATAAACAAAGCCTCTAAGAAGTCTAAGATTATGTCAAATGACCAGGACAGTATAAATAGCTTTATATCAATAAGTTTGAAAATTTGTAAAACAAAAAAATTCTTAGGAGAAACACAGCTTGAAATCGACATGAGAAAAATATTGAACATATGAATGTAAAATTATTAAAGAAATTAAATATGTAATTGAAAATCTTCTCCCCAAGAAAATGTTTCTGGGCCCATGTAGCTTCAGTGGTGAATTGTGCAAAATGTTTAAGAAAGAAAATAATGCTAATCTTTTACAAATTGTTCTAGAGAATAAAGAATAAAGTAGCACTAACCAACTTGTTTTATGAGGCCAAAATAATTTTTGCATCCATCTTTACAAAAACATGATGATAAAGAAAAATTATAGGCGGTCTCATTCAGAACATGGAAGCCAATAACTAAACAAAATATTAGCAAATGGAATCAGCAACATACAAAGGCTAAGGCATGAGATCAAATAGGACTTACTCCAAGAAAGCAAATTTAGTTTACGCTCAAAATTCAATTAATCCAATTCACAATTAACACAACAAAAAAATTCATGTGATCATCTTAATAGATAAAGAAAAAGCATTAAAATTCAATATCCATTCATCATTATTAAAACAAACAGGCAAACAAAAATCATTTAGCAAAGTAGAAATAGAACTTATTAGCCTGATAAAGTAAATCTACAACAAACCTATAACAAACATCAAACTTAATGATGAAGTGTTGAAAACATTCCTTTTGAAATAACAAATGAAAGATTTGAATAACACAGTTAGCTGGCCGACACTATTCCCAGTCAATGTCAAACTGGAGGTTTGATTCAGAGTACAGAAGCAAGAAAAAAACAGTACAGAAATTAGAAAGTTGGGGAGAGAGAAAGAGAAAGACCTGTTGTGTGTCTTCTTTTAATTTTTAATTTTTTTAACTTTTAATTTAGGTTCAGGGGTACATGTACAGGTTTGTTATATAGGTAAATTTGTGTCACGGGTGTTTGTTGTACAGATTATTTTGTCAAACAGGTACTAAGCCCAGTACTCAACAGTTATTTTTTCTGATCCTCTCCCTCCTTCTACCCTCTATCCTCTGGTAGGCCCCAGTGTCTGTTGTTCCCCTCTTTGTTTCCATGTGTTCTCATTTAGCTAACACATATAAGTGAGAACATGTAGTATTTGGTTTTCTGTTCCTGTGCTAGTTTGCTCAGGCCTCCAGCTTCATCCATGTTCCTACAAAGGACAAGATCTTATTCTTTTTCATGGCTGTATAGTATTTCATGATGTATATGCATCATGTTTTCTTTATTCAATCTGCCATTGATGGGCATTTAGGTTGATTCTGTATCTCTGCTATTATGAATAGTGCTGCAATGAACATACACATGCATCTGTCTTTGTGGTAGAATGATTTCTATCTCTCTGGGTATATGCTCATAATGGAATTGCTGGGTCAAATTGTAGTTTTGTTTTTAGCTCTGAGGAATTGCCACACTGCTTTCCACAATGGTTCAACTAATTTACACTCCCACCAACAGTTTATAAGCATCTCCTTTTCTCCACAACCTCACCAGCATTTTTTTTTTTTTTTTTTTTTGGTTTTTGGTTTTTGTTTGCTTGTTTGTTTGACTTTTTAACGGTAGCCATTCTGACTGGTATGAAATGGTATCTCATCATGGTTTTGTTTTGTATTTCTCTAGTGATCAGTGATATTGAGCTTTTTTTCACATATTTGTTGGCCACGTGTATTGTATCTTTTACTGAAAAGTGTCTGTTCACATCCTTTGCCACTTTTTATTGGGGTTGTCTGTTTATTTTCTTGTAAATTTAAGTTCCTTATAAATGCTGGATATTAGAACTTTGTCAGATGCATAGTTTACAAAAATTTTCTCACATTCTGTAGGTTGTCTGCTTACTCAGTTGATAGATTATTTTGCTGTGCTCTTAAGTTTAATTAGATCCCATTTGTCAATTTTGCTTTTTATTATTATTGTTTTTGGCATTTTCATCATCAAATCTTTGCCTGTTCCTATGTCCAGAATGGTATTGCCTAGACTGTCTTCCAGGGTTTTTATGGTTTTGGGTTTTACATTTAAGTCTTTAACCCATCTTGAGTTGATTTTTGTATATGGTGTAAGGCAGGGGTCCTGTTTCAATCTTCGGCCTGTGGTTAGCCAGTTATCCCAACACATTTTATTGACTAGGGAGTTCTTTCCCCATTGCTTGTTTTTGTCAGCTTTGTTGAAGATTAGATGGTTGTAGATATGCAGTATCATTTCTGGGCTCTCAATTCAGTTTCGTTGGTCTATGTGTCTATTTTTGTACCAGTACCATGCTGTTTTGGTTACTGTAGCCCTGTAGTATAGTTTGAAGTCAGGTAACATGATGCCTCCAGTTTTGTTCTTTTGCTAAGATTGCATTGGCTATTCAGGCTCTTTTTAGTTCCATATAAATTTTAAAGTAGTTTTTGTTTGTTTGTTTGTTTGGTTTTTTTAGTTCTGTGAAGAATGTCATTGGTAGTTTCATAGGAATAACATTAAATCTGTAAACTGCTTCAGGCAGTATGACCATTTTAATGCTATTGATTCTTCCTTTCCATGAGCATGAAATGTTGTTTGTGTCATTTCTGACTTCTTTGAGCAGTGTTTTGTAATTCTCATTGTTGAGATCTTCCACCTCCTTGGTTAGCTGTATTCCTAGGTATTTTATTCTTTTTGTGGCTTTGTGAATGGAATTGCATTCCTGATTTGGCTCTTGGCTTGGCTGTTATTGGTGTATAAGAATGCTAGTTATTTTGTATGTTGATTATGTTTCCTGAAACTTTGCTGAAGCTGTTTATCAGCTGAAGGATCCTTGAGGCCAAGACTATGTGGTTCTCTAGATATAGAATCAGGTCGTCTGCAAACAGGGATAGTTTGACTTCCTCTCTTCCTATTTGGAGGCTCTTTATTTCTTTCTCATGCCTGATTGCTCTGCCCAGAACTTCCAGTATTATGTTGAATAGCAGTGGTGAGAGGGGGCATCCTTGTCTTGTCCCTTTTCAAGGGAATGCTTCCAGCTTTTGCCCATTCAATATAATGTTGGCTATGGGCTTGTCATAGATGGCTCTTATTATTTTGAGGTATGTTCCTTCGATACATACTTTCTTGAGAGTTTTTAGAATGAAAAGATATTGAATTTTATCAAAAGCCTTTTCTGACCATCTTGTGATAATCATGTGGTTTTTGTCTTTAGTTCTGTTTATGTGATGGATCACATTTATTAATTTGCATATGTTGAACCAACCTTCCATCCCAGGGATAATGTGTGCTTGATTGTGGTGGATTCGGTTTTTGATGTGCTGCTGGATTCAGTTTGCGAGCGTTTTGTTGAGGATTTTTGCATCTGTGTTTATCAAGGATATTGGACTGAGGTTTTTTTTTCTTGTGTCTCTGACAGGCTTTGGTATCAGGATGATGCTGACCTCATAGAATGAGTTGGGGAGGAGTCCCTCATCCTCAGTTTTTTGGAATAGTTTTAATAGCAGCTCTTCTTTGTACATCTGGTAGAATTCAGCTGTGAACCTCTGGTCCTGGGCTTTTTGTGGTTGGTAGGCTATTTCTTATTGATTCAACTTCAGAGCGCATTATTGGCCTGTTCAGGGAGTTAATTTCTTCCTGGTTCAGTCTTGGGAAAGTGTATGTGTCCAGGAATTTATCCATCTCTTCAAGTTTTTCTAGTTTGTGTGCATAGAGGTGTTTGTAGTAGTCTCTGATAATTTTTTGTATTTCTGTGGGGTTAGTGGTAATGTCCCCTTTGTCATTTCTGATTGTGTTTATTTTAATCTTCTCTCTTTTCTTACTAGTCTAGTTGGTGGCCTATCTTATTAATTTTTTCAAAAAACCAATTCCTGGTTTTGTTCAGCTTTTGGATTTTTTGTGTGTCTCAATCTCCTTCAGTTTGGCTCTGATTTTTGTTATTTCTTGTCTTCTGCTAGCTTTGGGGTTGGTTTGCTCTTGCTTCCATTTCTTTTAGTTGTGATGTTAAGTTGTTAATTTATGCATAGTGGTCAGTAGGTAGACTCTTGCTCAGCTGTGTGGCTCCCCTATATTTCCTCCCATTTGCAGCCATAGTCCCTCTCAATACTTTGAAAGTGTGGGTCCCTCTCCCACTTGAGTGCTGACTATAGATCATGGCTTGGCACTCCCAAGCTGCCCAAAACAGCTCTAGGGTGATCTCAGGGTTTATGTTTCCTCCCCAACTTGGAGCCCGCAGGAAAAGGGACCTTAGCAGTGGTTGTGGCCAATGGCCTTTTGCTTGTATCCCAGGGACTCCACCCCAGAGAGATGCAGATCAGCAGTTGCTCCATGTGATCAGACCAGGATGGGGGTCTGTGCTGTGGGATTCCCTGCCTGGTGATGAACACGGGGAGGGGGTGGGACCTGTAGTAGATGGACTGGCCACCTCTTCTCGGGTTGACTGCTGCTTATTGGAGGTGTGGATAGGGTACTTAGGGTCTTTGCTCCTTCATTAGTCCGACGGTAGCACGGGTAGTACCACTGTAGAGGAAATGGCCAAGGGGCTTTAGGTCTCCCCTGAGGGCTCCAACTCTAAGAAACATGGACCCACTGTTACTGGGAGTGTTCAGCAAGTGGGGTAGGGCAGCTGCCCTGCTGGCATGAGCTTGGGGCTCTGCTTGTTGGGTAGCAGGGGGTTAAGGGCTCATCAGGAGGAGAGACTGGTTTCCTCTCTGTATGGTGACTGTGGCATGCTGTAAGCTCAGGTGTAGCCCTCAGGCTCTTGTCTCTTCCCCAGACTGAGGGCAGCAGGGATAGGACCACTTCTGTAGAGTAGCAGACAGGCTGTCAGATGCCTCCAGGAGCCTCTCCCCAGGGAAACTCAGGGCCACTACTAGCGGGTATGCTCAGCCATGGGTGGGGCAATGTTTTGCCATCATGACCTGGAAGCTCTTCCTAGTGGAGTGGGGGATGGGGGGTTCCATGGAAGAGGAACTAGACTCCTTTCTGTGTGGTAGCTGCGTTGTGCTGGAGGTGCCAGCGTAGTGAGTAGGCCCTTTGTTCCTTCCCCAGCCTGAGCACTGTTAGGGCAGTAGCACTGCCACTGCAGTCGCAGAGGAAATGTACATTGACTCTGGGATTTCCTCTTTGGGGAAATGCTGGGCTGCCTCTGATTGAAGTGGTCAGGTGGGGGCAGGGTGGTAGTGTTGAGTCCCAGGTCTAGTGGCCCTATCCAGTGAGGAGCAGTGAGGACCACCACCTGCGTGGAGAATAGCCCGGCCAATTTCCATAAGGTAGGTGCTCTGTTCTGGGGTTCCATCACCTCCTGGCCCCTGTGGACTCTCCAGAGCCTGGAGACAGCAAGGGCCAGGGACGCAAGATGGCAAAGATGGCAACCCACCCCTCCCACTGGGAGCTCTGTCCAGGTTGTTGCAGAGCTGCTTCTGGCTCAATAGCCCCAGCAGGGTGTGGCTGGAGACCCTGGCTGGGAGGACCCACCCAGTGAGAAGATATAGGATCAGGAACCCACGTAAAGAACAGTCTGGCCACTTTTCCTAGGGGTGCTGCAGTAGGCTGAGAGTCTGCTCCAGTCCCTACTCACCTCAGATTTTCCAGTACCTGAAGGTATTGACAGTGAAGGCTGTGAAACAACTAATATGGCACCCTGCTTCTCCCTCTGGGAGCTCCATCCCAGGGAGATATGGACCTGCTGCTGGCTGAAACACACTGGAGGGGGTGGCTGGAGACCCCAGTCAGGAGGTCCCACCCAGTTAAAAGGAATGGGATTGGGGACCTGTGTAAAAAAGCAGTCTGGCGGCTTTTTCATAGAGCAGCTGTGCTGTGGTAGGGGTCCGCTGCAGTCCGCAGTCACCTTGGACTCTCCAAGTTCTGAGGGCCAGAACAGCTAAGGCTGCCAAAGAGCAAAGATGGCAGCCCACCCCTTCCTCTGGGAGCTTCATCCCAGGGAGGTTTGGAACTACTGCTGGCTGGAAAACACTGGTGGGGGTGGTCATAGACCTCAGACAGGAGATTCCACCCAGTAAAGAGAAACAGAATCAGACCTGCATGAAAAAGCTGTTGGCCACCTCTCCAGAGCTGCTGCACATGCCAGAGGACCACTCCAGTCCCTAGTCACCTCAGATTCCCCAGAGCCCAAAGGCAACAACAGCTAAGGCTGTGAAATAGCAAAACCATAAGGCTCCTTGAAGAAAATATAGAATATTTTTATGACCTTGTGGTAGGGAAAGACATCTAACTGTAACGAGACCCAAAAAAGTTGCTAAGCATAAATAAAAGATCAGTTAATCGGACCACATTAAATTAAGAACTTCTGTTCATCAAAACACACCATTAAGAGAGCGAAAAGGCAAGCAAGCATGTATGGAAAAGATGTTGTAACACATAACCAACAAAGACTTCATTGCCACAACATAAAAAAGATGTCTTACAAATCAGTAAGCAAAATATATACAACCTTATAGAAAAATCTGCAAGAATCACCAGCAGGCACTTCACCAAAGAGGATATTCAAATGACCAATAAATATATGAAAAGGAAGTCGGTCTCATTAGTAACCAGTGAAATGCAAAAATTGAAAGCAAATTGAAGTATACTGAAAAAGAACAGTACCCAGAATGGCTACAATTAAAAGAAATGACCACAATAAGCTTTGGCAAAGATATGGAGTAAAAGAAGTCTCACACACTACTAGTAGGGTTGAAAATTGGTATAATCCCCTCAGAGAATAGTTTGGCATATCTCTCAAAACCAAGCATATATATCTGTTACCCAGCAATTTCACATGAACATGAAGAGACATGCTCAATAATGGTTATAGCAGCTTTGTTTGTAATAGTCCCAAACTGGAAACTACCCAAATGTCTATCAATAATAGAATGGTTAAATAATTTGTGCTGTATTTATAAAAAAGAATTTGAGGCGGGGTGCAGTAGCTTACGCTTATAATCCCAGCACTTTGGGAGGCCGAGGTGGGCAGATCACATGAGGTCAGGAGTTTGAGGCCAGTATGGCAAAACCCCATCTCTACTAAAAATAAAAAACATTAGGTGGGTATGGTGGTACATGCCTGTAGTCCCAGCTACTCAGGAGGCTGAGGCAGGGGAATTGCTTGAAGTGGGTGGTGGTGGGGCAGGGGGGTGCGGAGAGGGCAGAGTTTGCAGTGAGCTGAGATGGTGCCACTGCACTCCAGCCTGGGTGACAGAGCAAGACTCTGTCTCAAAGAAAAAAAAGGAATTTGATATAACAATGAAAATAAATGAAATCCAGCCATAATATATATAAATCTCATAAACATAACATTGATCAAAACAAGGCTGACACAAAAAGCATACTGTATGACTTCATTTTTTAATAATTCTAATAACTGTAGTATGTAGAGATGCCAGATGAAATGATACAATTTAAAAATGCAAGTAAGTAAAATTAAGGAATGCAAGTAAAATGAAGACATGCATAATAGTATGTAGAGATGCCTGATTAAGTGATAAAATTCAGAAATGCAAGTACTAGCCACAAAAATCTGGCCAGTAGTTATCTCAGCAGGGGAGAGGAAGGTGACCTGTAGCAGGCCTGAGGGGTCTTCTGGGACACTCTTCCATTTTTATTTGGGTGGTGGTTCTGTGGATGTTTGCTTTGTGGTAATTAATTGAGCTGTACATTTTTAAGTCACTTTCTGTTACATATGTAACATTCAACAATAAATACTTAGGAAACAAGAGAGAGAGAGTTGGTGACACAGACCCTAGGAACCCCAGGAAGACTGCCTTCTAGGTTGAAATCAGTCCATTTTTTAGTGTTCTTTAGATTGAGTGGTGCCCATCAGAACAAAAGGAAAATAACCTGGAAACTTAGTGGAGGGTCCTCCCAGGCAAAAGCGTAGGTTGTCATGCAAATTAGATGTAAAACTAGCTAGATCTGCTTCACTGGAGGGTGGCAGGGCTGGTAATGAGCCAAACACAAAAATTTGTTTGGACGGCAGCTGCCTGAGAAGCCAGAATCAGGGCTGCAGAGGCTCTCTGGTGGTTTGGGAAGATGTGGCAGCAGAAGGGGCTAATCAAAATGGTAGTCTCCTTAGAGCCCAATCCCACAGTTCCAGCCCAGGAGCTTCCCATGGGTCTGGCATTGGGAGCCAGAGTAAAGCTAAAGGAGAAGGTGCCTGAAGCCTCATGTAGGCACTGGGGAAATGATGCCTCCTCCTTCCATAGCAGAGGAGGATGCTGCTAACAGGAGCTAGTGGAGGCTCTAGGAGGCAACTGTGCCTATGAAACAGGTTGAAGCTCCCATCTCCAAGGCATCCTGCCTGCCTTGCTGTTTGTGCTCCTTTTATGTCTTCTCTGTGTTCTTCTCTCAAATCTTTCGGGGAAATTGCACTCTGTCTAATTAGAACCTGAGTCTGGAGCTTCACGTCTCATGCTGTCTTTGGGCCTGGGCAGGCTTTTGGGTGTGCTGACTTCAACAGCAGCTGACAGTCCAGTCCTATCTGAGACAGGAGTTGGCACTTGGCACTGGGCAGGGGCTTCTGGATGAAATGATTCCAGAAGCATTGTGCTTGGTCTGATGGTGAAGGTATTGTCTCCAGCATTAGACTGACCTGGGTTTGAAGCCAGGGTTGGCCACTTACTGGCTGTAAGCTATGTGACCTTGGCAAATTACTACGAATGTGTAAGTTTTAAATAACGGTGCATCGAAAGCACTTAGTATGGTGCCTGGCACATAGAAAGTGTTCAGTAAGCACTATTGTTTTATTATTTGTTTATCAGCAGCAGCAGCAGCAGCAGCATCCCACCCAGATCCAAGAGATTACTGAGCCGTCTTTTCAGTAGGAAGCAAATAGGAAACAGACTTTGGAGAAAGGCACTCCTTACCTTCTTGTGGAGAAATGAAAGGGAGCCCTTTCAGGATGAGGCATAAAGCTTTAGCCCCTCGACACACTGGAGTTGGTGCATTGGCTATCTTGAGTGTAGGTCCAGAGGCTGCAAGGAGGCACTTTGTCTTTCCTCTTGGCTGAGGTTGTTTTCTGCCCAGGGACAGGACACAGGTTGTCTCAAAAAGCAGGAGCATCCTTGCCTTGGCACTTTACTGCTGGATCTATGTAGATTTTTCCACAAGACCAGACAGTGCAAAACACCTAGAATAGGTGTCACCTCTGCTACTTTCTCTATGTGCCACGTTCATATTTTTTATTGCTGTCTCTAATGTCATTCCATCGTGGTCTTAAGAAATGTCAGGTCAACATCTTTCCAAAGGAAGTATGTTGTAAAAGTGCCAGTTTGGGAGACTATGCTTAGAAGAAATTATCACCATTTCTCTCTCTGCCCGGGGTGAACATGAGGAGCCAAGTGTGAAGAAGCAAATAGTGGTAGAAGCACAAAGTCCACGTGCAAGTGAGCTTTGGAAATGGAGGAAGCCAGAGCCAGAGCCAACAGCTGGGGTCCTCTGGGTAGCACCTGCTTGCATGGTCCACATAAAGAGACTGGAAGAGAAATCAGAGCAGAGGGATGTGGTAGATTTTCTGCAAGAGTGGCCACCAACAATCTCTCCCATCTCTGGACATGTGTGTCCCTCCCATAATGAAGTAGATTCCATTACCTCTTCTCTCAAATCTAGGCCAATCCCATGACTTGCTTTGACCAATAGAATGCAGCAGCAGCAGCTATGCACTGTAATTCCCAGTCCTAGGCCTTAAGGGGCCTTGCAGCTTCTGTTTTCACCCTCCTAGGATCCAGCCAACATGTAACAGTGGTCACCAGGCACTGCTAAATGAGAGGCTGTGTAGAAAGAGAATGGCTCAGCCAGGCCAAGCTGTTATAGCAATCCCAACTAAAGCACATGGCACATGTAAAGCCACTGAGAGTGATCCAGCCCAGCTCCCAGCTGAAGGCAGCTGCACACATGACCCTGGCCAACCCCATGTGGAGAAGAACCACCCAGCTGAGCCTTGCCAGCCCATGGACTCGTGAAAAGGTATTTAATCCTTGTAACTTAAGCTGCTGAGTCTGGGGCTAGTTCCTTACGCAGCAACAGATAACAGAAATAGCAATTGTTTAGAGACACTGAAAGGCACCTCAGTTAACTTCACTAATTCCCCAGTTTCAGAACATAATGCTTATTGATCACTTGTACTTTTGATAAAACATCTATTTTAAGTAGACACTGTGACCAGCGTGCTGGGCAAGTAGGAAGTCAGTGCCAATAACTGAAACTTGTTGCAGATTTGTAATCAGAGACGAGCTAAGGAAAGTGTGACCACACGATGATGAGCACTCTCATTTGTTGAGTGCCTCCCTCCCATGTGATGAGCCCTCTGCACCAGTCTTTACCATCACCATTTCATTTTATCCTTTAGAGGTTGGACTTGTGAAGTGTCTTGTATTATAGATGAGGAGACATGGAGGCTTAGAAAGCAGAAGCATTTGCCCAGGGTTAAACCATTAATAAGTGGCACAGCAAGTATCTGAACCCAGAGCCATTTGGTTCCAGGTTCTGAGCACTTGACCTCCAAGCTTTACTGCCTTTCATGAGCTAGAATGGTCCAACTGTTTCCTCTGATTGCAGGCTGGGGTTGGGAGGGTGGAGAACTTGCAGAGCAGGCTCTTGGAGAACTCCTTTCTTTCCCAGGAAGAGGTAAGTATTTTAATAGCCCAGAAGGTATGGCATGAAGGAAGGGATGAGTATCTCTTTTGGGGCCAATGAGGCACCTGGTGTCTGAGGACACAAGGCTCTCTCTCCCCAGAAGCAGCACATTTGACATTATGCAGTTTCACATTCTGTGCTCTTCATTTCTAAGAACAGAGTTTCCTCTTTGAAATCCACAAGTAGCCCCAGGCCACTCTGAGATGCATCTCTGTGGAGTTCCCTCTTGTCCTAGAAGGAAGGAGCCTCATTTCTGCCCCCATTTAATCTTGGAAGTCTTCCTGGGAGAGTTTAGCTTTGAGCTCTGTTTTGGAAGCAGTGAGGGAGGCAGCTGGATGAATGCTAAGTAGGACATTTTTAGTTTGAGCAGCAACTCTTGAGACGCTGCATTGAAAATTTCAGTAAAGTGGAGAAGGCAGAAATAGTTCATATGTTGTACAGCAAAATTACAATTCAAAATAATTTCGGTGGGTTTCAATGATGGGCCAAAATCAACATGACAACCTTTTGCAGAGACAAATGTGAACTTCCAAATGAAGGTGCAAATGATCATTTATACAATTTCAGGGTGGGGTGGAGCTGACTGGAAAGCACTTCATAGGAAAAGTAATTGGGGGTTTGGGTGAATATATATAAACTCAGAATAACCCAACAGTGAGATGCAGCTACCAAAAGATCTAAAGCAGTCTTAGGTCACATAAATACATGTTTACTGTGCCAGTTTAAGTCAAGGGAGGTAAAAATGACCAAATATAAAGACTAATGCAGTTATGGGTATCTCTCCTTTAAATGGATATAGATTTTGGGCTTCCAGGAGTAATACTGGATCCCTCAGACCTTGCCCTAACTGTACCCCTGACCCCAGAGTTTGGATTGGTCAAGTTCAAGGTGATCTAATTGAGTCATATTTTCAAGGGGTAAAAACTTATAAAAGAATTACTATGTCCAGACATATGGGTGTGGTCTTGTCCTTTTTTTTTTATCAGTTTCTCTTGACCATACCTATTCCCAGCTGTCTCTTCTCTGACTTTCTCTCTTCCTCCTCTCTCTTCCCACATGACTGATTTAGGCTCCAGGGCCACTGACCAAGCCTAAGAAGACCTGGAACAGGAGGCCAGAAGCGGTCCTACTCTGCACATCAGCACCACCAGTCTCTCTTGCTCTGTCTCTTGGTCCTTTTTCCCTGGTGCTGGTGGGTGGTATTGGATCCGTCATTTCTCTCCTTGGATGCAAGTGTCTGAGACTCAAGTGTGCCCACTGAGAAGGCAAGGAACCAGGCAGACTGTGGGAGCTGCCCTGGTTCTGGGCTCTGCACTGACTCTGGCCTGGGCCCGACAAAAGGAGATTTCTACTGCACTGGTCTTGCTCGGTTGAGATCTGCACTAGGGCTTGCTCTTCTTTGCTTTGTCTACGTATATCTTTTCCTCTGGAAACAGGTTGAATTGTGTTCCCCCCAAAGCCATATTCCATATGTTGAATCCCTACCCCCTAATGTGTTGGTATTTAGAGATTGGGTCTTTGGGAGGTAACCAGGTTTAGATGAGGTCATCAGGATGGGGTCCTCAGAGGGGATTAGTGCCTTTATATAAGAAAAACTGGAGGATTGGAGCTCTCTCTCTCTCTCTCTCTCCCTCTCTCTCTCCACCTCTCTTTCTCTACCACGTGAAGACACAGCAAGAAGACAGCTGCCTGCAAGCCAGGAAGAGAGCCCTCACCAGGAACCAAATAGCCTAGCACCTTGATTTTGGACTTCCCAGGCTCCAATATGGTGAGAAATAAGTGTTTGTTGTTTAAGCCACTCAGTTGATAGTATTTTGCTATATTACCTCAAGCAAACGATTACAGAAACTTACGAAGATAAGAGATTGTTTGAAGGCATGCTCTGTGTATTCTTGCCTTGCTGGCAGATTGCACCATCATAATGCCATCTCATAACATCAAGTCACCATTATTCTGACATTGATGGGCTAGACAGTGACAAGAGGGACATGACCAGGCAAGAAGGGGACTTGAGACCGTGGAACTTGAGAATGATTTAGGGGTAGAGCTGCTAACCTCAACTAAGAGGAGGGAGGGGCTGTGAGGAAATCTCCTCAGTGGGGCCATTCCTTGGAGGGGAAAATCAGCAGTTGGCTGCTCCCTTATAGAGAGCTCTTTGGAGAGGTACACTGCCCACCTGAGACTGGGGCATGCCCAACAGCAACATCTTCTGGGATGAGAAGCCTAAGACGGAAGAGGTAGAAGAAAGGAGAGTATTACGAATCCTACCCTCAAGATAATGAAAGTAGGTGCTCATTGAGGCTTCCGGTTACTATTTTGGCAAGGGAGGCAGAGTTACAGACAAAAGATTGTGATGTGTAAAACGACATTAAAATTCCACAACCTCTTCACTTTTGGTTTCTTTGTCATCCCTAGTCAAGAAAGCAGAAAAACACTTCATTTCTTCTCATGGCTGAGAGATACCTCTAATGCCACAGAGGGAGTTGAAGAGACTGGGTACCCACTTCCTACTAATTGAGTTTGGGCAAGAGCATGTCAGTTACAGTGGGGAGAAACCCAGGAATGGACAAGTGTCTCTGGAGTAGAATAATTGGCTGGAGTGAAAGAAAGGCTCAATATTCAGCTCCCATATCTACTGGGCCATCCCATAAAGGGTAATCCCTGGTTGGGGAGCTGCGACCAAAGGCTAAAGTCACAACAAGGCAATTTTGGGATCTCCCTGAGCAAGGCATTGCTAAACCCCATGGCCACACAGTCCTGGGGGTTCTGACTCTCGAGGCGTGCATTCCTTGCCACTGGAAGAATTTTGAGACTGAGCAGAGATTTTTCTGCTCACTGAAAAGTTGGACCAGCTACTAGAAACTTGTCAAGGTCCCTTCCAGCAATGAGCAGGGAAAAACACCCTCACAGAAACCCAACACCAAACCTCAGCTTTCAGGAGCAGGCATGGGAGAAGGACCAAGAGCAGATGCATAACTATGATACAAATGCCAAAGAAAGCTTCAATGGGCTGTGACTGCTTCCGATGATCACTTTCTTTTCAACTCATCTGGAGATGATGTCATCTGATAATTGGACACTCACACATGGCCTACTGTCTGGCTGGCCTGGTCTGCTTTCCTGATCTCTTACTGATCAGAGAGACTCATCTGCAGACATTTTGAGCGGAAAGTCTCTGATGCAGATTTTCCTTTATTCACAAACATGTGCAGAAGGTCTTTTCTACTCCAGGATCTGTGCTATGTATGGAGGATGCAGAGCTTCAGGGAAGGCAGCCATGGAAATAATAGGGAGTTGGAATTCAGTTGTTCATTTGGTAAATGTCGATTGAATATGACCTCTGTGCTAGGCACTGCAGCTCTAGCAGGGACAAGCAAGACATGATCTCTGTCTTGGGGAATTTACATTCCAGTGGGGGAATCAGATAGCAGGCATGTTATATATAAAGATCATATATGTTGTGCAAAGTGCCATGAAAGAAATTTTAAAAGCAAGGGAATACAGAGTGAGAGAGATGGGGACCTGTTTTAAGAGCAGATATTTGGGGAAATCTCTCTGACAAGAAGGCAATTAGGTGTCTACCCAAAGCTCAAGATGCAGCCAGCCAAAGGAGAGCAGAGCTGAGCATTCCAAGGAAAGAGAGTAGCTACCTTAAAGGTAGGAAAGGTCTTAGTGTGTTAAAGAGGCAGAAAGAAAATCATAGGGCCAGGTGAGGAAGGCAATGGCATGAGATGGAATAGCATGAGATGTGGTCAGAAAAAAGTCAGAAAGAAGATTCTATAGGGCTTCTTGGGGTTTGAGGGAGGATTTTATTCTAAGATCAATTCAAGATCAGAATTTCCTGTTTGGGAACTGAGGCAGTAAGGATTTTTTTTAAAGGATCAATGAGATGTCCAAACTCCTCAGAATTCCAGTCATCAGGACTCTGACACCCACCCATGAGTCTGACCTGCCCCTCCTCTGCCCAGTCTCCTGGCTCAGGCCTGCCTTCTTTGAGGGATAGAAGGAGGTACATTCTTCCAGGACACAAAGGGGCTTGGGCACTTTGGAGACTGACAAGCAAAGGCCTTTGAAGCAATAAGAAAAGGCTCAGGAGACAGACAGTGGAAAAAGAAGAGGGACTCACGTGGATAAGATCCGGGACTCTGTGTCTTCTGGCCTTGTTCTCCTGAAAGCCACTAACAAGGCAAATTTCTCCGTGTCTCTTTGTCTCTCTCTCCTTCTACATCTTACCTCTCCAGCCTCCCAAGAGGAGAAAGAGTCGCAGAATTTCTCCATGAAGGTTGCATTCTTGGAAGGCCTGGGCTTTTCTGAGCCAGTGCTACTGCAATAACATTTACCACATCAATTTTGGAAAGGAAGAAGCACAGGAAGCTGGTCCAGGCAGAAGGCAGAAAACTTGGGAGCTTCTCTGATTTAATCTTTTCTTCTTTATTTTTAAAAATCCACTTTGCAAAGATATATGGTCTCCAAGTTTCTGAAAAGGGAAGCAGCAAAGAAACTCCTTCTGCTGTGAATGAAAAGAATTACATAAACCACAGTAAATTTAGTATGAAATTACATTGCCAGCCCCAGAGGAGAAAGATGCGTTTCCATCATGCATTAGCCATGCTCAAGGAGCCATTATCCTGAGTTCCCTGTCTGCCTGCACTTGAAGGGACACAGTGGCATGCAGGTCGGGCCCTTCTCAGAGGATGGAAGCTGCTGGAAGACATTAATTATGTGACCTTGCTTAAAGCACTGAGTTTTTACAGAATTTCTTCCTTGTATTTATACTTGTCTTTTCTTTACTTTCTAAACTGGGACTTGGGCTCCTGCTGATTCTTAGGCTCCATTAGGTCAGGATTTCATTCCGTTTGGGATTTCTCACAGTTCTAATAGTTCTTTGTGTCCTAGGAGGCCCATCTACTGGAAACTCCTATGATGCTTCCAGGCTGAAAGGAGGGTGCACAGTGCTTCAGCTATGGATTTCTAGTCCAAACTCTGCCAACTTCCCGCTGTGTGTCCTTGAGCAAGTTACTGAACATTTCTGGGCCCGTATCCTCATCTGTAACATGATGATAATCATAGCACACCCACCCCTTACCTCAAAGGGTTGTTGTAGACTTCAAGTAGGAAACTGTGTTTGTAATGCCCTTGGCACAGTGCCTGACCCCTGGTGATTTTTCAACAAAACCAGCTACTCTCACAGACAACTCGTCTTCCAATTGTTCTGGAAACTTCTGTCATCTCTCTCTGAGATGCCAATTTTATCCAAAGGATGCTATGTGGCCTTCATAATGTGGAGCCCCAGCCAAACACATTTCACTCATTAATTTATCCAACAAACATTTACTAAGCTCTTACTATGTGCCAAGCACTAAAATCGATTCTGCTGATAAAAACATGACTAATACACCATCCTGTTAAGAATTTACTGACATTGGACAAGACAGACTTAGAAGCAACCTGGCAGGCTGGAGGAGTCTGTAGCATAAACAGGCAGAAGGAACTCCTAAAGTAGGGCTTTGCTGACCCAACTATCCTTGGCTGCTTCATGGCAAAGGCAAGACTTAGAAGTAGCCAGGGGCCCTTCTGTGGAGTCTTGAACAGCAGGCCACCATAGCCCTGGGGCAAGGTCGTGGATACCACCATGCAGGCTGGGCCTCATTAGAGTCATGGCTCAACTTTATGAGGGCCATAACATCAGCAGGGCCAAAGTGAGGCTGAGTCCACCAGGAAAGGTGGGAGACACGGGCTGTAACCAAAGCCAAAGAAACAGACTAGATCACAAAGTATACAAAGCACAGATTTGGCTTAAAATGCCAACAAAACAAAGACCAGCCATGAGGACAAGGGTGTGGCTCTGGAGACCAAAGGGGCTGGAGAACCCTGAAACTTCTCCCTCTACCATGATGTTACATAAAGCCCCCTCCTTCTTTCTTCCACCTGAGTAAGAGGACTAGGAGGACAGAGGAATAGAGTGGGAGACTGAGCAGCTTTTGTTTTGGAGACTGGCATTTCCAAAAAGGGCTATGGCATTATTGGATGAGATCAAGCTCTAAACCAGTTTGGACGTTTAGTTACTTTTCCCCCACCCTTCACCTCTTTTTCTGGGAAAGAATCCCAAATTCGTTTTAGATAATAGAGCTCATTTTCTCTCATATCTGAGTTGTGATGGATTAAATTTTGTAACCCTTCTTCCCTTATGTGTACGCTCAGCTCCTAGCACAGTGTCTAGCACAGCATCACATTTGAAAAGTACTGTGAGCCTGCATGCTAACAAAGAAAAGTTGGGGAACAACAAGAAGTCCTATCTGGCTCTCTGCATCTCATGTCTGCAAGATGTAATCTAGTCAATATGCATGCTTTGTATAGAACACAGACCTTGGCCTGTGGCCATTCCTTCCCCAGTCTTGATGCCAGGACTACACCCAGAGCCTCCCTGCTCTGGATGTGAGGAAAAGGGCAACAGGCCCATTTAAAGCTGGTGCCAGCATCCATCCTATGCCTGGGAACTTAGTTTATTTTAAACCAACTTCCCAACGATGGACTGATTCCATGTCCTCCACCGGTCTACAGCTCAGCCACACACATACGCACACACACACACACAAAGACACACACTCCAGACAAAAACACAGCTGATTTGAGATGCCACATGGGTGTAGGAGTTTTCAGAGCGGAAGGATCTTGGCTCTGGTCCCGTCAAGAAGAGGAGGTGAGGGAAGAGGAAAAAGGAGTTGTATGTGAAGTCCCCCACCTCACTCCTAGGCAGATGAGGGGCTAACATGTGGTAGCCAGGATGAATTATACTCTTGAGAGGGGCAGAGGCAGATGGGAGGGAATAGCTTCTGGCCCCAACCAAAGAACGATTCTACTTCTCACAGGTCTCATTCTTAACTGTTCCTAGTCATGTGAGATGATCTGTGACTCCTGCTTGGGCGTAGGTGGAAATCTGGGGAGGGGAGGGAGCTGGGCTGTGGGAATGACATCATGGGAGGGGGAGGGGATGCCATGATATCACAGCCACGTGGGAACTTCCCGGGCGAGAAGTCTGGAGGAGGACTAGAGCTCTGCATCCTATTTCTGGCTTTAATAACAGCCCTGGTGACAACGAACCACAGGAGAGGGGTGCAAACAGGCAGGTCTGTCAGGGATCAGCAGCACCTCCTGTGAGAAACAAGGGTTTTCAATGAGGTGTTGGTGGCCTTTAAGGCCAGGGTGGGGAATGTGAGATGCATGTTTAGTAGTGAGAAGGCACAGATGCCTGACAGAAAAAAAAAAAAAAAAAGGAACATGGTAGAAAATTGCTGTTTCAACAGGCTTCAAGGGACTTCGTGAAATCCAGCTGATGAGTCTGCATGAGCAGAATATTGTGGGTATGAGCAGAGGCTCTGCCACCTCCCAGTTTGTGTCCTTGAGAGACTGACATAATCTGTCTGGGCCTCAGTTACGTCTTCTGTAAAATGGGGATAATAATAACACCTACCTCACAAGGTTGTGAGGATTTAAAAAAATGAATACATACTAGTAAAAAGATTAAAACCATACTTTGCATATAGTATGTGCTCAAGAAAGGTTAACTATGATTACAATGGAAAGAGTGCTGGAGTAGGAAACAAAAGACTAGGTTTTAATGCTGATGCTGCCAGTGACCAGGTGAAGACCTCTTTGAGCCTCAGCTTCCTCATTTATGTAAAGAAGACATGGGACTAGATAATATCAACCTTCTCTCCCAGTCCCAGTATTCTAAGACCTTGACTTGGTGTTCCTGGTCTACTTTGTTCCAAATTATCCTGGGCACTCTAGTGTCTAAATTTTCACCATTAGGAATATAAGCTTTTGAGGTGCACAAATTCATTAGCCCTCCACTCCCTTCTACAGAGAAAATAGGTCCTGGGGGTGATTGTTGGGTATGACATCAGTAATACACGGGAGTGGATTAATTCTTCCAAAAAGAAATGGTCCCTGGGTAACATAAGGGCACTTGTTATGGAGAACAGGGACAGGGGGAGGGTAAAGCACCCAGAAAGAAGGGAAGTGGGGGAATCATGCATCTAAATTCCTAGCACACAATTTTGTCTAGGATAGTCCTTGCCCTAAGTGACTTTTACAAGAAAATATGGAGATGAAAGCAACTGCAGCGTGAAAGATCTAGGTTAGATACAAGTAAAAATTCAATTAATAGAATGTGAAGGCAACCAAAACTATGACTGTGATGCTGAGGAAGGTCAGGGCGATGGGCTAGATGAGTTCTGAAGGTTCTATTGACCCCTCCAAGGCCAGCAAAGGGTTCTTCTGGGTCTTCTAGGCTCCCCTGGGTGTGGACATCTGCCGGTCCGGGCAAAGCCTGCCCTTCCTCTGCATCTCAGGAGTTCTGTGGCTTGTGGAGCAAAAGCTTAATTGGCCTTCCACAGAAAGCTCAGGAAAGGGATATGTTACGTCGTGACTCAGTGATATGCTCCCTGCTGGGCACTGCAAATTGAGCTCACAGAATGTTTGAAATGATCTTCAGTCATCAGGCAGAAATTGGAGTGACTCAGATGACAGAATTCGTGTTACGCAAGCTGGAGGCTGAGTACTCGGCAACTGGTCCAGAGAGAGACAGAGAGGAGAGGGGAGGTGGGCAGGAGGGAAACGGAGAAGGATGTGGGAATTCCAGTGGCTTATCACCTGCACCCTACAACCCCAGCCCAAGAAAAGAGACCAGTGGTAGATGTGGAGCCTGGAGCCACTCTTTGGAAGAAGAAGAGAGTCAAGGGAAGTGAGATCCTCTTGTGTATTCTTGGTTTCTCATAGCTGAAAAGAAATCCAGGGTAGCAAAGTGGTTTTCCCACACTCACTAGCTGCCCTCACAGAGTGAGGCACAGGCCCCTGTCTGACTGGTGAGGATCTGTCCCACACCAAGGCACCTCAAAAAGGGCAATGGCGGAGAAGAATTCATGTAATCATTCATTCAGTCATTCATTTGCTCCACATTTATTGAGATTCTACTAAATACCAGAGACTGTGCTAGGTGCTAGGTGCTAGGACACACTAAGAAATGAGACACTGTCCCTGCAGAGAATCTGGATAAGAGAACCCATAGGCACAATGCTGTAGTGCCAAGTGGCATGACAGAAAGAGGCAGCGAGTATTGGGGAAGCACAGAAGTGGAGCCCCTAAGTCAGACTCTGGGCTTGGGTGAGACCATGCTGGTCAGAATCTTCAAGGAGAGCAGGTGTATCTAGGTGGGCAAGGAGGCTGTGAGAGGGCCTTTGTGGCACAGGGAACACAAGTGAAAAGAGTAGAGATGTGGAAGCTCACGATGTGTATGGGGAACAGAACACACAAGATGCAGGTGGGGTGGTGGGCAGTGGAAGCCAGGAAGTCTTAAAGGGCTGTGTGTGCCATGTTAGGGGCGGAGAGGGCTTGGGAAGGAGAGGGATGAACAGTGCTGCTCTTCAGAGAGAAGGCTCTGTTGCACCATGGAGAATGGATGGGAGAGGGTAGTCTGGTTGCCCAGATCCCCCAGGGTCTGCAAGGGAGGAGCTGAGCCAGGGAGGCAGCAACAGAAAGGCTGGAATGAAGTTGCGAGATCTGTGGGAGAGGACAAGACCTAGGACTCACAGTACATGCAGACTGAGGGCCAGGGACTTGGAGAATGAAGGAGTAGCAAGGGGCAAGGGACAGAAGCAGAGGCAAGTTGCTGAGGGGAAAGCAATGAAGGAGATGTCTTTCTCCTATTCTAGAAAAAGTGCCCATCAATTCTCTGTACCATTGAACCTTCACGGTGACCTCCCTTTCGGTACAGGCCTCTCCTCTACAGCACCCCTCCTGGTGCTATCCATCCATTCAGTCATTCAACACCTAATTATTGTGCACTTACCATGTGCCTGCTGCAGTGTCAGGCCCTGGGGAAACAAAGTCAAAAGGCCAGTAGAGAAGAATGAAGAAGGACTGGAGAAAAATAAAAGGATGAAGGAATTTGCAACTCAAGGCCAAGAAATGAAGGCTTCAGGGCCAAAGTTTATGGAATGCCTTCTCATTTAATCACCCTGATGCCTCCAACAGCTGGGACTGTTATAATTGTTATCCCATCTTAAGGAAGAGGAGGCAGAGGCCCAGTGGGATTCAGTCTACTTAGTAGCAGGGCAGGGCTCAGAGCCAAGTCTGTGGAGCTCCAAGGCCCTGGTGCTCTCACTTAGTCCATGACACAATGATGAAGTGCTAGCAGACTGCTGACCCCTAGTGAGGTCAAAGCGAAAACACAAAAACAATAAAACAGACTGAAATTTCATGGTGGAAATTCCAGCTGCACACAGGAAGGATTTCCCATCAAGGAAGAGCACAAAACTTTGCTGGTCCCTTAAGAGACCATCCACATCTGTGTGATGGGTGAAGCCTTGCCCAGAAGTAGGTATGAAAATATAGAATCTATGATTTCCAGAGGTCCTCAACAGCAGGAATAAGGTTGCCTAAGCCCTTCTTATTTTCAGAAACTGTATCTGTTTGAGGCTGGAATAATATCCACTTGAGGTTGGAACGTTACTTCTATGGAGCTCTTCTGAACTTTGATCAGCCGTGCCTCATGTTTTTGATAACAATTTTAAAACAAGTCCAGCTAGTAGACCAGATCTTTGAAACTCAAGGTCTAATTTGGCAGGGGTCAGGGAAGAATGCAGCATATCTTTGGTGGTGATAAACTGGGACACTACAGATTTTCCCAAAGACAGTAGAAGGCCTGAAACAAAACCACAAGTTCTTAGAGGGTTAGGGCCTGTGCATAGAGAGTTATTTGTGAAGAGCTGGTTTTATTAATAGTTTTACAAATACCTTTATTTTTTTTCTCTCTCATTATAATAATGAAATGTTCACTTTGGATTTTAAAAAGTGAACATTTGAAACAAAAAGCCTGATAAATTCATATTGTAAAAGGGATTGTGTCATGCAGCCGTAATCACAGGGCAAACTCTCTTCTCACCTCTCACTCTTTGGTTTCCTTGAGGAACGTATGTGTGTATCTGTGTATGTGTGTGAGTATGTCTGTGTGTGTCTTTGTTTATGGGTGTGTATCTGCATTGCACTCTTGTTCCTTTGAGAAGCGACCTTGAGACTGAGTTTAGCACCTTTTTAGGGGGTGCCTTTGGGGCCAATACCTGTGGAAGAGAAAGGACAAAAGTAGAATGTACAGAATGAGAACTTGAGCTAACATGTAGTCCCAAGGAAGGCCTCAGCCAACTCCATGGGAACTCTGGAGCTAGGATGACCTTGATGTCCTGAGCTGGGCAAGGAGGCCAGGCCCTCATTACCTCCATAACCAGCCACTGAATGCCAGCTTCCCTGGAAGAGATGTGACCTGGGCAAGGCAGTCTCCTTTCCTTTAGCTGAGGACTGACTTCTGGCACTACCAGCAGCAGGGGAAGTAAGTCCCTCATTACTAATGGCATATGTGGGTAGTGTATCCTAGTGTCCACTACAAAGAGTGTGTGTTTGGGTGTGTCTTGAGTGTGTTGATGTATGTCTGCATGTCTGTTGGTGTGTGCATGTATCTGTGTGTGTGCCCCTTTATATCTGTCTGTGGAGTGTTGCCCTCTCTTGGATCAGGGACCATGGCAGCACTGCGGGAGCCCAGGAGGTGAGCATTGGTATCTGCCACCTGATCATCCACCCTGCTTCAGTGGCCCCTCCACTTCCTTCCTATCTCTTGTCAATTTGGGCCTGCAGAAAGATATGGAATGTGGGATTTGAAGTGGAGGATGTCATGGCCTCTCCTGAGAATTGATTTCGGTCCTTACTCTGGGGTGAGAGAGGAGTTACCCTCTAAGGCTTCCTTACACAGATTTTTTAAAGGCACCCCTTGCTGGCAGGCATCATGAAAATGCACAGCTGGGAAAACTGACTACAAATAGATCCAGTCCCCACTGGATATCTCTGCTGGGCCCCCTCAAGGATTGTCATGTCTGGACTGTTTCCTGAGCCAGAAAGGTCTGAATAGGGCTTTGGGGGCCATGTCACCCTGAGCAAGTCTCCACCTCCAGGACCCGACCCTGCTGTTCACTCTATTGTTAGAAGTCAAGACGGCAGTATCTGCCATGAGGCCTGTCTCCTGGGTCAGAGAGTCCTGTCCAAAGGACCCTGGAAGTCTTAACTCCCCAAATTCAGGACAGGAGAGGACCTGGGGACAGCCTTGAAGACAGTTTGATGTAGTTAGGAAATGGAACCTCTCCTGGCAGCCAGTACCCCCAAATGTCTTCCTTATCAAAGGACATATGTCCAGTGCAGTGTTTGTACACAGTACATCCAATGAACAAACGGACTTTGGAGGAGAGATGAGCAGGGATGAGTGTCCATGACCCAACTCTGATGAAAAAACCAGGTTACTGCCTGCGCTGGAGCTTCTGGCATTAGGTCCAGGCTGGTTCTAGCAGTGGTTCATTCTTCCTTTGTAACTTGATGCTTCACCAAATGCTTTCTCAAAAGGCCTATGGCTCACTGTTATAGAAATAAAATCTGTCTTTTTTCAAAGATTAATGTTGTCATGTTATTTTACTCATGTAATTATTGCCATGGAAGATTAACTCTACTGGGAAGAACATAGGGCCGAGTGGCGGGTGGTTTGTGTCCTTCAATTCTTGAATGCTGGAGCTGTAAGAAGCCTGAGATCATCTCATCCAATGGTTGCAACTCAGAGCCTGGAGCAGAATTCTTCCTATCATCCCATTTGATTGCAACCACAAAATGAACAATGTGAGCATGTTGATGCAGCGGATGGCCTCCCCTACTTGCTTCAGGCTGCCAGCCTGCTGCATTCTGCTGCTGACCTGAAGGCCCATGGGGCACAGTGACTTGCCCAATATCACACAACTACTCAGAGACAGGACCAGGGCCAAACCCAAGGCTCCTATGGCACAGCAGTAATTTCTCACCCCAGAAGTCTCTGGCTCTCCTTTGATTTACTTGGACAGGAGATATGAATGAACACCATGGACTTACTCATTACCATTGTGAAAGGAAAATATCTTGGGCCCCCAAAATCACTAAGGAAAACTCAAGCTGGAAACTGCTTAGGGCAAACCTGCCCCCCATTCTAGTCAAAGTTATCTCTCTGGGAACCGAGACAGATGGATATCTGATTGCCTCCTTTGGAAAGGCTCCTCAGAAACTCAAAAGAATGCATGCAACCGTCTCACCTATCTGTGACCGGGAAGCTCCCTCCCCAGCTTGAGTCTTCCAGTCTTGCTTCAAGTTGTCCCGCCTTTCCAGACAGAACCAATGTACTTATTACCTGTATTGACTGACGTCTCATGTCCCCCTAAAATGTATAAAACCAAACTGTGCCCTGACCACCTTGGGCACATGTTGTCAGGACTTCCTGAGGCTGTGTCACAGGTGCATCCTCAACCTTGGCAAAATAAACTTTCTAAATTAACTGAGACCTGGCTCAGATTTTCTGGGTTCACACCATAATGAGGTAGCAGCCTGCTCAAGGCCCCTGTACCTCCCAACAGACACAGATGCACCCCCCAACACACACAGTTTAGACTTCTAGACTATTGACAGGGACTAGGTCTTTTTTATTTTTTTTATCACTTTGGATTTCACCTAACTCAATGCCCGGCATGCTTTGCTGCTCAATAATTGCTTGTTGAATAAAATAAATGAATAATGAATGTTAGTAGATGTTTGTCTTCCCAAAATTCCTGTGGTCTTCACCATAACCTTGATTCAGAGACAATTTTAACATGGGAGGGGTAAAAGGAGAGAAAAAAAAAAAAAACAATACATTTGTTAAGGTCCTATATGCAGAGCACTATGCCAGTGTCTTGAATGTATATCTTCTCAGCTAATCTCATTTTAAAATGAGCAACCACATGTGAGCAGACATCCCCAGAAAGGAGTTGACCCACCCTTCCCTAGGGCCCACGTATAGGGGCTTTATGTACAACAGGCTTATGGCTGCTTCATCAATTTCTGCTTTTGCTTATCCCCAGAAGATCTGAAAAAGAAAACAACATCAGAACTTCTGAAGACCAAAAGCTCAGAATCCTAAGCTTGCAGCATTCCCTCTTTGTGAGACAGAGAAGCAGGAGAATATTAAGAGGAGTGCAGAAAGCTAAAAATATCTTCAAAGCTTATGTAAATTTGGTGCACAGAGAGGAGCTGGCCTTTGGGCTCCAGCTGTTCTCAGGACTAACTTGGATGCCCTTGACATGTAGATCCAGACATTCTCAGAACGCATCCACCATTTGTAACCTTTAAAAAATCTCCCTAATTGTGTTCCTGTTCTTTAAATTTATCACCCTTGGGAGTTGAACTACACTATGCTAATGAGGACTTTGAAGAACCCCTTCTCCCCCAGGGTCAGAGACATCCATCCTTGGAATAACAGGTGCCTTTGAGAGGGGCTGTACCCCTAATCATTAGCATGTTAATAGGGAGGGAATCAAAAGATCACTCAATCAACACCCAATGAGGGCATCATTTCAACCAATAGCACAGCTCATAAAAGTCCTAATGCCCACCGACACTGCATAAAAACAATTCCTAATTAAGAATTAAACAAACTTTTATCTGAAACCATTCTGAACTTCACCCTTTAAAATAATGCCAAGTTCAGAAACACATTTGGCTTCATGATTCCATCTGGTGGATTCTATACATTTAATGGGTATTTTCTCTCACAGCTGACACTCTACTTTCCTGGTTCACATAAAAAAATGAAACGGGTGTCATTTCTCCAAAGGCCACAGTGCTAAGTTGAGTGACTGGGTAGGAAGAAGGCTGTAACTGAGCAAATTTAACCTTAGATGACCCAAAGGAGGGCTTGGTCCCGGCTTTCTTGTTTTGCAATCAACACCTACTAAGTCTAATTCAGCTCTTCGATACTATGAATGCTGGCTGCCAGACAAGTAGCTTTTAATACACTGATGACACAGTATTACTGACATTATCAGGATGGCCATGAACCAGGTGGCCAATTATTCTCAGAAAAAACAGCTCAATATCAATTGTGCTAAATTCAAATAGTCATACTCGGCAGAGGCTATTCGGCATCCAGATGGATAAGATTTGAATATCTCCATTCAGCAGGACAATTCGTTTCATTATCTGCAGAGTCCTTTTATAGCCAGCTCATCCTTGTGGGCCCTAGAAGACCAGGTCCTGGCCAAAATTAAGTATATTCAGCAGGAATATTAAAGTAAAAGCAGGAACTGTAAATCTTTCAAGTCAATGTCATCTCACCCTTGCACTAGATGGTTAGAACGCTTAAGATTTTTGCTGGAAATCTGGCTAAACTTATGAACAAATACAAAATAGTTTCTTTGAAAAAAATCTTAGCTCTAGTTTTAAACATTCTGGAGCCTTTTGCCACCTTGCACAGCTAACCTCCACCGGGGAGATGACAGTGCATCCCACTTCATGCTTATGGCTGCCGTCATCATTGCTTCCTCTTTCTTTGGAAGCCAAAACGTATGGAGCTCCTCTTCATTGACCCCAGCAAGTACGTGAGCTTGCTGCATTCACCAGGAACCTCAATCTTGTTAGCAAAACGTGGAGCCAACACATTCTCCAGCCACTCATTCCTCCATTCAGATGTAGCAACTTGGTTGCCAATTGGCTGACTTCAGCCACAGATGTGTGTGCAGGGTTTCCATCCCCATCGTGCACACACACACACACACAAACACAGAGAGAGACAGAGAGACATACACACACACAGCCTGTTTTTCAAAAATGTAGCTTTGGATGGTTTTTAGGCCAGATTCTCACTTTTCAGGTTGCCTACTCCCCCCATCAAGTGTCACTGCCACACCCTGGTTGGGTTTCATTTGTTTGCCTTGCTGGGGCCACTGAGAATGTTGGTGTTTGTAAAACCCTGCCAGTGTTCTCCAAGATTTAACCTGTATCTTAAGTCTTACCCAGAAACATATATATTGCAGCAACAGATAAGCCCTTTAGGGTCACATAGTAGGGTTACAGCCAGCAGGCAAATTAATAGCACAGCCTCAGGCCACCCAATCTCTTCCCTCTGGCTCAAAAGGTACAAGTGAAGGTGGAGGGGAGGGATTCCAGGGTTAGTCACAGCTCTCACTTTGCTGCTGCTCCTTTCTGGCAATATTAACTGTCCTGGGTGCTCGATTCAGTACTAGCAAGAAAGTCCACATGCAATTGTTATTAACACCTCAACATCAGAGACAGCAAATAATATCAATTATATTGAATAATGGTATTTGTGCTCATTAATATGTGAGTGCTGATTAATTATATTAATATTAATTATAGGAATAAATTACAGTATATTAATTCTTTGATTCCGTGTCTATGGCAGACACTGTTATTCAGTAAAGTTACAGTTTTCTATTGGGCCTAGGTGGGGCCTCAGAAACCCTCTCAGCACAGTGTTTGAGGCAGCAACCACCAATCAGAGTTGGTTCAGGAGATAAAGCCTATTTCTCCTTGTTCTCCATAGCCAGGCCTCCACTACCTCTGGTAAGGACCTAGAAACTGGATGAAAATCCAGGAGTGGCCGGCACACACCTGTGTTGCTGAGCTCTGGCTTCCCATGCTAGTCAGAATCTCTGACCCACAGCGACTTTGGACGACAAAGTCTTGCTGGGAATGCCCTTTCCTTGGCTCTATATCAAGCCATTAATCCTCTCACAATTTTCCCCTTTTTCCTACAGAAATGCAAGAAGCCCCAAGCCACAGATAATCTTTGGGGCCATGAAACTTGCTTCATGAGCTGGGGAGAGGCTGTTGCCTCATAAATTGTTTTTTCTCAGCTTTCACTTAAACACAACCTAAGAATGCTTTTTCTCCCTTCTCTTGGTCTTTAAGGAACACTGTCTCTGGAGCTAAAGTTCCTCATCTCTGATTGGCCTTTCTGTGGGGGAAGCAGAGGAGAGGACTGGCTAAGGGTAAATAATATCACATTGGCTATCCATAGAAATGTCCATACAGAAATAGGATTTAACATCATGGACTTAATCTAAATAAGGAAATAATATTAAGAATAATATTTGGTATTTTCTAAGATTGTTTTTGAAGATGGTCTTCATATTATGTTTTGAGTTTCTCCTTGAATTAAATGCCAGAGAAACAGATTGTCCTTCCTGATAAATGGGTATTCTTTGCTTTATGCCTCCTTTCCCTGGCTACTAGTGAACTCATAGTGATATTTTGTGTTCAGTGATATGTCTTATCCTTAGTTGAAGGTCCTTGATAATTATCTTCTCCTTTTATAACTGGATTTTCTTACTCTTCCTTAATGTGTATATATCTTCTATTATACACCCTCTCTTTTCTTGGGAAGTGAGTGGAATATTTTTAATAAATAATGTATCAGCTACTGAGGCAGGGACAGATCTCCAGGGACTGGACATTAACCCTGACTCAATTCACCAATCATCAACTGACCCCTCTTCTGACCCAGGCCCTAAGGCCTCTCTGAGTGTTCTCTAGGAAGAGATGTTAGATCTTTTGAAATGATGAAAGGCTCCCGCATTTCAAACTGAGCAAAGCCTAGTCAATAGTTGGCATGCTCCATTTTAGCACAATGACAAATCCCTAGTCCCCAAACTTGCATCATATAAAACATGAGAACATCCATGACTTCAACTTCACCTTCAGTTTCAACCTCTCTCCCAATCTCCAGACCCATATTTCCAATGATGTTCTGGGCATCTCTTTTTTTAATATTCCAGAAGCACCACAAACCTAACAGGTGCAAAACTGAACTCTGTGTTTCTACTCCACACTCCTGCAAATCTGTTTCTCTATATATGTTTTCTGTTTCAATTAATAGTATCACTGTCTACTGAGTTCCCAAGCTAGAAGCCTTGATGATGCTACACCCATCCACCCAATCAGTCTCCACATGCTACAGAATAAGCTACAGCATAATCTTCTGCACCTGACCTTTTCCCAGAGTCCCCACTGCTACCATCTCAGCATAGGGCTTGCTATTCTCTCTACTGAACTATTGCAACAACTCCCTAAGTGTTCTTTCTGCCACCAGTTTTTTTTTTCTTTCTGTCACACTACCACCAGTGTCATCTTCCTCATCACTTTCTATTTAAGGACGTTTACTGGTCTCTCAGTGCCTATAAACACTAAATTACTTACTTAATGTAATGTAGAAGTATTTGTGATCTAGCTCCAACTTTCTCCAGTCCAGCCTCACCTTACTTTCCATTAGGACCCCTAGGGCTCAGCCATGCTAAATTTCTCATTCTTTCTAAAACAAGCTATGTTCTTTCATGACTTATGCTTCTGCAATTGTTATTCCTTCTTCCAGAAATACTATTTACATGGTCTACTACTCCTCTACCTGGAAATTAATTTTTACTTTTCATGAATTAACTCTGTCAGCAATACTCCAGCCACTCACCCTACCATTAAACCTTTCTTCACTTTTCTGTTCTTCCCTTAGCTGTTTTTTAAAAATATTTTCCTAGAAATTATCCAGATATATATAAAATATTTGTTAATACGTTTATCTCTGCCCATCACTTTGAGCTAATTTAAGTCAAGCCCATATTTTTAATAGCTGCAGTAAGAGGCACAATGTTGATCCTCATTAAATATGAATAAAGAAAGCATTGGCATATGAAAATGGAATAGGTGGCCAAACGTGGGATGATTTTTTAAAAAGTCTCCACTGAACTGCTTTACTACTGCAGGACCACTTATTTTAATAGGTGTGAACTCCTTAAGGTATAGCATAATAAAGAGAAAAGCAAAGGCCATTTTAGCTTACATTATCTTAGTAACTCTGGGGCCTCAGGATGCCTTCTACTCTTGGCCATTTCCTTTCAGTATTCCTCCTCTACCCTCACCATAACAACTCTCTCTTATAACAAGCAGCAAGAATATTCTTAGAAGATACAAAAGGGACAAGCCCAATCATGCATCTTTGCTCCCAACCTGAAGCAGCTTTCTCTAGTCTTATCCCACAATAGTGTCTTCTTGTGGGCTTTTTGCATCTTTTGATAAATCTCACTTGCCCATAAGCACTGAATTTTTTATATGTAAGGTGCCAGATTGTATTTGCCAACCCTGGCTGCAGCAATATCTCCTGTCCTACTTGCCCTTCTATGATGTAACCTTACCGCACCCCCAGCAAGATTTGCCACTCTCTTCCCTGTGAATCTGGACACAGTTTTGATTACTTTGACCAATAGAGATGAGACAGCCTTGAGGAGATAGTGATTGATGAAGGCTCAAAGACAAGACCGGGGAAAAAGATATCCCTTATTATGTAGTGGCAGAAAGTTTGGCAACATTGTTTTTTGTAATGTTTCTTGCAATGTAATTGTTTTTTGCGATGACATGGAAAATAAAAATAAACCTAATGAGCTGGTGGATTTGGCTAAGAGGATTTTCTTGCAAAATATCAAAGTGCCCACTGAGTTATTTTAGGCATGTAAGATAAGACGCATATAGATGAGCCAAAAAAGGAACTATTGCCTTTTAAATAAAAAATTTACAGGAAAGATAAAGGCATTCTCTCATGAATGTTCAAAAACCAAAATGGCCTCAAGGTGAAGATCAAATCCAGGGTGCTAAAATATAAAAATATCTCAGAGTAAACATGAAGCCAAGAGCATGGCTTTAAAACTCCTTAGTAGGGCCTCAAGATTATTTAAGCTTATGCTACATAGACTTTTTCAAATAGACAAAAGGCCTTCTAAGTATTTTTTTTTTTTTTTTTGAGACAGAGTTTCACCTTTGTTGCCCAGGCTGGAGTACAATGGTGCAATCCTGGTTTACAGCAGACTCCACCTCCCGGGTTCAAACGATTCTCCTCCCTCAGCCTCCTGAGTAGCTAGGATTACAGGCATGTGCCACCACACCCGGCTAATTTTGTATTTTTAGTAGAGACGGTGTTTCTCCATGTTGGTCGGGCTGGTCTCAAACTCCCAACCTCAGGTGATCCGCCTGCCTCGGCCTCCCAAAGTGCTGGGATTACAGGCGTGAGCCACTGCGCCCAGCCCCTTCTAAGTATCTTAAAGGAATTTCTTACAGACTTCCTCTGTTAGACAATATGGTTTCTAAGATTGTTAAGGGGTTTGTCTTACAGAAATCTCAAGGTAAAGAAGGGTTAATCTCAAAGATATTTGTGAGGGTGGGGTTTAACTAAAAAAAGTGTGCAAAAAGATAATAATACAGGAATCCCAAAAATGTTTAATGGAATTGTACCGGTTTGGACAGAAAGGGACAGGGAAAACAAAGTAAACAGAGATCTTTGAATCCCTAAGCTCCTATTGACAGAAAGCAGGCTGAGAAGGTTACGTAGTTGCAAACATGTAAATTTTTTTATGGAAAAAGAAGCCAAGTGTCATGGAGGACAATTCCAGGGTGTAGGACTGAGCCCTACCTAGGAAACTGACATGTGCTTGGCTGAATTTTTGAATTGCAATGGATCAGTGACTGCTGTATGCCTTTCATTTCCCTCTTTTAGAATAGGAGTATTATACTGATTATCATATGCCTTTCTCACCTGGATGTGTGCACGGATGAGAGGCACATAAATTGTCACTTTAATTCATGTAACTTTACAGCAAGAACTATACTAGACAAGTTGCACCAGAGAAGCCCTAAGGTCAAATAAACAAAAATTAGTTGACAAGATCTTGGACTTTGAACTGATGCCACAGTGGGATCAGACTTTGAAGGGCAGGGGGAGAGTAACTGAGTTTTACATGTGAAAGTGGATGTGAATATTTTTGTGGTCAGAGGCAGACTGTAGCAGATTATATTTTTCAAAGACAACAGCAACAATATCTCACATCTCACAAGCACTTCCACAATGTAATCTTGCTAGTATTCTATCAAGAGGTGGTGCCTTCATCCCTTCCCTTGGATCCAGGTGGGCTTGCAACTGCTTTAGCAAATAGGGTAAACGAGAAATAATGACATACGTCTTCCAAGGCTGGGTGATAAAAAGTGATACAGTTTCAACTTCGTATACTAGAACACTTGCATTTGGAGCCCTGGTCATGATATAAGAAGTCCAACTGCCCTGAAACCACTGTGAGAAAGTCCAGGTCTTAGGGAGAGACTGTATGTACATGCTAGGGTTGACTGCCCCATATAAGGTTGCAGATTACAGCTAGCATAAACTACTGGATATGTAAGTGAAGATATCTCCAGATGATTCTAGCCCCCACCCAGTGAGACGTCCCAGCACAGGTGCCAGACATCATGAAAAAGAGCTAAACCAACGCTACTGTACCCCATATGAATTCCCAGCTTGTGTGATCCATGAACATAATAAAGTATTTTTTAAAAAATCATTTAGATTTAATTTGTTATAGGCAATAGAAACTGGAACATATGGACATAGGTCCACTTAAAATCTTATCACTTAAAATACTGCTTAAGTCCATCCCTTACCAAACATTGCAGATCAGAGAAATTGCAAAATTATAGATACATGAATATATATGTATCTTATATGTTTTATGTATATATATATAAAATATGTGAACTAAAAGAAAGGAGAAGTAAAATTCTGTAAAAAAGTAAGAATGTAGATCACCATTTATGAATATATCTATTTATTAGATAAAGAAAATATCAGAGGACAGTAACATTCTCCAGAAAAACTAAGAGGAGTGAAATACTAACCTAAACAGGATTGACTCCTGATGCTGGCACCTTAGGTGGTGCAATTTTCTTTTAGGCTCTTAATAGGTTTTCTAAAATTAAAAACTTGTCAAAAAGACTTTTGTTTCTGTCCAAGATGGAGTATGAAAGACCAGAATTACCAAAATTTGTCCTAAACTAAAGGCTGCTCTAGTGCTGCCTAATAAATCTTAAAACCAAGACTGAAAAGAATCAAAGTATTTTCAAGTATCTGAATTTTGTCCTGGAAAAAAGCTCAAGAATATTTATATGAATTCATAGATAAATATCTAGCCGGCACCCAACAAGTTACTTCATGTCTGGCATCCAATCAAAAACTGATAGACATTCAAAGAAGCATAAAAATATGTCTCATAATGAAAAAAATCCAGTTAATTAAAACCAACTCAGAAAAGACACAGATGTTAGACTAGCAGAAAAGAATGCTACACAGTGAAACAGTTCTTATAAATTATTTCCATATGTTCAAAAACTTTAAATAAATATGTGGGAAATATTAAAAAGATCAAAATGAACTTCTAGAGATGAAAATTATGATGTCTAAAATAGAAACTACATTAGATGAGATTAACAGTGTATTAAACTTTGCAGGAGAAAAATTAGTAAACAAACTATTTAGCAATAGACACTATTCAAAATGAAATACACAGAGAAAAAGGAATTGTATAAAATTAAGTTATGGGACAAGTTCAAGCAGTCTAATATTTATTTAAATGGACTCCCTGAAAGATGAAGAAAGAAGAAAAAATATTTGAAGAAATAATTACCAAATTTTTTCTGAGTTTGGCGAAAACTATAGACCCACAAAGACAAGAAGCTCAATAAACCCTGAGCACAATAAACATGAAGAAATTTACATTAAAGACAATCATAATCAAATTGGACAAAACCAGTACTAACAGAAAGTCTTTAAAGCAATCCAAAGGTGAGGTCAAGGGAGACACTTTATGCACAAAGAAACAAAGACAAGGATGACAGAAGGTTTCTCATCAGAATTAATTCATGGGAGAAGAGAGTGGAGCAGCATCTTTAAAGCTGCGAAAGAAAAAACTGTCACCTAAAATTCTATACTCAGGGAAAGTGTTTCCAAAAAAACAAAAAGCACAATAAACACTTTTTCAGATGTACAAAGCTGAAAGAACGTATCAGCAGCAGATCTGTACTACGAGAAATGTTAAAGGAAGGAAATCCTTTAAGGCAAAGGAAAATGAAACTAGATGGAAATCTTGATCTATACAAAAGAAAGAAGGCCATTGGAAATGGTAAATACATAAATAAATATATAAGATTTTTTTCTTATTATTTAAGTATCCTTAACAAATAATTGACTGTTTAAACCAAAATCATAATAATGATATGGGATTTACAACATATATAAAATTAAAATGTATGACACCATTAGCACAAAGAATGAGTAAGGAAAAATCTAAGTATATAAGTCTAATATATATTATATATAATGACACTGTATAATATCATTTGAAGATAGAATGTGATTAAAGATATGTATTATGAACCTTAAAACAAGCACTAAAGTAACAAAACAATGACACAGCTAGTAAGCCAAAAGTGAGATAGGACAGAATTACAAAAAAAAATTAATCCAAAAAAAGACATAAAAAGTAGAGAAAGGGAAGAGCAACAATAAAAAAACAAGATAGCACAACAAGAAAAATAACAGGATGATATATTTTTAAACCTAACAATACAATCACGTTAAATATAAGTGGTATAAACCAGAGGTTAGCAAACTAAGCCCCATGGGCCAAATCTGGCCTGTAGCCTGATTTTGTACGGCCCTTGACTAAGAATGGTCTTGCCATTTTTAATGAGTCATTAAGAAGGAGGAGAAGGAAGAGAAAGAAGGAGGGAAGAATACGTGGGAGGAGCAGGAGAAGGCAAAGATCATATAGACTTGGTCTACAAAGACTAAAATATTTACTATCTGGTCCTTTACAGAAAAAGTTTGCCAACTCTTAGTCTAAACATGCCAATTAAAAGGGAAAGATTATTATGTTACATATAAAAGCAAAACTGAACTATGTGTTGCCTACAAGAAAGACACTTTAAACACAAAAAGGTTAAAAGCAAAAGGTTGGAAAAATGTACTACTGATCAACACTAATTAATGCCATCAATGCTTACACTGACCAAAAGAAAGTTGTTGTGGTTATATTACTATTAGATATCAGGGCAAAAAATACTGTCAACAATAAAGACAGTCATTTTGTAATTGTAAAGGGAATAATTCATCAAGAAGGCATAATAATCCTAAATGCTTATGCACTTAACAATATGGTTTCAAAATGTGTAAAACAAAAAATGATAGAACTACAAGGAACTAAATAAACTAGCTCACAATTACAGTCAGAGATTCTAATACCCATCTCTCAATAATGAATAAAACAACCAAGAGTATAGAAGACTTGAACACCATTAACCAACTTGACCCAACTGACATTGATAGGACATTCCACTCAACAACAATAAAATACACAACCTCTTCGGGAAAATACAGAACATTTACTAACATAGATCAAAATCTGGGCCATTAAACAAGTCTCAATATATTTAAAATTTTAAAGATTTCAAAGTTCCTTGACCACAGTGGAATTAAATTCAAAATCAGTAACAGAAACTATTGGGAAAATTCCCAAATATTTGGAAACTGAATGACATATTAAGTCAAAGAGGAAAACAAAAAGAAATAAAAGGTATTTTGAACTGAACGAAAAGAAAAACACAAATCAAATTTTGGGGGACACGGCTAAAGCAGTACTTGGGTGGAATTTACAGCACTCAATGCCTATATTATAAAATACACAAAGGCTCAAATGAATGGGCCTTAGTTTTTGTCTTAAGATCTTAGAAAAAGAAGAGCAAATTTAACTGATATTAAACAGAAGAAAAGAAATAATAATTATCAGAATGCATATTAGGCTGTTCTTGTGTTGTTACAAGGAAATACTAGGTAATTTATAAAGAAAAGAGGTTTAATTGGCTCATGGGTCTGCAGAATGTGCAGGAAGTACAGTGCTGGGCTTCTGCTTGGCTTCTGATGAAGCCTCAGGAAGCTTATAATCATGGCAGAAGGCAGAGGGGGAGCTGGCACATCATATGGTGAAGGCAGGAGCAAGAGAGGGTGGGGCAAGAGAAGACAGGAGCAACAAAAGTGTGTGGCACAACACACTTTTGCACAACCAGGTCTCATGTGAACTCAGAGCAAGAGCTCACTTATCACCAAGGGGATGGCCCAAGCCATTCATGAAGGATCAGCCCCCATGATCCAAACACCTCCCACCAGACCCATTTCACCATCTCCAGGACTCGGAATTACATTTCAACATGAGATTTGGGTGGGAACAAACATCCAAACTATATCAGAGTGGAAGTCAAGGAATGAGAAATCAGAGAAACCAACAGAGAAATTTAATGAAACTTCTAACCAGACCGATCAGGAAAAAAAGAGAGAAGCACTAAATTACAATATCAGAAATAAGAGAATTGGTGTTTTTATATATCCTACAGATATTGAAATGATATTATGCCCATAAATTCAACAACTTACAAGAAATCAACAATTTCCTCAAAAGACACAAACTACTAAAGATCACTGAATGAGAAGTAGCCTGAATAGCTCTATATCTATTGAAGAAAATAAATTTGCAGTTAAATAAATTTCCTTTCAATAAATAAAATTTCAGGCCCAGATGGCTTCATCTATGAATTGTATCAAATACTTTCAGAAAATGGAATAGGAGGAAATTCTATCTCCTGACTCATTCTGAGAAGCCAGCAATACCCTGATTCCAAAACTAGGCAAAGACATTACAAAAAAAGAAAACTACAGACCAAACTTTTTTGTGAACATCAACACAAAAATTCTAAATAAAATTTCAGCCAACTGAATTCAACAACATATAAAAAACAATACATCATGACCAAGTGAGGTTTGTCCCAGGGATGAAAAGTTGGTTTAACATTTTAAATCAATATGATTTAACATATTAACTCATAAAGAAAAACCCGTGTGATCACTTCAATAGATGTAGTAATTGACAAAATTCAACATCCATTCATGATTTGAAAAAATTCTTAGCAAACTGGCAATAAAAGAGAACTTCTTCAATCCATAATGGCGTCTATGAAAAACCTACAGCTAACATCACACTTAGTGGTGAAATACTGGATGCTTACATTCATAAAATTAGGAGCATGGCATGGTTATTCGCTCTTGGCACTTCTATTCAACATTGTTCTGGAAGTTCTAGCCGTTGCAATATGAGAAGAAAAAAAAATAAAAACACCCATGCTGGAAAGGAAGAGGTAATACAGTTTTTATTTGCAGATGATATGGTTCTCTATGTAGAAAATACAAAGGAATATGCAACTGGAGATAATTAAAAGTCTTACAAAATATCCTTTGCAATAGTATAAGAATATTAAATATTTAGATGGAAATGTAACTAGTGACATCAATACCTATACATTAAAAACTATAATACAATATTGAGAGAAATTAAAGACCTAAATATACAGAGAGATAATATTCCATTTATGGGTCAAAGAACTTAATATTTTTATGATGTTAGCTTTCAGCAAATTGATAATTCAATTCTGATGAAATCCCAATGAGCTGGTTCTAAAAATCTGAAGGAAATGCAAGCATCTACCATATCCAGAACAACTTGAATAAAGAGACAGAGAGGGAGATAACTAATACAACCTTATTTAAAAACTTATTACTAAGCTACAGTAATCTAGACACTTTAGTATTGATGCCAAGATGGACAAATAGAAAAATGAAAATGAATAGATAACTCAGAACAAATTCATATGTATATGGACACCTGACTTTTGAAAAAGGTGCAAAGACAATTCAGCAAAGAAAGGACTTTCAACAAAAGATGAAAATATTTTAGTCTTTTCAACAAAAGATGCTGAAGTAATTATTTATCTATATGTTCCCCCTGCAAAAAGATAAACTTCAATCCATACCTCGCACTATTTTTAAAAACTGACTCAAAATGGTTCATTGACCTAAAAAATTATTTAAAAACTGCGTGAGGCTCTAGAATTTTGTACAATGCTCACCTCCAGTGCTAACCCCAGTAGAATAACTTAGTTGTTTTAGTTTGGCATTAATTGCCATTAATTGTTATCCCTATATAATGTGTTCATAAAAACAAAGTGTATGCATTTTAATTGGTATATGCCCCATGAAAGAATAGAAGAAGGTGAACAAAAACTAAATGTAACTAATGGCCTCATTTAACCCTACGAGATCCCATTTTCAAACAAATAGCCAGTTGAGTAAAGAGAATGAAAGGACAAGCCACAGACTGGAAGAAAATATTTGCAAAACATGTATCTAACAAAGGACTTGTATCCAGAATACGTAAAGATCTCCCAAAATTGAGTAAGAAATGTTAAACAATTTCTTTAATGGGCAAACAAGTCAAATGCACACTTCATTAAAGAAGACACATGATTATCAAATATGTATATGAAAATATGCTCAACATCATTAGACTAGGGAAATGCACATTAAAACTACAGCAGGCACTATACACATATTAGAATGACTAAAACTAAAAAGACTGATAATAGCAAAACCTGGTCAGGATGTGGAGGGACTGAAACTTTCAGTCACTGATGGTAGGAATGTAAAATGGTACTTTAGAAAAAAAGTTTGGTAGTTTTTTAAAAAATTAAATATATGCTTACCATAATATGACCCAGCCATTTCACACCTAAGAATTTACCCAATTTAAATGAAAACATATGTTCACACAAAGCCTTGTACATGAAGATTCGTAGCAGTTTTTTTGTAGTGGTTAAGAATTGGAAACAATCCAAATATCCATCAACATGTAACTGGATAAACAAGCTGCAGTGTATCTATACACTGGAATATTAGTAACAATAAAGAATAAACTCTTAACACATACAATGACATGGATGGATTTCAAATAATTACACTGAGTGAAAGAAGCCAGATAAAGAAAAAGAGTTAAAGGTGCACAGAGGTAATTCTGGAGGGATGATGAATATATTTATTATCTTGATTTGTGGCTCTGGTTTTATGAGTATATGCATATGTCAAAACTTATCAAATTGTACACTCACTTTAAATGTGCAATCTATTATATATCCATTATGCCTAAGTAAAACTACTTAAAAGATTAAAATGTAAAAAAAGTGTAAAAATACATATAATTTGTACCACTCTGAGGTCCCTTATTTAAAAAAAAAACTTGAAAAGTCAGGCTGTGAAACACAAGATTCTTTCTATAAGGTGAAAGAAAGCAACAGAAAACTTTGGTCTGTGAGGATCCTGCTAGGACAAAGATGATTCTCAATATGTCAGGCATGTGGAGTTAATTAATGCTTTTTCTCTTCTCCTGTCACTTGATTCAAATGGGGTTTAAAGAGTCTCTTGGAAATAACAACTGGAGCCCTACCCAAAGTAGGTAAGACATCATCAGAGATATCCAATGCTTACCTTTGGGAATTCCCAACAGAAGTGGGATGTAGGGAGGGATAATGGGGCCCATGAGAGAGGGGCTGTCACAGTGAATCAGACACAGCTTCAGAACTGAAGGAAGGAGGGGACTGATGGCTCCAGATGCAATTTGCAGCTGTTGTGGGAACCCAGCCCAGCCCAGCCACCATGGTGCTGTGTGTGCCCTGAAGGAGAAAGGGGGCAGTGTGTGTGAACTGAAAGGACTTATTCACAGAACTTGCTAACACTTTGGGATCTGAGCCACCCAGCTGGGACATGCTGCTGGTCTGAATTGCAGCACCCTCCCCATTGAGTGTAACAGTTCACCTCCTTATAGACTATGGAGCTGCCATGGCACTATGAGCACCCAGGCCATCCTCTACCTTCTGTGAATCTCCTGCAGGGCCATCTCAAGGTGGAGCAAAGAGAATTCATCCCAGCTCAATGAGATGAACAGCAATGGCTTGCACTGCACAGCAATGAAAAGGCTCAAGGACAAGAAGACAGCTGTGTCCATGAGCCCTAACAACAGGGGTCCAAGCAATAACCCTGTGCTCAACGCTGCTTCCCACCACCAAAGCCCTTGCTTGAGGAAAATGTAGAGAGAAGTGATATTCCCCCTCTGTGTTAGTCTGTGCTCACACTGCTAATAAAGATGCACCTGAGACTGGGTAATTTATAAAGGAAAGAGGTATCATGGCAGAAGGCAAAGGAAGAGCAAAGGGACATCTTACACGATGGCAGGCAAGAGAGAGAGCTTGTGCAGGGGAACTCCCCTTCATAAAACAATCAGATCTCATGAGACTTGTTCACTATTGAGACAAGCACAGGAGAAACCCGCCCCCATGATTCAATTACCTCCCACCAGTTCCCTCCCGTGACACGTGTGGATTATTACAACTCAAGGTGAGATTTTGGTGGGGACACAGAGCCAAATCGTAACACCCTCTTTCCTTCATGAAAGCAGTGCTGACCAAGGTCCCTTAGCAGTGATCTACTCAGAGGTGGCAGTGACAGATTTGCAGCTCTGCAGCATTAAGGGCACAGGGTTCTGCAACAAGAAGCCATGGCGTGAACAGTCAGGCAAGGAACCACTCTTATCAGCAGTTCAGGAGTCCTTGCCAGGCTGGTATAACAGCAAGGAACAACCAGGACCAAGCCTTGATGTCTTTAAGGCAGCCTCAGCAGAAGTTCCAGAAACACCTGGAGGCAGGAAACTGCAAATCTATTCCTGTACTTTATATACAAATATGTGGTGACTATCTCAGTTTTATTGTTAATATGATGCACTTCTATTCATAGGCTGGGAAATAACTGAAAATATCCTAAATTAGTATCTCAGTGAATAGCAGTATATTTTTCTCCTATAGGAGAAAAGGAGAAGTAGAAACAAACAACAACAATAACAACAAAATCCCTCTCAATATGGTGGTCCATAATCACAGATGTATGCCTAGAGATCGCAACAATTCAGATTGATCTCCTACAGTGATAATTCTGAGAAATGATAATAATGTATTCTGGACCCTGTTATAATGTAATAAAAAAACAGCTCTGTTTAGACAAAAATAGACACTAAAATTTCCCATACGTTCTCAATATGATTTTTAAAACATGCTTTTCTATTGGGTACTCAATGTTTAAATGAACCTGTACTTTCCAGTTAGTGAAAGCTCTACAGTATATGGATATCGGTGACCATGGAGAGCCCTACTTCTCTTGATAGCAGAATAAAAATAAACAGAATAAAACTTTACCACAAAGAATTTAGCAGGAGAAGCGCCTGACGGAAAGAGTCATAAAGTCCTGAAGCTGTTGTCTAAGCGACATAAATTCCTTGCTGCTCTGAAGCACCTGTCGTCAGAGACAGAACCATCTCCAGACAGCCTGACAGTTCAAAGAAACATAAACAACAAAAATTGGCCCTGTGACACTTTGATTTTGTGCTTACTCTTTTATCCCTCAGGCTAAATATTTTTGAATACCCATTTGATGTGCTAACTAATAAAAGCAGAGTCCATTCTTTCCATAAATAAATGATTTTGTTAAGAATTCAAATCAGACGTGGCAGAATCTCCCCATTTGCTGATTGCTAATGTATTTTAACCATGACATACATTCTTACATGTTCCAATTCAGCAAAGTCTCTTTCTTATAGATGGAGATGCCAGATTTGGATGGCGTATGTTTAATCTAGCCAAGGGAACATATTTCCTCCCTGAAACACGGCCCTGACAGCAAGGCAAAGTGTGATGAAGTTGTGTCACAAATAGGTGCGGCTCAATCCATCTGGCAAGGGGGAGTCTGTGCTGCCTAATTAAGAAAACGTAATGATCTGATCTCATCAAACATCCATTTACAGTTTTGATAAGTGAAGTTATCTCGTTAGATTTCTGCAAATGATTGTGAGCTGGTGTCCCTCACAAAACCCACAGGGCTTGGGGTGTGGACTTAGAGACGATGAGATTTGTACACATTTAGGTCAGTAACGCATATTGTGGCAAAGGGACGCCACACGACTTTCTGAAGATTCTTGGCCAGTAACTTGCGAAACACTGATCTGATTTGCTTGGAAATTTTTTAAATAATTGGCTCCTGCTGGCTGAGGCCCCATGCCAACACCGTATGGTAATTCATTTGTGACATTCCTAGAAGAGAGAATCTGCCGGAAGAGCTGCAGTAATATGTTTAGGGAATAATCATGCCATCCTCCGAATAGGATGCATAAAAGGAAGCAAACACCAGGAGGCCAGCAGAGAGGCCTCTGGGTTTCCAGGGGAAAGATTCTCAATTTAAATGGAAATTTTGTAACTCTTCTTCCCCTTCTCCCTGTCCAGGCTCTGAGTATGACACTGGCTGGGACTGTTTCAAGACTAAGTATACAATCTCAGAAATGATTATTTAGGTCTCCTGGATTTGCTATTTATTGACCAAGGCTCTGGAGACTATAATCGTGACTTTGCAAAGAATCTACCTGAATCAACAATTTCTGGGCCTTTGTAGATGTCATCTGATGCTTAGGAAGCTTTTCAAGATATACCTGCAGCCTTTAGGAAATAAAGGAAAGTACCAAGGTAGCCCAACTCCTCTGAAAATAGTTAAGGATTGTATTGTAGTTCATAACTAGAGGAAAGGAAGTCAAAGAGAATGTATGATAGGTACCAAGGGCACAAGAAAGCAAACAGTGAAGCTATGGTTTGCCTCCTAAAAGAAGAAAAAAGAAAGAAGAAAGAGAAGGAGAGGAGGAGTGAAGAAAGGAGAAAGGAAAGGCAAGAGGGAGGGAGGGAAAAGCAAGTTTCAAGGGAAGAGGTAAGAAGACAGGCAAAGTCAGAAACTCTGAGCAACAGGAGGGTCCCACAGGGAGCAAGGTTGACAATTTGTCAATATTTTATCAAAATATTTTTCTCCTGAAAAATAAGTTAGAAAAATAGCTCTATCTTCTCTTTGTCACCTAGCCGCCAATCCCAAATGGAGATGACATTCTTCGGTAATTGATACATCAAGAAAGATATAAGGGGCACAGTAGAGGCATTTGGAACTGAACACTGGTCAGGATACCCCATGGTATGAACAAGGCATTCGTGCCAGTTACTTTAAACAACCCAGTGCTGGACGCTCATTTTCAAATCCCATCTCTTGGATTTTCCCATCTGCAAGTATGCAGAAAGACAGCATCAGTATCCAGTGGTCTAAAGATAAGAAAAGCAAGGTAGAATCCCAAATCTAGGCAATGTCAACTAAAATAACCCACTTTAACAATGTTCTAAATGCCTCCACTGGTGACCCTGTCTCCAAGCATGCTGGAAGATTAATACAAGGAGAATGGAGGAGATGGTGAATGGGATTCTTGCCAATGCTGGCAAGAGTTGAGGGTTGAGTGGACCAACCAGCACTGGCTTGATCACCCAATTGTAAGGGGATACAATAAACTCCATCATCAATATTTGAGAAATTTGACCAATTTGAAGGAACAGGTAAGCACAGTGCCAGTGGCTTCTAGGAAGGGACAATTCTGGGGGAGGCAATTAATAGTAACAGGGATTCTGTCTGAGTTAGGGTAGATATTGGGCAAAAACTAGGTGACTAGGATTTGAGTTCAAGATTACGGAGCTGGGATCAGAGCTGGGGTCCAAGACAAGGCACCTGGGAGGAAACTGTGCCTGTGCATGGTGATATGAAAGAAGAACCTAGAGCTGGTTGCTTATCTAGCACCTGGGGCTCTGAACATTCCTCATTGAACCCAGGTGTTCTGACCTGAAAAACAGAAGGCAACAGATTTATATCAGACCTTTCCTGCCTCCCTTCACCCCTGGAGGAAGGGAGTTCTCAATACAACATAAATCGTGGTTCTCACTGGCTCAAGAACTGGACAAGCTGACTGCTTAGGGAGCAGGTTATTATTGCTGTCCGATGACTGTGCTGAGTCAGACAAGGAAGCACATAAGAATACATGCCAGGAGTCTCCAAATTCCTCCAATTTACTTCTTATAGAGATAAGAATACACACACACACACACACACACACACACACACACCATACAAGACCTGTAGCATAAACTTGGCAGGCTTTTAAAATGTATTTATGAATACAATTGCATAAGAAGTATTACAAAAGTATAAAAATCAGATCATGTTCTATGACATATTTAAGGATAGAATATAATGACACGAAATTTATTCTGTCCCAGAAATGCAAGATATACGGAAGCAATACCAAAAGATCACCAGGATAAAGCTGTCCTGCAATGTCATTAATTAAGCCAAGAAAACATATTTATTGACCATTACCTTGTGTAAGAGATTGTGCCAGCTTCTGTGGGAGATTTGAGAATAAATAAGATAGGGTTTCTACACTCAAGAGACTTTTAAACCGATGGCCAGGGGAGAGGAGCCTGGGGAGGGGCTCACACATATTAAGCACTGCAGACTCTCCTGTGCCCCTGGGAACTTTTATGCTCAGGCTAGAACCACAGAATTCCACTCTGCCCATATGTGTAGCAGGAGAGCAGTGCAGAGGAATAACCCCAAGGAAACAGCCCAGAAGTGATATCTACATATCCTAGTTCCCTTGCCCCTCAGGTGGGATAATTCTGAGGCATGTGTTTTGTGTCACTTCCAAGAGTTTCCTCATGGGGTTAAGCTTTGGTCAACTACTGTGGTAGTAGCTTAATAACTCAGCCTTCACTGTCTGCTCCCCTTTCTCCACTCTACTACTGGTATTCCCTGCACTTCCCAAGTAAATGACTTGCACTTGAATCTTTATTTCAAAAAAAAAAAAAAAAAAACTAAAGAAGAAGCTTCTGGGGGAATCTAAATCAAGGCAAGCACCTACTGTGTGCTGTGTACCATGCTGTCATGTACATTCATTATCTCATTCAGTCCCTTTAGCAACTGGACCAAAATATCATTATTCCATTGCGCCACTTTACGGCTTAAGGTTCTGCATTAGTTCTCTATCATGTTCAGATTTGGGGGGGGAAAAGCTGCGTCAGAGTGTAGGACACACAAATTAGGACATTCTTCTGACCCCATATTTTTTCTCTAGTGGCTATTACCAAGCTGTCAGTCCCTCCTTTTTGGAACCTGATTTTCATCTATCTCTAAAATGAGGTTTTAAAAGGGACTGCCTTTTAAACTTAAGCTGCACAAATGAGGGTCTCTCTGGATTCTTTTACAATTAGAACCAAGAAAAGCAAGCCTCTTCCTCTGTAATCATGAAGTGGTAAAAGAAGGGTGCCTAGGAGCCCTATGGCCACATCTCCAGGCTCATAGAGAAAGTTCTTCAGTGGGGAGAATGGAACTAACACAGAAGGAAAAGCAGAAGTAGCAGGTGGAGAGAGAGAAGAGAGATTGTGTGTGTCACTTGTCCCTGGAGCCGGACTGGCCCTTGCCCTTCCTTCACATTCATTACAAGCCAATGATGTTTCTTTTTGAATGCAAGTAAGATAAAGTTGGATTCCTGCCACTTGCAATACAAAGAGCCCTACCTAGTGCACACAATGTGGCAGAGTCCACAGACTGGCTTGCTCAGCATTTATCCCAACACGTTTTAGAAGGCAGAGGTTGGAAATCAAATAATACATTTCTCAGGATCTCTTGCACGTGGAGCTCTGAATATGTCCTTAGATTCTATAAATCATATAAGCTCATGTGAGCCTCTGTTTCAGAACTGAGTCCAACAGGAAGCAAGGCAGGGTACAAAGCATTCCGTTTTGGGTGCTGATTAGGTAGAGGTGGAGTTTTCTGGAGTCGGCAGCTTTCTAATTGGGGAGATATTTCCTGATTTGACAGCTTTCTGCATTGGGGGGCAGCTTTCCTGATCATGCCAGTAGCTGAGTGCTTCTGAGAGTTGACAGTTATTCCTTCTAATAATTTTGCAGTACGCAACTCCCTGTATTAAAACCTTTCCTGCTGCAGAGTGAATTCTGTGATCCGTAACTGAGCTCTGATGGAGGCATGCATGGTCCTTCATAACCTCTTGCTGTCTACTGCTTATTCTCTTGCCCTGTCTCCTTCTCCCCGACCATGTCCACTGAATGACTTGGTGTTTTGCAAACTGATCCATGTAGTGATGTCCGTTGGATTGCAGAAATGTGGGTCTAACATTTGGGACAGGATCTAGGCTACAGCGATTTAGGAATCAGCTATACAGAGTGATAAAACAGCTGGTGTGGATGGACTTTGGAGAGGGGAAGAAAGAAACGATGAGATCACAGAAAACTGAACTTCAGAGAATGCCTGCATTTATGGTGTAGAAACACAGAAGGAGCAGGTGAGGAGCCCCCAAAAGCAATGATCAGAAATGCTGGAGAGACTGTTGTCACAGAAGCCAGAGAGAAGGATTCATATTAATGCTGCAAAGACAGAAGGGGAGCAGAGAACTAGAGAGGGCATCCTGTGTGTCAGGTAGATTTCTGATGACATTCCTGATAGAGTGGGAGAGATAGAAGCCCAAACATAAGGCATTAAGAAATGGATACCTGTAATCCCAGCACTTTGGGAGGCCGAGGCAGGCAGATCATGAGGTCACGAGATCGAGACCATCCTGGCTAACACGGTGAAACCCCGTCTCTACTAAAAAAAAAAAAAAATACAAAAAAGTAGCCGGGCATGGTGGCGGGTGCCTGTAGTCCCAGTTGCTTGGGAGGCTGAGGCAGGAGAATGGCGTGAACCTGGGAGGCGGAGCTTGCAGTGAGACGAGATCGCGCCACTGTACTCCAGCCTGGGTGACAGAGCAAGACTCCGTCTCAAAAAAAAGAAAAAAAGAAAAAAAGAGAAATGGATAAGGAGGAAGTAGGGGTAAATACTGAAGTTAAGGGAGAAAGACTGACAGTGTTGCCACATAGTTAATTACAAACAGATGCCCTCCACAAACACCCCCTGCCAGCATTCCTACCTCTGTAGATGGAGTTCCTATGATAACAACTTTAGTACATATGAGATGTGCAGAGAAAATAGACAAAGAATAGAAAAAGGCAAGTAAATAAAGAGAAGGAGGGAAGGAAGTTCAGATGATGCCCAGTTCTACCCCCTACTTCTAGGCTCAAGTCCTTTCTGGCCCTGCTCCCCTTCCTCATCACAGAAGGACTCCCAGCACCAAAATGTTGCTCACTCCTAGGAATGCCACAATTGCTGTGTTGACTCTTATGTGTTGGTGCCTGAATGAAAGACCACTCTTTTGTGGATGAAATGGTTTCCCCTGAACAAGATGACCCTGGAGTCAATCACAGAGAAGAGACAGGTTAGACAGGAACCAGCACTCAGGGGATGGGGCTCAGAAACCTCAGTCTCTGTCTCAACCTCATACCCGAGCTTCAGTCTTCAGAGTCAGGGCCCCAAACCTGTGTTCCTGGTATGAACACAGGTTGGAGATGGTCTCTGCTGCATGGAGGCAGAAAGACATCCTGTAGTGAACTAGAAGCTGGGGTTGGGGGGTGCATATAGCCTTTACCATCAGTTTCTCCTCTGTTTCCCCAACCTTGTTTCAGTCATGCAGGGAGGCTCTAGTAAAGGGCTCTGTGTCAATTCTTGGGCCACGGTGAAAAGGTTATAAATCCTCCCAGAGGCCAGATCAGAAAACCTTGATCTCAGTGGGTCTCTGATTCTGGGACTACTCACTACTCAGATCTCAGTCAAGGCAGCTTCTGATGATCACAACATTTCCCTTCCCCAGGGTTAGATTTTATTCTCACCCTTCTCAAGGGGCTGTTTGGGGAAAAAAAAAAAATCTCCATCAAGCATGCATGGGTGACATAGTAACTCCACCTTCTATCCATTTCCCATTTCACTCAATTATTCGTTCAACATATATATTTTTGACCATGGTCTATGTTTGAGGCATTGTGCTAGGCATTGTGACATAATGACAACAAATCACTGTTCTTCCTCTCAATAAGTTTGCAATGTAGTGATTTTCTAGTCTGTGAGAATAGGAGGACTATAGTAACCCCATCTGTGCTTCCAAAACCTTTCTGCACAAAGTTGACCATTCAAAGTTGGAATGATGGGAACGGGCAGGCACCTGCAAGAGATATGCTGTCAGTCCAACCACAAACATGGTTTCCATCCCCCCAGCGCATATGAACATTGGCTTTGTGGTCAATGGGGCATGCCCCATTCCCCACTCCAAACTTTCCTTATCAAGGTAGGCTGCATTCACCATAGTTCACTAGGGAAGGATGTTTAAAAATTCCCTGAGCCAGAGACTATTCCTACAGGGGGAAGAAAAATGAGAGGAGATAATCCAGAACCAGAGAACTGACATGTTTGACACACAGAAAACATTAAAAGATGTGAGCTGGAATGGAGGTAACTACTGAGTGGAAGACGAGACCAGTGAAGGGAATGAGATCAACAGGCCAAGTGGAACTCAAGTTTAGCTTTGGGGAAAGGAAGGATGCATTTCTGCTGGGGACAAGAAAGAAGGGAAGAGGAAGAAGGATGTCCTGACACATTCTGATAAGAAGAATAGAGACACTGCAACAATTCAGACACAAAGGGATAGTAGATACTTCTATATTTTGACTGTCTAAACTCTTTCTAGTTGGGAAAGTTCCCTGCGTGCATAGTGTTAGTGTGATGCAGTGTCCCCCTCTCCTAAAGAGGCAAAAGGGTCCTCACTTCATCTTGCTCCATTCCACTAGCCCCCAGGAAGCAGGGCATGGCCCATGACTTACATTCAGTCAATCAGTAGCTCCCCTCGGGTATTTCAACGTGGTGAATATAATCCAAAAGTAAGGAGGGCATTTGTTCGTTACTCAGGCTGCATAACAAATACCACAAAATTTAGTGACTTTAAACAACAAATACTTATTTTCTGTTTCTTTGGGTTGGGAATTTGTGGGCAGCTTAGCAGGGTGGTTCTTGAGGCCTCTCATGGGTGGCAGTCAAGATGTCAGCTGGGCCTGCAGTCATCTGAAGTCTTGACTGGGGCTGAGAGTCACCTCCAAGCTGGTTCACTCTCATGTCCATGAGCAGAAGGCCACAGTTGGTCACTGGCTGTTGGAGAAAGCCTCAGTTCCTCTCCAGAAATACCTCTCTGCAGAGTTTCTTGAGTGATCTTATGACATAGAAGCTGATTTCCTCCAGATCAAATGATCCGAAAAAGTGAAAGGCAGAATCCACAATGTCTTTTATAACCTAGCCTTGACTCACACAATGTCCCACCAGATACACAGGAAAGCCCCATCTAATGCAAACAGGGAGTACTCAGGATATGAGAACAAGAAGATGAAGACACTCAGAGGCCACTTTGGAGGCCACATTCACTCACTGCCAGTCAGCTGTCCAGCACCAGTGTCCTGCTGTAGAGTCAGGGGCAGCAGCTATGAGATCATCTGGCCAGGTTCCTCCTGCTGCCCAGCCTCCAGACCCCCTTTGGATTCTCCTTATTTCCCAAGCTTGTTCCTTCCATCTCTTGTGGATTCTATTGGCTTCCACATCTGTAAAAGTCCTTATTTTGCTAAAGGCAACAAGGCTAGTTTCTGTTGTTTGCAATCAATAATCCTGACTGGGACAGATGTTGATCTCCAGGAAGTTGTTGGTGAGCTCACATGATAAGAGTAAGGGTGAAGATGAACTGAGGTCAGAGAATCAAAGGGTGTGAAGTTCAAGAAAGGATGCCATGAGGGACACTAGCTGGAGCATCCAAGAGAAAACTATAGGAATTGCCGAGCAGCTTTGAGAACTGAGAGATTTACGTAAGACCCAATTGAGGCATCAGTGCAGAACAGGTTGTTCTTTTCTTTTTTTAAAACTTAATGTAACCAAACATTCCCTTCTTTTAGTATAGAACTCATTGGGTCATTGAAATATATTAAGACTACAGAGCTATAGTCCAGCATCGGATATACCTGCAACACTCCTGTAACCTTGCATTTCCTTACCTGTCCAAGAGGGAAACTAGTACTGGCCTGCCTGCCTCCAACTCTTGGATCATTTTGCTTTTATATTTGCCCCAGGATATGTAGGACTTAGATCATTAGTGGGTGGACATCTGATTTATTGATGCTGAGCAAAGAGGGGCCCTCACGCAGTACATGCAGTGCTAAGTGAGATGTTGAGGGAAGCTCGGCTTTTTTAGAAAGCTTCCCTGCGCACAGCTGTGATCCAGGTGCATCAGAAGATGCTGAGAGCTCACAAGAAGGGAAGATGAGACTGCTAAGGCTGAACTGGAGGCAAGGATTGTATCAGTAGACTCCTTCCTCTTCCTTTCATGATACGATCCTGCTGTGGTTGAATGTATATGTCCTTCCAAAATTCATATGTTGAAACCTAATCACCAAGCTGATGGTATTAGGAGGCGGTTGAAACCTAATCACCAAGGCGATGGTATTAGACTAACACAGAGAATTTCAGGTGTGAGCCACCACACCTGGGCCAAGAGTTCATATTTTTAATTAATTTACTTTCAACTTCAGATGTAAGGGATTGAGTAAATCATAGTTCTTGTATTTTTCCATACAAGGCCCCTCTCTTGTTTTATGTATTTACTCAATTTTTATTCACATATCCATCTCCCCACCTCCCCACCAGTCTATCATTCCAATTGTTCAATATGCATATGCTTATTTATATGTATTGATGTAAACAAATATTGGTTTGTATGCATGCATTTTTAATTAGTGTAAACGTTGTGTTATAGATCTCACTCTGTTTCTTACTTTTTTCCCACTAGCTATGTTTTTAAGGTTCATCTGTGTGGTTATGTTTACATCAAATCAATAGCTGCTAACTGCTACAGGAGCTTCTATGATATACATCCAGCACATTTTACTTTTGTCTTCTCCCAGGAATAGATGCCCAAATTGCATTTAACTCCTCCTTAACTAACAAATAGCTCTATTGTGAGCATATTTTTACATGCCCCCTGTCCACTGTCTCCCCAGCACTCGAATGACTGGGTCAGAGGATATACATAGACTTAATTCAATGAAGTAATGCATGCCTACTCTCCAGAGTGGCTCCACAAGTGTGCACTCCCACTAGCAGTGCATGAGGGTGAAACATTTAACTTAAACATTCATGGCACTGACCGATGCACTGGTATTGTAGGAATAGGTTCTGGTGACTCCAACCTATGTCAAAAGTATGTTTTACCTAGAGCTATATGTTAAATTTTCTCTTCCATTTCATTTCTAAGGCTTCTCTCAGCCTTATCATCACTAAACAACACATTCCATGATAAGTGTTGACCTATGTCTCAGTCCATTTCTGCTTTTATAACAAAACATCTGAGACCTGATATTTCCTTATAGTTTTGAAGGCTAGGAAGTCCAAGATAAAGGTGCTGCAAGATTCGATGTCTGGTGAGGGCTGCTTTCTGCTTCCAAGATAGTGGAAGCTGGAAGGAAAAAAAGACCGGTTTCCTACAGCCCTTTTATAAGGGCATGAATTCCACTCACAAGGTTAGAGCCCTAATGACTGAACCACCTCCAAGAGGCCCTGCCTCCTAACACCATCGCCTTGTTGATTAGGTTTTAACCACCTCCTAATACCATCACCTTGGTGATGAGGTTTCAGCATATAAATTTTGGAAGGACGCATACATTCAACCACAGCTGGATCGTATCATGAAAGGAAGAGGAAGGAGTCTACTGATACAATCCTTGCCTCCAGTTCAGCCTTAGCAGTCTCATCTTCCCTTCTTATGAGCTCTCAGCATCTTCTGATGCACCTGGATCACAGCTGTGCACGGGGAAGCTTTCTAAAAAAGCTGAGCTTCCCTCAACATCTCACTTGGCACTGCATGTATTGCGTGAGTGCCCCTCTTTGCCCAGCATCAATAAATCAGATGTCCACCAACACTATCTAAGTCCTACATGTCCTGAGGTAAAGTAAAAGTAAAATGATCCAAAAGTTGAAGGCAGGCAGGCCAGTACTAGTTTCCCTGTTGGACAGGTAAGGAAATGCAAGGTTACAGGAGTGTTGCAGGCATATCCAATGCTGCAAAGCAAAGAGGAATATGAAATATCCAAAGCAGATGGGATTTCAAATCACCACCACATAAGCAAGGAGCTCAAAATACCTTCCTCAAATGTGATTGATGTTCTGTCAACAAACAAGAAGCTAACATTTCAATGGGGTTTTATGATTTCCAGTACACTTTACAAAATAATCTTATTGGTTCCCAACAAACCTATGAGGAATTAGATCAGCTGTATCTAATGTTCCTAATTCATGGTAAACGAAACTGAGGGCTAAAGAGTTGAGATGACTTGCTTAAGATCCCATTTTTGGTCAGTTGTGGAGTTGAAAACCAAGTGTGAACTCCAGGCTGGGGTCAGAAAATGTGATTTATAACAATGCATTAGTTCAAGCAAAATTCCACTGTTGTAAAAGAATCTGGAGTCCAAGTGGGAGTTTATTATAATGGAATCTGATCCAAGAATAGTAATTCATGGTTACAAGAAACATTTAAAGTGGGACAATAAATTACACGTGATACTTCCAAATTTGGGCAGTTTACTGGAGAAAAGAGAAAAAGAGGAGACAATATTTATTTCTTAAAGAAAATCTGTACTACCTCTCCTTTCTCATCTCTTTACTAGTCAGTAGCCGAGGTAATTTCACCAGAGGTCCTACAGCAACTCTCACCAGTTCCCCTGCATGGAGATCAGAAGAGACGACTGCTCTCCACTGCTCGATGTGCACATCTCCAGCAGCTCCCAGTGCCCCCGAAGGGTGTAGTCTCCCTGAACCTCCAGCGTGCAGAGAGAGGCAGGGCAGGGCTTGCAGATCAAGGGGATCCGCTGTCCATGCTGCGAAGAAGAAGATCAAAAACGCAACAGTTCTAGGATCCCAGGCAGCAGTGTATTATAGAATAGTCGAAAAAAAATTTTGTTTGATTATAGAGACAGACAAGACCCCCTGCTCTGAAGATGTGCAGAGTTCTTGTTAAAACTCCTCCCTGAGTCCCAAGGAGTAATTGCACGTCCGATTCCTGCTGTCTGGGATGCTGCTCCACAGGGCCCAGTTTGGGGACTGAATAAGAGGATCCTTCTGATGGTTCCATCAGCCCAGGGGTGGCTGAGTCAACCTCTGACCTGGAACTTCTGAATTCTGACCATTCACTGTCCATCTTCCAGCAGTATCCCTGGGGGAAGAGAGATTAGCTCAGGCATGAATAGTCACTCTCGGTTCATTTCCAGGCCTCCATGGTTTTATAAATGATAAAAAAAGAACCTGTGTAAGAAGTGATGCAGTTCTAAGAAAAGACAAGGTAAGAAAATAAGCTTAAGTTGGCTATGAAAATTGTGGTTCACATTAGTGTCACCTCCTTGCCACTGACAAAGATTGCTAAGTTGACACTGGTGGCTCTTGCCCCTGGGACTGATTTGCCCAGAGGAAGAAGACACCTTTATACACACGCTTGAAAACTATGCTGTTCTTGTATCTAAAGAATACAGCTGCCACCTCTTCAGGGGCTCAGGCTGGGAAGTACCTTCGATCCAGGGCCTCCAGACAAGCCCTAGGAGCTGCTGTTGAGGATGGGGTCATGGGGTCCAAGCAGGCAACAGCAAGAGTGGAAGCATCCAGGAAGCTGGGGGACCTCCCTGGAGGCTGATGCCAGCAGGACAAACTCTCCTGTCAGCTCCTCTTTGCATGTTCAGCTTGACTTACAAGGAGAAAGAGGTCCAGTCCCTCTGAGTTTCAGTACTTCTTTTGTCCTCACATCCACTTTCTATCGGAGGGGTTCACAATGTCAGTCTTCTTCTCTGCTTCCTAGTTCCCCACTCTCACTTCCAGATCCTCATCTGAAATCTTCATTTGGACGACTTTGGTGGCTCAATGTCCTGATCATTCATAGTGGTTATTAAGCTACTAAATTGGCAGAGGCTGGCCTTACAAAACAAAAACCCAGGACATCCAGAATTGTCCACTGGGGACTTAGGTGGTGTTCATTAAATCTTGACATCTTTTCTGCTTTTTATGCCCCACTCCACCCCTAGGCTCACTCACAAATACAGCAAGTTTTAGCTCAGTGGGGTTGGAAATATCTTGGGTTCAGTGAAATTGCTGTGAAGTCAAGGGGTTGTAGGAAAGTAGCAAGGTCTCCTTGTACTTGGAGTAAAATCCATTACTCCAGAGTGTCCTCCTAGATGAACTGGCTCCTGCTCACCTCATGACCTCACTCTTTGTACTATGGACACATTTACCGTCTTCCAGTTCCCCAAACAGTCTGATCCCTTACTCCCCTCAGGGACTTTTCTTACTGGTCATGCCCCGTGGATGTCTGTCCTTGCATGGCCTGTGTATTAGTTTGCTAGAGCTGCCTTAATGAATTACCACAAACTGGGGGCTTAAACAAAAGAAATTTATCGTCTCAATTCGGGAGGCTGGACGTCCAAGATCAAGGTGCTGGTAGAGTTGGTTCTTTCTGAGGGCTGAAGGAGAATCTGCTTCAGGCCTCTCCCCTAGCTGCTGGGTGTTTGCTGGCCATCTTTGGTGTTCCTTGGCATATAGAAGCATCACCCCAATCTTTGCCTTCATCTTGATGTCTTTGCCTGTGTTATCCCTGTGTGCACGTGGGTGGCTGTGTCCAGATTTCCCTGTTTTATAAAGACACCCATTATATTGAATTAGGGGCCCACTCTACCCCAGTATGACCTCATCTTAATTAATTACAGCTGCAATGACTTTATTTTCAAATAAGGTCACACTCTGAGATCATGGAAGTTAGGGCTTCAAGATACAAATTTTGCGTGAACATAATTCAACCTATAACAGCTGGCTCCTTTTTATCCCTCAAATTACAGCAGAAACATCACATTCCCAGGTAAGCTCCTCTAACTATCCTATCCAAACCATCCACCACAAAATGCTGTTTGTCAAGCCAATCACAATTGTCAACTTTTGATGGTTGACCCATTTGTTCCACTGTTTCCCTTGTCCACTAGATTGGAAGCTCAATTTCCAATGCATAAAGGGGGCACATTTGTCTTGTTTCTGCTGGACTCCCTCCCGCCACCCTGAAGGCACACTGAATGATATCTGTATCCAGCACTGTGCAGTGCCCAGCAATACTGGAGCCTGAGACAAATGGAGAAATTAGTAACAATCCAGTCTTGATTGAAATTTTGAATATTTTGTACATCAAGGATTTTTTGCATTGATTTTTTATTTTCTAAATGTTGTATTAAAATATCATTTACCTTGTTTACTGAGGCATTTGGTGCCCCCTTTTGTGCCAGAGGCAAGTGCCTCACTCATCTGACCTAGTCCAGGTCCTGTCTGTATCATTGGAAATGAAGAAAAAAGGAAGCAGGTTACTCAATCAGTAGGAATGGACTTATTCTCCTCACTGTGAAAGACAGCAGAATGACAGAGCATCCTCTTCAATAGAATTGGGTGGAAATGGACTTGAAGGAAAGTGAGGCAAGCATTGGGTCTTGGAAACCTAAGTACAGCACTTCATTCCCTTAAATTTCCTGTTCCTCATGAGAACAAGATTTGGTTTTATTTTGTTCTGAGAGCTGCACTTCCCCTCTCCCAACCCTGGCCTCAGAGCTAATCCAGGGCCCAGGGCAAACATCACTCCATTTCTGCCCCAGCCTCAGCTCCCAAGAGCCACAGAGGTACCATGGTTCCTGGTGTTGTGAGGTCTTTGTTCCCTAACTCTGAGGTGCTGATACACCCAGGGTGGGGCCAGGGCTTCTGAAACTCACATATCACGGAGCAGCAGGGATTCTACCAGAAATGTCTAAGGACTCTTCTGCTTCCGGGTCAGAGGGAAACCTGACACCCCAGCCTAGGGCTCTAGCTCCTCACCTAGTAACCACATACCACCATTTTCTCCACAGAACTTCTCACATTCACCCAGCTTCCCTTTCCTGCCTTTCCTGCTCCACCTTCTTTTCTACCTTACTCTCCTCCTGTCCCTCCCCTGCAGCCAGAATGAGACATGGCACTTACGGGACAGGTTTATTCTTCCTGTTCCCCACAAGAGTCATTTCAGAGTCAAACATCTCTTTATAACCCTATTTCTGGGTGATAAATTACCTAGACAGAAAAGAGAGTGGAATACTCTCTCCCCGGTGCTGAGTGGGGCTTCTATGCCAGTGGTGCTGGACCATGGGGAAGAGGATGTGTCTCTGCTGAGTCATGGTTGGAAACCAGCTCTGCAATTTCCTGGTCACTTAGAGTCTCAGAGATGTCCACATAGCAGCCTGGGAAACTGGTTTTAGCCCAAGGTGAGCACTGAAGTAGCTCAGCAATGTGGGTGCACACTGCCTGAGGTGCAGCAGCTCTTCTAGGAGTATAGGACCTGCTTGGTCTCCTTTCCCAGAAGCACCAGTTTCTTGAGCACTCAAGGCCTTCAGCTGCACCCAGTGAGGTGTGATCCTGAGCCACTCTGGCAAATGGGCCTTCTTTTTAGAGCAAGTTACTTCTCCCACCTGGAGGGAGCTGGGCATTTAAGCAATGTTGTCTTTGAAGCCCACACTGTGTGGGAGCTAAAAGGAGAGGCATCATGGTGCCCAAGGTGACATAGAGTCAGAGACTTTCTTTACCCTCCAAAATAGGGCTTCTTTTTTTTTTTTTTTTTTTTTTGAGATGGAGTCTTACTCTGTCTCCTAGGCTACAGTGCAGTGGCCTGATCTCGGCTCATGGCTCACTTCAACCTCCGCCTTCTGGATTCAAGGGATCCTCCTACCTCAGCCTCCTGAGTAGCTAGGATTATAGGCACACGCCACCACACCTGGCTAATTTTTGTATTTTTAGTAAAGACAGGGTTTCACCATGTTGGCCAGGCTAGTCTCGAACTCCTGACCTCAGGTGATCCGCCTGCCTCAGCCTCCCAGAGTGCTGGGATTACAGGCATGACCCACCATGCCCAGCCTCGAAATGCAGCTTCAGTGTCTCTCAAATGCAAATGATGTCACTTACCCTGAATGAGTTGTTGTAAGGGTTAAATGTGGATGTATGAAAACATGGCTAAATTGCATTTGACAGGAGCTCTGAAAGCGACACACCACATTGGCACATGCAACACACACACACACACACACACACACACACACACACACACACACACCCCTACCTCCAAGGGAGTCAGTGGGAATGGTCATACCACAGGAGCCTAGGCCATTCAGAACCTTCCACCCAAAGCTCAACCCAATTTCTAAGATGGCCAGGGACTTCCTTCTTGTCCCCTCCTGCATCCATGGAGATGGTAACTGTGATCGTGGCTGGAGGGAAGAGTGTGTAGGACTACACATGCCTCTCCTTCTTATTTCTGAGTTGGGCCATTTTGGTGGCTGTATTTCTGAGCTAGGGTTCTATACCTCTTGAAATAGGAACCACCCTGCCTTTGCTGGGCCTCATACCATGTTCGAAGCAAATCCATTTGGTGGCCAAAACAGGATGAGGAAAGAAATATTTCATTTCTCCCTTTTTTTCTCCAGCCCCTATCAATAGACAATTGATTTTATTTTTCTTAAGTGCTTTGCTCATATAGATTCCACTGCCTGACTGGCCAAAGGAGACAAACATGAGAGAAAGACTCCGAGACCCTGGACTGCCCAGATTACAGGAGGAAGCTGAGTTTAACTGGGGAGGGATCAAGGCATGAGACTCTAAAAGACATAAGTAGAAAGGGGCTTCAGAAACCATTCCAGGGGAGAGAAGGCAGAGTCATGGGTTAGAAAGCATGTAAGAAGTCAGCCTGTTTGCCTTCTTATCCGAAGCAGAAAACCATTTGTCATTCATACATTCATTCAACAAGCAACTGTTGCTTATCTAACCTCTGCCTGCGCAGTTTTGGTGACAGGAGGCTCATCCCTTCTTCAAACACAAAAAAGAGAAATTTGGCTCATTAGGCTTTCAAAGCTTTCCCCAATGGTATAAGCGCCATAAAGTCAAGATTCATGTGTATTTTGCTACCTACTTCATTTCTTGTGCTTAGCACAGAGTTGTTACTTAATATAACTTGTTGAATGAATGAATGGACATATGGATGAGTGAATGAAACACATCAACGGCAGAAAAGAACAAATACCCCCCAGGGCTCTAAGGACACGATTGGGGGTTGGGGGTAAGTACCAAGAAAAACATCTAAAGTCTCAATGGTTTTCTTAAAAATTCATGGAAAATTTGCACTTTGCATCAAAATATATCCTTCATTTTACTATAAAAATGATGCTTTGGTGTATCTACTAGAGGGCAGAGTTTATGTCTGCCTTGTGGCCTTGCCCCAGGCACAGTGCCTCGTGTCCCTGGCGGTGCACACAGGCTGGTTTTGGGGAGCCCGGCACTGGGCTCCTTCCTGATCTCATCCCTGCATCCTGTTGCCGGGATTCTGCATCCGCTTTCCGCCTCATTGCCATTCCATCGACCTCCTCCCTGGCTCTTGTCTAGCCCACCCCAGGCCTAGGTTCTGCTCTCAGGCTTCACCTCCCAGGGGCAGCAGGAAATGGTGCTCGTCTTGCCTTCCCCCCCAACCCCCCATAAAACTCTAGGTGAGGCCATGAGTAATTGATCCTTTCTGGAGAGGGATTGATAATCTGTCTTTCCTGGAGCTATTACCAGGGTGGCCTGCCAAGTGGACAAGTGTTAAGAGAAGAAAATGGGGCAGTGGCCAGGGGTGGGGAGTGAGCTGAAGATAATGGAGTCAAGAACTACAGAGAGGTCCCCTCCGGGCAGCCAGACTGTGAATCATGGCAGTCCTGGAGGAAAATCGCAATGCCTAGCCTTCCTGCCCTGCCTCTGCCCCACATGGTTGCTTCCACTGGGTCTGTACCTGGGCTCTTTGGCTCTCACTGCTGGAGAGGTCTTGCCTGCCCCGTGGGTAGGGTGGACACATGCTCCCACCTGTGTGGAGCGATGTGAAGGGCACCAAAACTCTTCATCAATAGCACCATGCCTGTGTTCATCAGCAGCCACTGTGGAACCGATTATGAACCTAGCACAGTGCCTGGCTCTGAGGGGCATCCAGGAGGCAGAATAGAGACCCTGTGCACATCGGCTCACAACAGGAAATGTCCACATCCCTGGCTCTGAGCAAGACCTGGACTGGCGCCCCTCATACTCACTTCTGTAGTCTAACGCCCACCATTGGAATGGAGAAGTGCTCCCCAGAGGTGTAGTAGTCAATCCTCATCGGTGCATAGCATCCATAGTTTGTGGTGCATTTTTATGTTCGTTATCTCATTTAATCCTTAAAATTATTTTATGAATTTGTTGTAGAAATAGAAACTTGAGTAAGAGGTTCCTTTAAGGTCATGGATCTGAAAAGTGGTGAGGCTGCAATTCAAACCCAGAATTTTCTAAGAGCATTGTCTTTCTTCTTTCTTATTCCCCTACTCCATGCCTATGGGGAAAAATGGTAAACTTTGATGTGGTGAGAGGTCAGGGGTTGTGGGAATGGGCTGAGAAGAGGGTCAAGCTGGGCAGGATGTCACCATGGGTGGCTCTGAGCAACCACATGAGAGTCTGAGGACCCAGGATTCTGCAAACCGCTGAAAAGGGAGAAAGCTGTCAGCCAGGCCTAGATATGTTTGTTCATATTTCTCCCTTGGACTAAGCCTGCTAGAGATACAATTCCCAGATGTGCATAAGGACCTGGACACTTGGGTAGGAATGATACAGAGTTGAATTAGGTGGTATTTGCTTTGTTTCTTTGAATCTCCCAGAGCAGTGACATTGGTTTGGTGTCACTGTGCACAGTACTGGATGTCGATGGAAGCCTAGGATCTAGGAATTCACCGTGCCTCTTCCATGGCTTTTTTTTCCCTCCACTGGGGAGGGGTCAAGTGCCTTCCTTTGCTCTGCAACTCTCCACTGTGCTTGGGAAGGTAGGTGCCCCCCAGCCCCATCAACCCTCCCTCTGACAGGGTAGCTAAGTGTCCCATTTGCCTCAGGAAAGAGCATTTGACTCAGAATAAACAGTACTGGTCTTGTTCAGGTACACTCCTTTTTCTGTGTCCTAGGTAGAATTCATATTTCCTATTACTTAAGCCCCTCTTAAGTCCTTTTGATCTTTGCTCTTTTGGTTTAGTTTTCCTGGGCTGCTCACCACAAAATTGCTGCCCTCTTAATAATATGAAAGATGCCCCACAGTGACCTGCCCAGTGTGTGTATGTGTGTGTGCAAGAGAGAGAGACCATGCTGCTTCTATTCCTCAGGCTGCGATATGAGAGCTTCCTGTGAGACCCTTGAAATCCCCAAGGTGTTTTCCTACAGGGTTGTTCAGATGGCCAACACAGAAAGATCTCTGCACACACACTCACGCCCTGGAATCTGCACAATGAACGGCTGTCCCAGCAGGACCAGGATTGGGCGTGGTGTTGATTCCAAACACCCCACAGCACTTCCTCTTCTCTAGCCTATCTCTCATGGAGAAGACCTGAAGCCTGTTTCCTTGACAACCAGTCTCCCTCTTTCCCCATATTTTTTAATGCTGTGGTTATAAGGTGTATTTAAACCCAGCAGCCATGTTCCCATGGTGATAGAAGACCCCCAGTAAGTTGCCATGGGAACAAGAGATGTCTTTGAAAGAGGATAAAAGTAAGTCAGCTTTGCAAGCGATGACAGCAAAGTTGGAATCTAGAGAGCCTGGAGAATACGGCTCAAGAAGGTATCAGGTCATGGTTAATAGCCCAGCCTATGCTACCTGTGACCAGCCTCAGGTCATGGGGGGCAGAGGGGTGACACCAAGCTTCCTGATCTGTTCACAAGAAGACTATGAGCAAAGCAATGTGACTGCTGGAATTTAAAGACAAGTTCTATCCAGTTGCTCTTATTTGCTATTTGATCCTTTGTCTCTCTTCTTCTGAAAGGTTTTTAGAGATAGAGGAACTAGGTGGGGCAGCTGAACTGGAAGACCAGGATGATGAAGGCATTTGCTCTTTTCAGCTGTTTCATAACAGGAAAGAAGTCACTTCTGAGTTCTGAGATCTGATGCCCTTACAAACAACAAGCATTATTTCCATTTTGTTTTTCCCTCAACATTTTGTTATTAGTTTTTCCAAACATACAGCAAAGTGAGAAGAATTGGCAGTTAACATCATATACCTATTATTTAGTTTCTACTATCAACATATTACTACATTTGCTCTGTCATCTGTCTACCCATCTATCCACTGATTTTTCCGTTAACTGAGAACTAGTTAGTGAATAAACTAGCATTCAAACCAGAATAGTTTCTTGCCAAAGCATGTTTCCTTTCCATTATACTGCACTTATGGTGACCAACCATCCCAGTTTGCCTAGGACTAAGAGGATTCCCAGGAATCCTGGGACTTTTGGTTTTAACACTGGTACAGCCCAAGTTGTTTACCCCAATCCCTGCACAGTAGGCTTTGGGAAATTTAGAGTTTGATTAAGGAGTAAGGGGCCCCGAGCAAGCAAGCACACAACTACCTATATAAACAACTGTAAATAGAAAGAGAGACAGAGCCAAGTGTTGGAAAGGATATAGAGCTAGTGGAACACTCATAGACTGTCGGTAGGAGTGTCAATTGTTGTAGTCACTTTGGAACATGATTTGGAAGGATCTACCAAAGCTAGACACACACAAAGCCTATGACTCAGTGATGCCACTCTAGGTGTACCCAAGAGAAATGAGAATATATGTTCACTAAAACAACAACAACTAAAAATCTAAAAGAATGTTCAAGGCAGCTTTATTCTTATTAGCCCAAACTAGAAACAACCCAAATGTTAATCAACAGAATAAATAAATTCTGTAAATGCATATAATGGAGTACTACACAACATTAAAGATAAAAAAACTTTCTGACATGCACAAGAGCATGGATGAACCTTAAAAACATAGTGTTGAATGAACAAAAGCCAGACACAAGAATTTATACTATATGAGTCCATTCATATGAAACGCAGAAAAAAAAAAAAAATCTCACTACCATGATAGATGTGAGTGATGGGCTTGGGCCTGGGGAGTGGGGTAGAAGGGACTGAGAAACGGACAAGAGGAAGCCCTCCCAGGAGGCTGGATGTGTTGTTCAACTTGACCTGGGTTGAACTTAAGCTCTGTAGCTCTCTACTGTGCTTGGGAAGGTAGGTGCCCCCCAGCCCCATCAACCTTCCCTCTGACAAGGTAGCTGGCTGACTGAGCGTCCCATTTGCCTCAAGAAAGAGCAGATGACTCAGAATAAACAGTATTGGTCTTGTTCAGGTACACTCCTTTTTGTGTGTCCTAGGTAGGACTTTCTGTGTCCTAGGTAGGGGATTATCAGACGTCTTCCCATAGAAGCACTCATTGAGGCTGTATATGTGAGATTAGTGTACAGTTTCCTCTGTGCAGGTTATGTCTGAATTTAAAAGTTTTCAAAAAGACACACATTAGGACTCCAAAAACTAAAACAAAAGTAAAAAGGATATAGACAGAGTAGCAAATACTAAAGCTGACAGAGAAAGAGAAAACTACAGTGTGATTGCCAATAAACCCAGAAGGGGCTGAAAAACACTAAAGCTTGCTACCTAATTACTCTTTCACTCCAGAAATGTGATCCATAGAGTCTGTCAGGACCAGAGATTTCACATCTCACTACAAACACCCAGAGCCCGTTGCCTGCAATGGAAAGACACTTTAAGAGAAGAAAAGTCATTTTCTGTCCTTAAACAGGAAGGAACAAAAGATTATCTCTCCTGTCTGAACTGAGGGGTTATTTGAGAAAAACACTCAGGAATTACCCATGGGTAGGCTTCTAGGAAATTAAAATCTGCAAATAAGCTGGGCACAGTGGCTCACACCTATAATCCCAGTGCTTTGGGAGGCCAAGGCGGGAGGATCATTTAAGGCCAGGAGTAAAAGACCAGCCTGGGCAACAGAGCCTGACCCCCGTCCCTACAAAAAAAAAAAAAAAAACACACATTTTTTAAATTATCCAGGTGTGGTGGCAAGTACCTGTAGTCCTAGCTACTTCAGAGGCTGAGATGGAAGGATCCTTTGAGCCCAGGAGTTCAAAGCTACATTGAACTATGATCATACCACTGCACTCTAGCTTGGACAACAGAGACAGCCCTTGTCTTTTTTAAAAATAAAAAAAATCTGGATACAAAGAAAAGGTTGTTTCTGTGTTTCCCACCTCTGAAGAAGGAATCTAGTCTGGGAAATTTCCACTCCCTACAATAGGAGTAGTATCTGCTGGGGACAGGTGCATGCACGGTCTGGGTCACCTCCAACTCTGCACATGTCTGGAGCCAGCACTGTGGGGGTGGGAGGACAGGAACCACATCTGTGTCTTCCGGGTATACCTGCCAAGCTTTCAACCAGTTTCCAGGTGCCCTCAAAGTCAGGGCCAGCCGTTTGGAAGCCTGGGCCATTGCACAGACCTTCCCTCCCCAGGTATTCTACTCCTCGGTAATGAGAGAGCATATCAACTTGTCCTGCTTTGGGGAGGTCCCGGGTCCCTCAGCAACCACGCCCTACAAATACAGCCTTTCCTCTCCCGCAGGGAGCCAGGGAAGACAGGGTAGGACTTCTCGCCCTCCTGGCCCCTCCATCCCAGATACCTTGGCTGCATCATTTCGTTTTTCATTTTGTCTGGATTAATTTTGCATTGCTGCATGATTCACGCTTCCTGTCTGGCTTCCAAAGCACATAACTAAAGGATCCCTCTGGAGAGGAATGCCGATTAATACCTTTAACATGCCTGCTTCTGACGGGCAGAGCAGGAAAAATACATATTTTCATATTACATCTACATTCATCTATATATTTTTAACATGTCATTGTGCCACTTTGTACAGAATTGTCGTTTTAAGTGGTGATTTGGCCTCACTCCAGGGATTGATGCATCAGGGTCAGGTGGCCTCTGAGGCAGCTGTAATTTTTATGCTGAGCTCCCATCATAGGAGGAGTTAGCCTGGGGAGATTCACCACATTGCAGAGTGCTGAAGTGAGTAGCTCTCAACAGAAAGGGCACAGCTTTTAAAGAGAAGAAAAGTCTTGTCTTTTTCTCTGTCTGTTTTCTCAGAGAAGAAAGAATAAACCCTTGCCCGGACTGAGGGATTATTGCAGATGAGACTCAGAAAACATTTATATAACACCCCCAGCAAAAGTCCCCGGGACACTGTTAATAGGAGTCAAAAGGCCAGTGGAAATGTAGCCCTGGAGCATTTGTGCACCTAGAGGTCATTTAGGATTGAGGCCAAGGGTGTTTGTGGGCCCCTGGGGCCTGCAGGTGAGGTAACCCATACCCAGGTATCTACCAGCCAGCCCTTCCACCCCTAGGAAGAAAGGCTCCATGAAGTCAAAGTGAGAGGGGGAGAGTCCTCCAAGATCAGGAACTTCTATTTGGGGCCAAATGAACTCTACCCAGAAGTAATGCAGAAAGGTAGGTAATGGATTGCTCAGACCACAGAACACCTGGCCTTCAAACCGTGGGCTAAAGAAATCAGAATTGGGCTTTAAATTCTTCTTAAAGGGGCATTTGCAGAACCACTGTCCTCTCCTCTGTATGAACATTGGGACCAGGATCCAGTTCCAGCTTTTCCAGGCTCCCATCTCCCTCCCTCCTCCCTCCTTGCAGGCGCCTCCCCTCCCCTCCCCTCTCCCACCCCCAACCCTGTGCTGCTGGACAACTGTTCCTTGCCCTGAGATCTCCTATGGTAGAGCTTCCCTTCCTCCAAGTGCCTATTTAGAACCAGAAACAGAAATGGAGCAAAAAAAAAAAAAAACCTTATTAAATATGTGTATTTCTGTTATTCCTTTTGGTGGGATAATCCCTAACAAACCACAGCTGCAGAAGACCAACTGAGCAAATGAAGGGAGGATATAAATATCTAGAATTACTGTATCTCAAATTCCGTTTTCCTGCTGCAGCCCCAAAGAGACAGATTTAATTTTTACAAGAGACTTCAGAGAGGAAGCCTAGGCTCCTAGCAAGGCTTTAGATACTCAATAAATGAAATAAGGCCCCGTCGATGGAGGTGAATGCATAAGTGTGCATCGGTGCACGCTCGTGTCTGTGTGTGTCCACGTGCATGCATGTGTGTGTATTGGCAGGCAGGAAGAAGGTGGCTGCAGAGCCTGTGAAGATAAGCATCAACCACCAAAAATTCTGATTTCCACACTCCTGATATAGGACACTTGTTTACATGAGAAGGTGAGAAGGGAAATTAAACAATGATTTTCAAATCCCTTAAGAGCTATTATGCAGCAAATATCATCCAGCTGTTCTCCACCCCTGCCCCAGTTTCCCATCTGCTACCTGTTTTAAGGGGTGCTTATGGGACAAGACCACTCACCACCTTTTGGTTGGCAAACTCCCGGGTATTTTGGCATATGAGTTCTGTACAGACTGTCCCCTTGGAGATGGAGTTGGCAAGACATGGCCATTCCAAGTGAACTGGAATCCGAGTCTATACCATCTGGGTGGTAGGCTCTGCTCAGCGGGTGCACGGACCTAAGCCAATATGAGCAGTGCATTGATGCTCTCGGGGCACAGTGCCATACTGCTGGTGCCAGATACCAGAATCACTCCCTGGATCCCCTGGGAGCAGTTAAGAAAAAATCAAGACTGGTGATTTGGAAGACCTCCCAGTAGGCATCTGGCCTCTAGACATGGAAACCAAATCAAATCTTGGGCTGGAAGAATATGGTACGCACATATGCATTTCATTCATCCATGCAACAGTTATTTACAGACCCCTGTTGGGGGCAGAGTTTCTATCCCAGCTTTCCAGCTTGGGCTTTATTGTTGCCTATGTTAGTTTGTTCTGCAGTCCACCCTAACACAGGGTAACTTAGCCTTAAAGGAAATGAGTAATTTCCTCTTCTGCTGGATAGAAAAGATTTCCACCCCTGCTGCCCTTTTCCAACTCCTGTGATAGACCTCCCTGCTCTCAGGTTTGCCTTCATTTTTATTGGGCCACCTGGTTTTCAAGTGAAGGCGCTGCCTCCAGGGAGCCAGATCCTGAGGGACTTAGAGCAGGTGAATGTGACTTAGGAGGTAGATGGGACTGGGGACATGTCTTCCCTCCTCCTTGGTTCTGGTGCTACATCCAGCCAGGTAACACACACATGGAAAGTAACTATTCTGAATTCTTGTCCCAGAGCTGGAGGTTTACATGATCTGGAGACTTGGAGACCAAGAGAGGCGCTGTATGTTTATTACCCCAGTGATCTCTCTCTCTCTGTAACTTTCATTCTACACCTTGGAGGAAGATATTTATTAGTCCTGAGGTGGCCATACCATGCCAAATCTCACAGAGAATGAAGGTCCATTCCCTGGCTCCATCTTTTTTTTTTTTTTTTTTTTTTTTTTTTTTTTTTTTTTTTTTTTTTCGCCCAGGCTGGAGTGCAGTGGCGCAATCTCGGCTCACTGCAAGCTCCGCCTCCCGGGTTCACGCCATTCTCCTGCCTCAGCCTCTCCGAGTAGCTGGGACTACAGGCGCCCGCCACCACGCCCGGCTAATTTTTTGTATTTTTTAGTAGAGACGGGGTTTCACCGTGGTCTCGATCTCCTGACCTCGTGATCCGCCCGCCTCGGCCTCCCAAAGTGCTGGGATTACAAGCGTGAGCCACCGCGCCCGGCCGCCTGGCTCCATCTTACAACACTTTTTCACCATCCGTACTCTGAACTTTGACCACACATCCCAGAAATAGAAGAGGCTCAGTTCATCCCCTACTTCTATTGTTGCTCTCTCCTCTTTTGATGACAGATGTGTGTTAACCTGATTTGTTCTCTTATGAGTTCCTTGAAGGCTTCTTTGCTTATTCCCAAGTTCTAGCACAGTGCTTTTCATATAAAGGGAACTCAGTACACAGTTGTCAAATGAACGAATGGACGAATAGATTACAAAATGATTTACAAGTGATAACTCTTACAGCGCTTTTGTTTAAAAGAAATTGACAGGCCAGCTTTGCAAGAAAAGCTACCCTTCTATTCTTCTAGGGTGAATGAGAGTAACTCTTATTTTGTATTCAAACCCCTTTTTAAGTAAGAAAATAAGGTAGATACATTTGAGCCTTGTTTGCAAAGCTGCTTTAAACTATTCCTCTGTACACCAGTCCAAACAGAGTGCTTCTATCTAGGGAACAGAAAAGCCAATTAGAGGTCAATGGGCTCACCTCTTCCATGCCACTATGGTGACAAGTAACGGGTAGCCCAGTGTTACTTAAGCCACTGTGTCTGCACCTAATCACATACCCTACTCATTGTCCATGAATCCAATTCAACCCATCCCAAAGGCACCTGGCAAAGCACCAGATGACATTTCTGAATTCCTGTATTTTCATTCTTGTTTGGCTCCCCTACCTTGGCCATCAGTGGCCATGAAGACCCCTGCTGCATGGGCAGCATCATATTCCTGGTCTAAAGCAAACAGCACCAGGCTAGACAAATGTGGCTGAAAGACTGTCAGAGCCTTGCCATCTGCTCCTGTCACCTCACTGACTCTCTCCATTTCTCTTATTTTCCACTCATGCTTCTCAGTTCCATCTATGACGATGATGATGATAATACTAATAAAAATGTACTGAGTGCTTACTCAGTGACAGCCACTGTCTTAGGAGCTTCACACGCCTTTCTAAACATCACTCTCACAGCAACTTCAGGAGAGGGATGCCACTGTGATTCCCATTTCACAGATGAAGACAAGAAGCTAGAGGAAGGTTAAGTAACTCATTCAAATCACACAAATAGTGAGTGTAAGAATCAGCATTCAAACCCAGTTCCTCCTAACCCTAAAGGTCACTCTCAATCACAACACTGTTCTCCAACAATTTGCTCTGGTTTTGGAGTATCTCATTCTACTTCTTGGAAGTCCACCATGGTATATCACCTAAGAACTGTTCCTTGCCTTGAGTCTCTCTCCATTGCTGCTTCTTTAGTACAAGTCCTCTCTCAATTCCCATGCTCCCCACAATAGCTCTGGGTTCAACCCAGTGCTTTTCTGCATTGCTAAATACATGATGAATTACAGTGTAAAGAAAATAGAAGGTGCCCCCAAATACTCATTCAGCTAATTCATTGGTTGCTGATCTACTCCAGGCAGGTAGGCCTTCTGGCCCTGATTCTAGGGTCACCTTTCTATCCCAAAGGATGCTCTTGCCATTCTTCTGATTCTCTGTCTTTTGCCTAATGGGCTTTCACCTGCCCAAGGCCCTGCCCCAGTCTGCTCCACGCAAGCACCGCATTCTTCACCCACTCCCCTCGCTGCCTAAACTGTGTAAATCCACAGAAGAGAATCTTAGAGAATTATCCAGGTAGTCTCCCTTTGCAGGTATCTCCATGGTCAGCCCACATTTGTATGGTTTAATTCAACAACCACTGTTACAAGGAAAACTAAAGATCTTGCAAAGCACTTTCTTTTGTCAGGGTGAATGGGCCCAGGTTAGGCAGAGGGTGCCTCTCCAGCCCCATACCCTCCTCAGGGCATAGAAGGACTTTAGGACCCCAAGCGGGAAGCAGTCCCCCCTCATAGAGTACAGAGCTGTGCACCTCCAGCATCTCTGACAGGCACTTCCACCTGGAGGCAGCCTCAGCCTGTGCTGTCCTGGGGTACTGTTTTCCACTAATATGCTCATATTTCATCTGCTTTAGCGTTTTGCTTTCCCAAGCCTCTTAATCCCTCATAATTGAATATATTTTATGCTGATGAGCAGTCATGTTAATCATGCCTCTGGGCCATGCCTAGAGGGACATTTTATTTCATTCTTTCTTGGGCCTTATGCCAACTTGCACTTTTTCCATCTGGAGGGAGGCTCTTTCTCCAAAGGATGGAATGTGAGCTGGAGGTGAGAAAGGACTCCTTGACTATCAGCCTTTGGAGACCCTGGAACTAAGTGCTAAAGGGAATTACCTTAAAGAGAGATTTTTAAGAACAGAGACACTTTTTTCCTTTTCTTGTCACCCATCCAGATAAACACTTTATCCTGGAGCCCTGGAAATGAACCAAATGATCCATGGATTCTGCTCCAAGGCTGAGAACGCAGACTGGCCCATCCCAGCCAGGTTCTATATGTTCTGGAGGGGGGATGGAAGAGGGGTGAGTAAGGAAGACTTACAGTCCGACTGGAAATCAGGAGAAGCACACACTAAGTCAGGTGGGAGCTCCCCAAAGATTAAGAGCAGAGACTAGAATTGCCTGCAAAGCTTCCATTGATCCAGCCTCTCCGAAGACTTTCCTGGTGGCCACATCGCTCTGCCACAAGCATTGTTTCCCTCAACTTCAAAGCTTGGATTTCATTAAATTAAAAATGCATAAAGCCACAACCTTGTTTTCTTTCAATTTTAGTGCTTACAGAACTAGAAAGGATTGATATGCCAGTAATAGCAGACAAGAGGGAGAAGAATTTATGACCCCAGAAGTGCTGAGGCAAAGCAATAGAAAGAAGCATTTAAGTCTTTCTATTAAAGTAACTCATATGAAAAAGTAATAGAAGCTAGGGTGGCAGAGGCCTTACTTATTTCATCAGTGATGCCAACAGTCAGCGATTTGTCATGGCTGGAGAACAGGAAACAACCATCTACCCCATGAATGAGCCAACACTCAGCGCGGTCTGTCAATGAAAAGCTGATCATAATCTGGAAACACTGGGATAGACGATTTAAGGACTCATGTGGAGGAGAGAGAGAGACAGCAGCATCACCCTCCAGGACTGGCAGAGAAGGTGGAACTTGAATTTCATTGCCCTTAAGGTGCCAAAACTCGAAATTACCCAGTGCCAAAAGGATGAGAACGCAGCAGCTGATCTTAGAAAGCTGGAGTTTGGGCCGGGCGCAGTGGCTCACGCTTGTAATCCCAGCACTTTGGGAGGCCGAGGCGGGCAGATCACGAGGTCAGGAGATCGAGACCACAGCGAAACCCTGTCTCTACTAAAAAACACAAAAAATTAGCCGGGCGTGGTGGCGGGCGCCTGTAGTCCCAGCTACTCGGAGATGACCGAGATTGCCCCGCACCCACCTGGCAAAAACGAGACCCTCTCAAAAAAAAAAAAAAAAAAAAACTGCATTTGTTTAAGTCTGGGCCAGTGAGAGCAGGTTAAACTCCCCGTGTTTTCACATCCTTCATTAACAAGGATATGGAGGACCTTGTGGGGGAACACTTTGAGCTTCCCTCCTATCTGCAAAACACACCTTTCCTGAGCTCCTCCTCTCCTCACCCAGAGAGAATGAAACACAAATACACACAGGTTTTCTTAGAGTCCATGTAAACAACTAAAAAAAGCAGCAACAACAAAACCTCCTTCATTTGATAGGTATGTTTCTTTAGCATCACCTCATTTCTCCCGTTTTGCACAGATGTGTTCCTCAACCCTTTGGGTACAATTACTGACCATGTGTCTGCTCCATCCACCCAATGCCTGAATCTCCACTGCCAAGCTCCATTCTGCTACAGTGGTTCCTGCTCAAGCCACCCCAGGCATCCAGGCACCAAGTCCCAAGGTCCCTCGGCATCCTTTAGTGCTGTCAACACTACCGGTGCTTCCTGCTTTTTTTTTTTTTTTTTCCTCCTCCACTAACGTTGGAAACAAGGCCCTGGTTCTCCTTCATCATCTTTGGCCAATACTCCTCTTCCTGTTCCTCACCCCTAAATGTGGGAGTTTCTCAAGGTTTAGACCTCAGTGCTCAGTCCTTTCATTTCTATCTGCGCTCTAATTCAAAAATTTCATCAGCATTCACAGTTTCAATAATTACTTCCACAGCAGACCACGTTGTGAACTAGATAAGTGTCCTTGTTAACATTTTATTATTTTTTCCATGTGTTATTTCCCCATCTCCAGGCAACTTGTAATGCTGCCTGATACTCTTCCCACTTTAACCTCTCCCTAAGTTCTCCTGTGCCTCCTGCCCACTCAACCCACACTCCACCACCAACCATCACCCCCACTTCCAGGCTCACACAAACACACACATATTCCTAACACATACCAATGTATGCACATTCTGGAGTACTAGGGCTCGACTCTCAGCCTTTCAAGATAAGGAAAGGGGAACAGAAGTAAAACACACATGATTGAAGGTTGAAATAGAAAATAAACAAATTGAATCATTTCTTTATGATCCATTCAATACCACGACCTCTCAGTTTCTTAATCTCCTTGTCTCTGACAATAATGTTCCCCCCCGCCAAACCCAGCCCTCATTCACATGGCCACACCAAGACATTAGCATCAACAAAAACTGTACGACTTTTGAAATCTCAGCTCCAAGCATCACACTGGCTGGCCATAATCTCCTATGTTTCACACTCTAGGACTACCATTCCAGAATCTCTATAACCTCATGAAGACCTCTAATCCATTGACTGCTCACATAGTGTTTTACTCTGTATTATGCTCTTCATATCCTCACCAAGGCAGTGGCAATTGGGATCAAGAGAGAGGATATTTAAGAATTTGAATTGTTTAAGGGTTGGTGACTGTTGGATGTATGGAATGAAGGAGAAGCTGACCCTTGGCATCTGGCTGAGTTTATAGAGCTCAAAATGTGAAATAGGAAATGCATGTTAAGGAGCAAGGAAGGACATGATGAGTTTTGGTTTGGACAAGTTGAATTTGAGGTATCTGATAGACTTCCAACAGGCAGTGGTTGTACATAAGAGTGAACACAGAGATTAGGAGGTCATCAAGGTACAGGCCTTCCTTCATTTGTATGACTACAGCTTCCTAATTGATCTCTCTGCTTCCAGGCGTGCCCCTCCCAACCCAACCAACATTCTAAAACACAAAATGCATGACATCACTGACCTACTTAAGACCCTTTGCCACTTCTTATTGCTTTTCACTTAAAGTTCAAGATATCCTAGGACGTTTAAGTTCTAGTCTCTGGTACAGAGCCATGCCTAATCTTCTAACCATTCCCCATCTGCTTCCAGTTTACTAAATATGAAATAGCCTTTTCTGCATTTTCTGCCTAGCAAACCCCTATTCATTCTTTAAACGTCAACTCAAATGCCACCTCATTAGCAAAGACTTCTGCTCTCCAAGGCAGAGTCATTGTTTCCACCTCTGTGCTCCCTTTGTTAGTTATATTGACATCATATAGCACTTACCACATTGCTTGTATAATGCAGGCAAACTCATTCCCTGAGACAGTGGACTCTTTGTGGGCAAAAATTTTGCTTTGTAACTCACTGTTTCTCCCAAAGTTCAGCAGTCTAGCACACTGTAGGTCCACCATTAGTATTGCTGACTGAGTAAGTTAGCCTTAGCCAATGTTTTGGGCCTTGACTCATCACAGTTTTTCCTTATACTTTCTTTGCCAGATAGATAAGAATCAACTGAAAATGATGATAAAATAATCGCTAAGAATTCTGGGGGAGAAGAGAAGAGAAAATTATGTGTTCTTATTTCTTCTTCTTTCCTACTTTCCTATATGCAAGCACAACTCCAGCTTAGATCAGATGCCTAAGAGCCTCTACGCTTCCTCTAACCCTAGGAGCTTGCACCATCAGAGATAAGAATATGGAGGCAATTTCCTCCAGGACTTGAAAATTCAGTAGGACCAGAGATATTTCCTTGGGCATCTATTAGAATTCCAAGCAACTCAGGAGAACAATTTCTATTCTCTGTAGCTTGCCAGGATACTAACTAAACAAATGTATAGAAACCCTTGAGACTTCTGACTTTGGGGATTTCTCCCCATACTGCAATTTAGCTGCATTTTGAAAGGGTATTTTATTTGTTACGGGACAGAGAGGGAACAGAGTGGTGGTCTTGAGTCTGCCCCTGTACAATGCTGGGCAAATTGTTTGCTTTTACTGGAACTAAGTATCTCACTTGTGAATAGAGGGGTTTGAACTAAGTAATCTCTAACATGTATTTCAAATTTCAAAGCTTATGAGGGCTCCAACTTCCAGTAGAATAAAAATAGCTAATTGAATCCAAATCAATTCATATATCCTCCCAAAAAAGGCCTAAAAATTAACACAAGACCTAATAAAACCAGTCATAACCCAAGACTGTAGCATGGATAGGAAGCCAAGAATACTCCAAAATGCACAAGTTTTGGAAGTAAACCAAACCGTCGGAGCCATTGGGAAAATGTACCAGAGAGGAGAAGGAAGCAAGGACCTGGGAGGGTAGAGCGAATTAGAAAAAAATACCACCCAGAGTCGGAAGAAGATGAGACTATGCCAGGGCCTTGGTAGATCAGAGCTCTGGCTACTAAAGAATCTATTGGAAAAGGCTTGGAGGCTCAGAGAGCCAAAGATGGTGACCTTAAGAAGGGGCTGCTTCTGAGAGAGAAGAAGATAACTTCAAAGAAGCATCATCTGGAGGCTGAGTGGCAAAGGGAAAGAAGGAACAGGTAATGGAAATTAAAATTAATGGCCCTATGGAAACAAAAGAGAATCACCAACTCAGGAAGCACTCTAACTCGTCTCCTGTGAAAGGCACCATGTAGTAAAGAAATCACATTTCATAATTCAATAAGAAGATATTCTCGAACCAAAAAAATTATGGTAAGCCTCCCACATCCCTGTCTACATACAACTGTCACCAATAGTCTGAGAAAATAGGCTAGGCACAGTGGCTCACACCTGTAGTCCCAGCAGTTTGGGAGGCCAAGGTGGGCAGATCACCTGAAGTCAGGAGCTCCAGAACAGCCTGGCCAACATGGCGAAACCTCATCTCTACTAAAAAATACAAAATTAGCCAGGTGTAGCAGCATGTGCCTGTAATCCCAGCTACTCGTAGGCTGAAGCACAAGAATCACTTGAACCCGGGAGGCAGAGGTTGCAGTAGGCTGAGATGGCTCCACTGTACCCCAGCCTGGGCAACAGAGTGAGACCTTATCTCAAAAAAAAAAAAAAACAGTCTGGGAAAATAAATATTTGAAAATGAAGTGAGAAGGACAGACAGTATCTGTACAAAGTTACCACAAAAAGAAAAATAAAAACAAGATATAAAATATTTCAGTTGGTGAAAATTCTCCCCCAAATCCAACCTGAAGCAGGAGAAAACTGTAACACAACACTTTAACCAGGATTAAACACCTTTAATCACATATTTGCATGTATAAAAACAACTCAAATTAGAAATTCAAATACTAGGAACAGAGCTGGACAAAAACTCCCAGAAAGATGGAAAAGAACAGTCAATTAAACATAGGAAATAAATTGAGGAAAAAGACAAAATCATGTTAGAATGAAAACTAAATTACAAGGTGCCCAAGGGAGAATATATTTAACTAAAAATATAATGAGACAGTAATGAAAGCCATGAAACAGTCAAGAAAACAAAAATGATGTAAAGAAGGTGCTTTAAAAAGTCAGAAAATGATTAATATAGAAGATAGCAAAGATAATTCAATAGATATAATTGAAATCTGTGAAGAAGAAAAAATGAATAGAAATAATATTTAAACTTATCATTAAAAGAAAACTTTCCCCAGATGAAAGAAGACGTGAATCTACATATTGAAAGAGCCACGATGTGCCTGAGAATATTGACTGGAATGCTTACGTCTGAGACATTAAGCATATATCTTGATCAAACTTAAAACTTTTTCTCTACTCTTGATATTGGAAGAAAAGGTTGGAAGTCAGACTTCTTAACTTCTGCTAATGATTGAACAGCATTTCCAAGAAATTCAAAAAAAGTGTAAGCAAAAGATTTTATATCCAATCAAGCTGTCCTTTAAATATCAAGGCTAGAGGAAAAGTTTTTAGCATCCAAGAATGAAGGGAAATCTGTACTCAGAATCCCCTTCTGAAGAATCAACTAGAAATTAAGCTTCCTCTGGTTAGAGGCGTCTGGAAAACATCAAGGAAAGAATTTAGAGCAAGAACTAAATACATTAGTTGCTCTAATACTAAAACCAGGGCGGGGCAAGGGTGAGAGGTCATAATACAAATGCTAAAAGTTCTTTAAAAGTAGTATAATGCAGCTCTTTTATTAAGTCAGAAAATGAAAAATAAAGAAAAAAGTAGAATAAATTCATTGACTGTCACATAGACAGGAGAGATGAGTCAAAGACTACATTTAAACCTAACAACAAAATAGTAGATGCCTAAATATGAGAAAAGGAGACTGCAGGTGCCATAAAAAGTAGAATGTACTAGAACAACCATACACATTCTTAAATGAATGAAGAAATACCAAAAAGAAAAATAAGCAAAGAACAGATAATAGAAAGAAGCACAGCAAATACAACATAATACTGACAGTAAATATAACAAAAGAACATAACAAAGTTGGGAGAGAATGTTGGTCATGCTAATTAACATAAACGTACTTGTCTATTAAAAGAAAGTTGGCTCAAAGATCAAAAGCCAAAGGTATGGTGAACACAAAAGACACATCTGAAGTGAACTGATTCAAAATGCTAAAAATAAAGGGATGGGCAAGTTATATCAGGCAAATGGAAATAATAGGAAAGAAAGATTATGATTCCAACATAAGACAAAGGAAAATTCAGGCCAGTGGTCTGGAAGGGAAAGTGCAGAAATAGTCCAAATACATATGGAAGTTTAGTATATTATAAAGCTTGCATCTCAAATCATTGAGGAAAGGACAAACTTTTTAACAAATGGCGTTAAGACAGCTGAAGTATCTTTGAGGAGATGATAAAAGTGGCTTCTTTCTTCATATCATTCAGCAGAATAAACTCCAAATATATTTTTAAAAATGTAAAAGATGGAATCATATAGGTACTGCATGTGAGGAAAGGCTTTCTAACTAGGGTTAAAGATCCAGCTGCAATGAAAACAAACCAGATTATTTAACTATATTAAAATAAACGTTAATACAGCAAAACAAAATAAAACAATATAAAACAAAAAAAAACACCATAAGTAAAGTCAAAAGACGGGTGTGCAGCAGAGCTAAGACTGCTCAAAAACAGATGGAAGCATAATAAAAAAGCCCAAAGCCAGCATAAAGAGGCTCTTATTGACCAAATTTGGAATGAAAGGGGCATTAAAATTAATATGAAAATGTGATTGCCCAGAATGAGTACAGGGATTAACTAGGAAGGAACTTGAGGAAACTTTTTATGTTTTGGAAATGTTCTATATTTTGAAAAGCGTGTGAATCCTATGGGTGTATATACTTATCCAAACTCAGCTGACAGTATATGTGAGATTGGGGCACTGCACTGTATGTAAATTATACCTCAATTCTTAGAAAAAGAAAAATGGGCCGGGCGTGGTGGCTCACGCTTGTAATCCCAGCACTTTGGGAGGCCGAGGCGGGTGGATCACGAGGTCAGGAGATCGAGACCACGGTGAAACCCCGTCTCTACTAAAAATACAAAAAATTAGCCGGGCGTGGTGGCGGGCACCTGTAGTCCCAGCTACTCGGAGAGGCTGAGGCAGGAGAATGGCGTGAACCCAGGAGGCGGAGCTTGCAGTGAGCCGAGATCGTGCCACTGCACTCCAGCCCGGGCGACAGAGCAAGACTCCGTCTCAAAAAAAAAAAAAATTATAGTAATGGATTAAAACATATTGAACCTTAAAAATCCACGAGTTCATAATTATAATAAAAAACAAAAGCTGGGGGAAGAAAAGTTCTTTTCCACAGAAGAATGTTAGCCAGCAAATGTAAAAGAATTGTAGAGTTAGAAAACCTGTTTTTCAACCACCAATGTAATAATTGATTCAGACAAGGATAATCAATGGATGCTAAAACATTAAGTGAATGGGAATGGATTTTAGAAATTCGGACATTCGAATAGTCTCAAAGTGTTACCCAACAGGTAAAAGGAAAAGTACCCTTGAAATGTCAAACTCTGGCAGACACCAACTTAACCAAATGATGGAACTTAATTAACTTTAACAGCAATGGGACAGATTGACGTTGCCTGCTTCATCCTGTGGTGCTGTTATTCAGATGCAGCCCCACCTATATGTTATGCCCACCAAAAATGCTAACCTGAATTTCGTCGTGAAGAAGCATTCAGACAGATCCTAATCATCAGGCATTCTTCAAAGGAACTGGTCTAGACTCTTCAAAAGGTCACTGTCATAAAAGACCAACAGAGCAGGGAAACTGTTCGAAATTAAAGAAGATTGAAAAGACATGATAAACTAAATGCAATACCTGACCATAGATTGAATACCAAAAAAAAAAAAAAAAAAACCATAAAATACATTGTTAGGATAAATCACGGACATTTGAACATGGGTTATATATTAGATAAGACTGTGATGCCTTTATTAAATGTCCTAAAGTGATCACTACAATGTGGTTATATAGATGAAAATCTTTTTCCTTTAAAGAGAGAGAAAGCAACTAAATATGGCAAAAATGTTAATTAGTGGTAAGTTTATGTGAAGAGAATATGGGCATTTATTGTACTATTTTTTTCCAATGGTCCATTTAGAATTTTTCAAAATAAAGTATTGGGGAAAATAGTGTGTTTAAAGAAATACATATTCAATTTTAATCCCAAGTTTATGCAATTCTCACTGCAAAGTATCTTTTGGATCTCTCTGTCATTTTCCTTTCTTACTGCCATGAACTTAGCTTGCAGCTCCCATCATATCATAGCCAGGAAACGGTGCATCTCAATATACAAGGCCTCTTCCTCCTCCAAAGTAATTTTTCTAAACAGAGCTTTTGTGAAGAGACACCTCGGCACAAATTTTTCCAACAGGTCCAAGTTGTCCTGGGACTAAATTCAGAACACTTTAGTCTGCCATTTTCATTAGTTCTGAACCTGTATGTCAAATTGCATGTGAACATAGCCTCAAACTTAACTCATCCAGTACAGACTTTGACATCTCCCCCTCCAGATTTTCCTCTGTTTTCTATTATTTAGTGGCATCATCATCCTCTCAGTCACCCAGGCTGGCTCTCTCACAATAGGTTTCTGTCCATGCTTCCTATCCTGCAGCCAAGCCCTGTTATTTCCTTAAAGTCGTCCCATTGTCAACCTCTGTTATGTTAGGTCTTTATCATCTCTAAGCTCTAACCTATTACCTGCCTACCAAATGGGCTCCCTTATGTTCCATAATAAATGTTAAATAATTATCTGTCTATTGACTGAGAACAATGAGGAAGTGAAGACCCCAACTCTAGTTATTACCCTTTTGACCTCTTCTTTTCTCCCCAAACAGGCTTATGATATATGTCTCTCAGCAAGAAGGAACAGCAAAGCAGTTGTTTCCTGGAGTCTTAGAGGAGAAAAGTGGCGCAGAATACACAGCTTCTTCACCTGGGCCTCAAATGCTCAGTGTGACAAATGCCAGGAGATAGGGACATAGGGATTAAAAACAAGCAAAAAAATCAGTCTTATTGTCCTGTCTAATTCCCATTTCAGAAAGCAGGGACAAAAACACAGCTGGGACATTCTAGCTATTTGAAGAGCACAGGCTTTGCCTGCCTCTAAACCATTGCTGCAACATGCCTGGCATTCGTGGTGCTGACATGGGGACAGCAAGGTGGAATTGTTCCCTGTCTGGCCACTCCCTCCTGGCTATGGTGGTTAAAGCAGATGCTCTGGAACAGGGGTTGGCAAACCATGGCCCACAGGTCAAATGTGGCCCAGGGCCTGTTTCTTCTTCTTTCCTTCTTTCCTCCCCCTCCCCCTCCCCCTCCTCCTCTTTTTTAACTTTTAAGTTCAGGGATATATGTGCAGGTTTGATACATAGATGAACTTCTGTCATGGGGCTTTGTTGTACAGATTATTTCATCATTCAGCTATTAAACCTAGCACCCATTAGTTATTTTTCCTGATCTTCTCCCTCCTTCCACTCTCTGACGGGCCCCATTTTGTGTTGTTCCCCTCTATGTGTCCATGTGTTCTCATCATTTAGCTCCCACTTATAAGTGAGAACATGTAGTATTTGGTTTTCTGTTCCTGTGTTAGTTTGCTAAGGGTAATAGCCTCCAGCTTCATCCATGTCCCTGCAAAGGACATGATCTCATTCTTTTTTATGGCTGCATAGTATTCCATGGTGTATATGTACCACATGTTCTTTATTCAGTCTATCATTGATGGGCATGTAGGTTGATTCCATGTCTTTGCTATTGTGAATAGTGCTGCAATGAACATACCTGTGCATGTGTCTTTTTTTTTTTTTTTTTTTTTTTGAGATAGATTCTCACTCTGTCACCCAGGCTGGAATGCAGTCGCATGATCTTGACTCACTGCAACCTCTGCCTCCCGAGTTCAAGCAATTCTCCTGCCTCAGCCTCCCAAGTAGTTCAGATTACAGGTGCCTGCAACTATGCCCAGCTGATTATTTTATTTATTTATTTGTATTTTTATTAGAGATGGGGTTTTCACCATGTTGGCCAGGCTGGTCTCGAACTCCTGACCTCGTGATTCACCTGCCTCAGCCTTCCAAAGTGCTGGGATTACAGGCATGAGCCACTGTGCCTGGTCTTCATGTGTCTTTATAATAGAATAATTTCTATTCCTTTGGGTATACACCCAGTAATGGGATTGCTGGGTCAGATGGTATTTCTGTCTTTAGGTTTTTGAGGAATCACCACACTGTTTTCCACAATGGTTGAACTAATTTACACTCCCACCAACAGTGTATAAGCGTTCTTTTTCTTCACAACCTCACCAGCATCTGTTTCTTTTTGACTTTTTAATAACAGCCATTCTGACTGATATGAGATGGTATCTCATTGTGGTTTTGATGTGCATTTCTCTAACAATCAGTGATGTTGAGCTTTTTTTCATGTGATTGTTGGTATAGCCTGTTTCTGATAGTCTATCAGGTGAGAATCATTTTTTGCATTTTTAAAGATGTATTAAAGGATATGCGCAAGAGACCTTCCTTACATGGCCTGCAAAGCCTAAAATATTTACTATCAGGGTCTTTACAGAAAAAGTTTACTCTAAAATCAGGCAAAGCATGAATTTGAATTCCAGTTCTCCCCTTCAGTAAGTGTGAGATGACAGTCAACTACTTATCCTCTCTCAGTCCCTGTTTTCTCACTTGTATACATAGATGAAACACTGACATTCAGGATGCTCTAATAATTAACTGAACTAATGTTTGTCAATTTACTTTATATAATTCTTGGTACATACGTACTCCACAATTGTTACTTACAATTGTAATAGAGAAAAAAATTATTACTTAAAACAATTACATCTGCCTTTTTAGGAAGACATAATTTATATTAGAGAGGATATAAAACTATATAGCTTCCTTCCCCTGGCTGAGATTAATGGGGGAAGATGAAGGGAAAGATGGAAATTTTAAACCTTCTGCCAATTAGCCCAGGCTGCCAAAGAGAAGAGTTGGAATATATAATCTACTGTTTAGTAGAGCACATCAATGAGTCTTTGCATATATAAACAGGAGCTCAGATCTGAGTAGGGGGTAGGGAGATAAGTTGATCTACACAATGAAGAAAGGAGAATTGAGTTTGAAAGGGGAACCTGGCTTCCTGTTCATACATGATGGCAGACTGAGCACATGATAAGATCTCCCCCTTTACTAAATTCACAGAAACAGCAGAAAAGGTAAAAATCATAGAAAATAAAAATATACAATCTCATATTCAAAATGCAAAAAACAGAAGGATGAGTAGAGTGGAATATGGAGAGATATCCCTAAAAGGAAGAAGCAGAAAAGGTTAATATATGTATCACGTAGGGAAATTACGGTAGCATTTCTAGGCTCTGGATTCCTACCAAGAGGCAGTTGAGAGGTCATAGCAAATGTGGGTCAAAGACAAGATTACAAAAACCCGAGCCCAATTCTCTACTCTTCAGCCCACACCCTGCATACCTCAGTGGCTAAAGAAACCAAGCCACAAAGTGGGTGGCCACTCAGGACTTTTACTACGTGGGCAAGATGGGACACAGAGAGAAAAAGATAGAGTCAGGAAGGGGACATGGTTGGTTCTTGAGAGGCCACTCCATATTTCAGTGACACCTGACCGCCCCACCCCCCACTGGGGGTGGTAGGCAAGGTAGAAAGTCCACTGAATGTCCATCTCTCATGCTCAGTATTGGGCAGAAGCAACAGGGCCATGATGGGAGCTGCTGTCTCCTTAACAAACTAACGAAACAGAAAGGAATCTCAACCCCAGAGTAACAGTCCTCCAAGGTCAGTATACATTTTTTTGCCCTGACAAAAAGGAAAGAGTCTCATATAGTTAACAGGCCAACATCTAACTGATATAGTCATACAAAAGGGACTCTCAAAAAGCCCATATTGCTGATAGCTGGTGCAAAAGAAAAGGGATTTGCATAACAACTAGGAAGAGGGGATCCCTGGCAGTTACTGCCACTGCCTACCTGTGCCAGGGACACAAGGGTCAGGAATGAGAATAAAACAACTTGAGCCATGATATCCACATAGCAAGAGGAAGAGCCTTTCTGGTGATTAGCATCATAATAGATTTAGATGCTGACCCTATCCAATCAGCTTAATCTCTTTCCACAGGTGCCTCAGCCAAAGCAGTTTGGTCTTAATGAGAAATGTCTCCCCACTGAGAAGACCAGGGAATGAGGCCATTATCCATAATCCAAAAGTCATTAAGCAGGAGAGGGAGGGAATGTACAAGTAGATAACCTTGGCAATAACCATATAGAGAGCCCCTAGCTCATCTTACTAGAATGAGGGACCCGTCTCACGTACTCATGTGGAAATCTCTCAGTGCTGGATAATGCCTAGTTGCCCCCATGCTCTATTCAGTTACTTGTATCACACTGAGCCATCCATGAACCCAGGCAGGTGGCTTCCTCGCTCACTTAAAAGTCATCGCTAGCTACAAAGTAAAGGGAAATTAGAACCAGCATCCCTGAGGTCACCACACTCCTAGTTAGGGGAGAGCTCATCACCACCACATAGAAGTGGAAGGTATCTACAAGGAGATGCTACTGTCCAGATATACCATATCCACCTAAATACAGTCATCTGTGGCATTGGCAAGATTGTTTTATTCCAGATCGAACATAACTCAAGTAAACAAAATTTAGGGTACATGTGGTTTTGATATTTTTCTTACATAGATGGTCATCACATAGATGCTTGATTTTAATGAGATCTCTATAAGCAGCTAAAAGTTGATTTTCCATAGGAGACCATCTAAATAAAGACTGATAGCAGCAGTTTGCTTGCTCAGAAGTCCAGGGATCATTTCTGGAGACTGGAAGAAACAAACTACCAGAAGTTCCAGAAGGCATATGTGTCTACATGGGTGCCGTAGAAGGTGCCGCAGTGTGATGTGCAGTCAAAGTAATAGGATATCAAAACAGATCTCACCACACCACCCTCTGCTCCAACTCAAGACCTCTTGTTGCTTGGACCTCCACTCAAAGGTAGAAGGTATGTGTGAAACCTGGTGGATTGGGTACCTGCAAGAGGCTGAGATTAGAAATGAAAATGTACCATCAAACAATATCAGTGGGTGCTGAATCTCCTATGTATAAAAGGACACCTGCAATGGCACTTTTGCCTACAGTCCTGAAAGCATCATCCTCAGCACCTTGACAAGGGCCCAGACAGTGGAGCTGGGAACCTGGACTTTAGACTGCCAAAGAAGCCATCCTCCAAGAAGCCATCTCCTTATCTGTCCTTGTGAGATGCACTCATGAAGATCATCAAATGGTCCCTGAACAAGGACACATCAATATGCTGCCTCAGGACAACTCCTGAAATAGAGTGGGAGTTAGATTGAGAGACAAAAGGTTTCATTGCATTATACGGTGACAAAGGGCAGGACAGTGAACATGTACTGGAGAGATTACCAAGTAAAGATATACCATTGCTAGTGGTTGGGGTGGGAAGAAAGAGTGAAGGCTCTCTCAGTTAGATAAATGGCAGTGTATCACTGGAGTGGACCTGCTACGATTTGCCTAATCATGGAGATGATATCAGGGATCAAATAAGAGGTATGTGTATTATACAGGGTTTTCTAAAGAAACAGGACCAATAGGATGTGCTTGTTGTAAGGAATTGACTCACATGATTATGAAAGCTGGCAAGTCCTGAGATCTGTGGGGTGAGTGGGCAAGCTGGAGACCCAAGAGAGCCAATGGTTTAGTTCCATTCCAAAGTCCAGTAGGTCTGAGACCCTGGAGAGCTAATGGTATAGTTTGTGTCTGAGGGCCAGTAGGCTTCAGATCCAAGAAAGTCAATGTTTCAGCTCAAGTCCAAAAGCAGAAAAAAAGCCAATTTCTCAGTTCAAAGGCCTTCTATTCAGGCTTCAATCTATTGAATGAGGTTCATCCACATTAGAAAGGAAAATTTGCTTTATTCAGTCTACTGATTTAAACGTCAATCTCATCCAAAAACACCCTCATAGAAAAACCTGGAATAATGTTTGACCAAATGTCTGGGCACCACATGGCCCAGTCAAGTTGACACATAACATTAACCATCACAGAAAGTAAAACAACATGAATTAGCCATCTCTAGTAAACAGTGAGGCTCTAAAACCACTGTTCTTTTTAATTAACTGTACAAAGAATAGAAGGGCAACAATGGTAAAACTTCAAATGAACCCCATATGAAAAGACTCACTCCATTCCCTCTCCTTTGGGAGAGAGGAAGATTCAAAAGAAGTTGTAAACAAATGAAAATCTAACTTTATGCCTATCCCAACCTAGTGGTATATAAGGGCTTCTCAACCCAGAGGAAGAGCCCTGGTAGCTGTGACATGAAGAAATGCCATGTACTAACATGAGAACGAGATTGCTTATAACTGAAGCAATTTTAGGACAGTTTAACCCATTATAAGCAATCCTGGAAGGCCATAGCAAAGTCAGACACAACTTGAGTGCAACCTTTCTATGTGACTGATCATAGAACATGTGCATCAGTAAGGACAAAACAACTGCTGTTCTTGGCAAAGGCCAGGACCAGAACCTCTGGGAAAATCAGGCATGAATTAATAATGACCTTTCTGCACAGCCCCAGAAAGGAGATGCCACGAATTAGAAGCAAATATAATACCATAAATGGAGGCAAAACAGAGATGAACACATTGGACAATATTATAACCAAAAGCAGTGGTCAGGATTTATGAGGATGGTAAATTGAAATGTAAGTTAGATTGAGATGCGTGTCCAGATGTGACAGGCTCTATGGTGTCTCACATCTTAAGTTTAAAGGACTTCTAGGTGCTGTTCAGTCATGAGTCCCATGTCCAGGGAATGAAAGTAACTTCTATAGGAAACAACCACCTCCTTCTCCTATTAAGCCACTAGCCCAGAGCTCTTCTCAGTTCCCCCTAGGGCAGCTCTGTGAGGGCCTTGTATATAATGTTTCTACTGAGCAGCATGCTTCAGTGATGATGATGATGATTATGATCGCTGTTATAGTTGCTTTTCTTGTTATTAATAGCTGTAATTTAGTATTTGAAAATCTGCTCAGAGCTTAGGGCATGAGATACAGCCAGTCTCCCAAGGAGGCAGCCTGGGGAAGTGAAAAGGTTTGGAAGAAGATGGGCCTCTCTACCACCTACTAGCTGCAGGACTGTAATGTGAGTTTGCTGCATTATTTTGGGATAGCCAATTCTGTTATAGAATCAAGAAAGCAAACTGGATGGATGAAACTTATAAGGACATACAAGCATCAGGTAGTTTGGGATTCATTGTGGAAGCCAGCCCCCAAGATGACCCCAGTGGTCCTAGCTCCTTGACCCCAGTATATTCCTTTCCCAGGCTGGGCAGGGATGTTCTGCATAACCAATAGGATACTGCAGAAATGATGATGTGTGACTTTGGAGGCTAGATCATAAAGACATTGCTCTCTCTCGGACTACTTGCCCTTGGGGAAGAGAGCTGCCATGCCATGAGGATACTCAAGCAGCCCTGCAGAGCAGTTCATGTGGTGCTACTGCCATCACCAGCTCCAACTTGCCAGCCACATCCAAGACATCTTGGAAGCAAATCCCCCAGTCCCAGTTAAGCTTTCAGATGACAGCAGCCCTGGGTGACATTGTGACTGCAACCTCATGAGAGACTCTGAGCCAGAACGACCCAGCCAAGCTGCTCCCAAATTCCTGACCCACAGAAACTATGATAGATGGAAAATGTGAATTGTTATTTTAAGCTGCTAAGTGTTGGAGTATTTTACTATATAGCAATGGATAACTAAAGCTAGCATAGATAGAAGGCAAACAAGCAGCTTATGAGGTATAGGCAAAACCCATAGGATGTGTGAAGTGTAGATGATGAGTGAGTAAGCAGCTTGTGAGACAGGCAGAATTCATAAGATATGCTAATTATAGATACTGAGTTAGTAACCTGTAAGACTTCCTAAAGATATATACAGTAAATGGGACGTATAATAAAACAAATCAAAGTGTTATCTACTAACTATAGATAGAAAGTCATAGAGATAAAAGTCATAATCATGCCATCTCTGGGCTAAAAGCTTTATCAACTCTAAATCAGCTACCCATTGATTGACACCCACATGGTCTCATTTTGCCCCCAGGTGCTCTGTATAAGAAATGCAAATAAGGCCGGGTGCTGTGGCTCACACCTGTAATCCCAACACTTTGGGAGGCCAAGCTGGTGGATCACCTGAGGTCAGGAGTTCGAGACCAGCCTGGCCAACATGGCAAAACCCCGTCTGTACTAAAAATACAAAAAATTAGCCAGGCATGGTGACAGGTACCTGTAATCCCAGCTACTTGGGAGGCTGAGGCAGGAGAATTGCTTGAACCCTGGAGGCAGAGTTTGCAGTGAGCCAAGATTGCACTCCAGCCTGGGCGACAGAGCGAGACTCTGTTTCGAAAAAAAAAAAAGAAAGAAAGAAATGCAAATACATTCTCGACTGTTCGGAAGGCTAATTGGCAAGCTGTAGCTATAGCTAAGCATACTTGTTCTAGCCCCTGTATTCCTCCTATCAGAGAGCAAAATTATGCTTTGGCCCAAGAGACCTTTGGTGTGTATTTGGCCTTCTTGCTCAAATCTCAGTTGTGATCCTCATAACCACACCATCAGCAGGGAAGGCTGATACATCAGAGAGAGGGAAGATACACAAGCTTATATACCCCAGGATCCAAGGAGTATGGTCCTTCCACCTGGCAGCTCCCACCCGAAGTGAGTTAACCTACCCTATCCCTCTCCCCTTGCTCTTGCTTTGGGTTTTCAACAGATTTAGTAAACTGTGAGTTTAAGCACTTTAATTTGGCCCGTGAATCCTCCTATTCTGACACCTCTGGCAGAACTTATCTAGTAGAGTATGTAGAGGCCACATTGCATTAAGGTCATTTCCCACATTCCTGGGATCCTGGAAAAGCCACTTCACTACTCTGATTCTCAACCTTCTCATTTAAAAACAGGAGCTAATACTACATGCTTGGCAGTGCTGTAAGAATAAATGAGACACTTGGGAGAAGAAATAATGGAGTGCCAGGCACAAGACAGGCACTTACCACAAAATTATTCCTTCTGTCTTGGGTGACCCTGTAACTGTCTCTATCCTCAGCCAGGTCATCCACTAAAAGAGTATTGCAATACCTACCTCACGGTTGCTGTGAGGATTAAATAAGGTAACATTTCTGAAACTATCTAGCACAGGACCTTGGTAGATGGCCAATCCATTTAAATTTTCTGTCTTTCTTTCCTTACAAATAAAAAAAAAGTATAACAGCTGCCTCTGAGATATAATTTCAAAATTGTGGGAAATCCCTCCATACCCATCCCCAAGTCAGGTCACATCCCTCATCTACTCCCCTGCCTCCCACTCCTTTGAAGGGTTAGGGCTTTTGTTCCTTAATGGAGAATTACAACTCATCCTGGAGGAAGAAACCAAATGACTTAAATTCACCCTAAGACACAAATGACTAACAATAGATCCTTGCTCAGAGGGAAAGATTTTATTGGGAAAGGGAGGAGGGAGCAAGAAGACAGGGTTCAGAGGAAGGGCAATCAGAGGTGAGAGTAGAGAAAGGCCTCCAAAAGGGAGGCCCGGATACAAAGTCATAACAGAGACACACTTAGCCCTGTGGGTCTGTCAGGACAGGCTAGGCCAAGAAAGCCCCTCCTTCAGACAGTCCTTCTCAAAGACAGCCTCCCTCAGCGAGAACATCGTTCAGAGAGCCGCTCCCAAAGACAGCCCCTCTCTTAGAGAGCCCCTCTCAGGGAGCACCTCCCTCAGAAAGCCCCTTCCTCAGCCAGTCCCTCCCAAAAAAGCCCCTCCTCGGAGAGTCCCTTCATCCAAGAGCTCCTCTCAAACAGTCACTTCCTCAGACAGCCTCTCTTGAGAGCCCCTCTCTCACAGAGCCCATCCCTCAGAAAGCCAGTCCCTTGCAGAAGATGTGAAGCCCTTTTCAGGTGCAGGAGTCAACAACCAAGAATGGAGCGAGCATTCGAAGGAAAGGAGTTGCGACACCAGGAATGGTTCATCTCCCCGAGAAAGGACCGCCACTCTCCTCTCCTTAGGGCTTCTCCTTGGCCTCAGGATAAGGCAGAGGATTGTAGGATTTGCCACTCGGACCAAAACTGGCCCTCCAGAGTGGGTTTCAGGCCAGACCAACAGAGTCCCAGAGCTGTGTGGCAGCATAGAGGGAGACTGCAGCCTGCTGTGGGAAGCACGTTAGGGTTTAGAGGCAGAAGCTCTGATTTCAAATTTCAGCTTCACACCTTAACAGGGCTGTGTCCTGCACAAGTCTATAATGTCTCAGTCAGCATCACCAGAGCAAAATGGCGGTCATCACACTACTTGCAGAGCAGATTTGCCTGGCAAAGCTTAAGCCTTCCACCCCCTTCACCTCATGGTCCTGGGAGTGTGGGGAGTTTCTGTGTGGAAGAGTGTTCTGGGGGAAGGGGAAGTCTGGCTGATGGGGATGGAGGGGGTGTGTGTGTGTGTGTGTGTGTGCGCGCGCATGTGTGGCAGTGTTTCTATATAAGCATTTCTGATAAACTGCTGGAAGAGATCTCAAAAGAGACCTGACTTTCTAGGGCTCTAGTGATTTTGCGTGTGTGAGATTCATTTTGTGTCATTCTGAATCAAGATTCACTTTTGTGTTTGTAATTTTATTCTCTTTTTCTTAAAGCCACCTCCCTCTAATTGTACAAGCTTCAGACCCCACAAAGCCTGGATCCACCTAAAGTCCTCAGAGGGATTAAATGAAGTGGCCCCCCAAAAAGTGATCAACTCACCTAAAAGTAGAAATTGATGCTTACTAAATCTGATTTGGTGGTCCCTTCTCTCCATCTGCCCACCCAGGTGAGGTGGGGTAGGAAGAGACAGGCAGCCCAAGAGGCCTCCTCCAGGTTCAGAAACAGATTACAGAGTTGGCAGGGAGTCTGCTGCTCTCCCGCCAGGGCCCCTCCAGTCAGACAGGGCCAGATGATGTAGTGACTTTATTCAGTGGATAAACATCCAATTCAGCTTGCTGGAGGCCCCCCAGCCTCACATTACTGTTGACACAAAGCAGATTCCCTTTCTCTAAACCACTGTTTATATTTTAGCCAAGTGTCCTACATAAATCTCAGATCCAACCATCAGACTCTCTGGCTGCTACAGAAATGATCAAGACCAACGAGAGAAAACAGCCTAATAAGGAGCTTACAGAAGGAGCTGGGGGTATCTCTATACGAAAGGCTGCCTTGGGGGCATGGACCAGGCAACCCAGTTCTGAGGCTGTCCAAAACTGGGGGCCAGCACAGAGTTGGAAGCAGCTCCAGCTAAAATAAAGGGTCTTTTAAAGGACTGGGTCTCAACCAGGGCACCAGGCCTATGAAATATACATTCAGTTCAACTCAGGTTCACAGAACATTCTCAAGTCCCAATTCAATCATTCTAGGAAATATGTAGGCTTGGTTCCCGTTCAGACTCATTTTTCAATAGGTGTTTTTTTTTCATAAAAAAATAAATAGAATACAAACTTTGTAATAATAGCTTTGTGGTTCCATAAATTAGTATTAGTGCTTGGTTAGAGCTCAGCACAGTCGTGTGGTAAATTGTGGTTTGGGGTTCAGGGTCTGGCTGAGGTCCCTGATTTGAAGGCCTCAAAGCCTGGAGAGCTGTGGCTTAAAAGGGCAATGGAGAAATCTTTTCCTAGCAGTAGGAGCTAGCAGCTGAATGCACTTCATCTTGACTCAGCAAGGGACAGTTCAAACACCACTCCCCCAGCTGTAGCTTTTGGGCGAGGTCTCTATGTCTTTTCTGCCGTAGTCGTGTGTGGATCATAAATGGCCTAGCCCAAAGTAGCTGTTATTTTAAAGAATAATTAAAAGAGCAAGAGTAATCCCTGGGTCATGGAGGAGGGGAAGAGAGTATCTTTATATTCAGACGTTCTGGACTTGATTATAAATCCTTGAGCTTGGCTGCTCCATGGGGACCTCGCTTCTCTAGGCTACCCGTCTACATGATTAACTGACTACTGCCATCTAGTGGATATGGAGGCCTTAGAAGCTCTAATGACTAATGGGCAGGATGTTGGGCATTGATCTTAAGAGAAGCTATGCTTAATTAGGGCAGCAGATCTTAGGGTGGCCTGTAGGTAGGATTATAGATCAATCACCCTGGAATATCCCCATAAGCAATTTCTCTTTTCTGACAGAGATTAAAAGAGAAAAAAAGAAAAAACTCAGTGCCTATGGGTCATCAATGTTCTGAAGTTTATTTGGCTATTGAATCAAAACCGACATTCTGAGACATACAAAGGCTCAGTGTGAAGACTACGGATAACAGCCTCACTGCTGTATTCCGAGAGGTCCATGCCGGCTGCTGCAGTAGCCAGACTGGTCCTTGGGCATGGCTGGGGTGGAGGGAAGAAGCCCTCAGCTAGCAAACAGAAATCTCAGCCTCTACAGCCGTTCTCATAGTAGGGCTGTGCCACCCTGTCCAGGCAGCCCCCAGGGCTTGGCCCCTGGGCAATGGGTATGAAATGCCCTTTTCTGGGTAGGGAAGAAAAAAAGGGCTAGGCCCAGACCCCAGAACTTCACCTGTCAGAGCTTCTGTTTACCTGCAATGGCTGTTCCCCCGACAGACACGTATCTATAGATGTTCACTTTCAGATGCTAATCTGGAATTTTCAGAGAGTTTAAAAAATGAAAGATTAGCTATTAAAGAATCAACAAATGTGTATAAATTCATCTTTAAGATAAATGGGAAATTTGGCAGGACTCAAAATATTTGAATCAACAACCACATAAGGACACAGACCAAATCTACGCAAAGCATTTGGGTAAAGCCTGCAAATATTCCTTTTTCAGTTATTGCAGCTTCAGTTTCTCTTAGATTACAACCCAATCCCATCCCCTTTGCCCAGTGAGGCTATGAGGTTTCTGTCCAAAGCTGGAAATGGACCCCAGTCACTCCTCACTTCCCCTACCACTCCAGGCTTCAGTTTCCTCATCTGGAAAACGAACCAGTGGATTTGATTACCCCGAGATCTCTTCCAGGTGAATTGGAATTCTTCAAGTCTAAATTTTCCTTTGCAAGTTTTCCTCAAGTTTTGGCAGACATGCGTTAAAGGCCTGGGGTGAACTGAACTCAGGATCTTTTACCATCATCTGGAGTGTTTCCCAAGGAGCATTTCATCCAGAAAAGGAGATTGTTTCAGGTTGAATATGACTTGAGTGCCCATCAGGTAAAATGTGTTAAAACAATTTTTGTATAGCAGGCCTAAGATAAGACAGCCTACGTGGGCTCCAGCCTGCCTGTAACTCACTGTGTGAACTTAGCAAGTCCTTCACTCACTCAGACTTTGCTTTCTACATCTGAAAAAGTTGAAAGAAAGAAAATAATAACCTCATCCTACCTCCCTCTCAGGGTTGTTACAAGGGAGAAAAGAGCATAAACAGATGCGAAAAGTGCTTCCTTAAAAAGTTCAATATGAATTGTTTTTTCTGTTTAGGTTATGTTAAATCTATTTCATACTATTAATCCCTTCCAGATGACACCCATCAAACAAACACCCAAACGGTCCATGTCTGAAAGACCACAGACTTTTCTTTTGGGAAAAAAAAAAAAATGCTGGGCCAAGCCTGAGATACATCAGGCTCTCTAACAACAGGGAAATTTGGTTCTTCTTTGGGCCTGTTCCTTTTTGTCCTGGAGGCTTGTTAATCAGCTGTAGGCTGCATTTTCCTTAAGAATTCAGGCTAGTAGTCAATCATGTAGACAGGGGTAGCCTAGAGAAGCGTGGTCCCCGTAGAGCAGCCATTGGAACTGGAGGCAATAAAGGGAGGCAGAAGATGGCTTGGAAGCCACTGGCATGTTGCTTTAGCGGATAGTAATGAGGAGAGCCAGACCTCACGTTTTTTACCTGGAAGATCTGATACTGCTTCCCCTCCTCCACTGTAAACCCCTCCATGAAAGAGCAGAGGACCCGAAAACTGCAAGATGTGATTCATAATTGTCAATAACATTTGTGTCATTTTGATGCTCTAACTCTATTACGTTAATTGCTCTCCTCTCTACACTTTATTTTAAGGTGAACATTAATTGATTCCCAACTGTAATCACAATTATGGTGAGTTATCCTGATTAATGGAAGATGTGATTAATAGGTAGGAAGGTGCAACTGCTTCTCCTTCCCAGGGAAGAGATGATATATGTTATTATAGCTCTGCTGTAGGCTGCATTTTCCTTAAGAATTCAGAGCTAATGCAAGCTATCAATCACCATATTCCATTGTTCTACCCAGTTGACTGGACACAACTCCCATTCGGCCCAGCCTGTTTCTCCTCACTCACTGACTGTCCCTGCTTCCTTAGGGAACTCTCCTACTCCAGACCCCCTGTGTTCCAGAGAGAAAAGAGAGATGCTGGCATGTCAGTTCTGAATTCTGAAAACGGAATCATGAATTCTGGTACAGTCAAGAAAGGCAAAGTGGTGAGTTTGTACCAGGGCCAGACCTAGAAAATAAACTGAAGTAGATAGAGGAGAAAAAGAAGTATTCATTTGTATACTCCAAGGCCTAGCATCATACCTGGCACATGGTAGCTGTTTACCACATAGTATTTGAAAATGAGAATGGGTGAATGGACCTTTTCGTCCCTCCCTATGCCCTGACTACTAGTTGCCCATTGTGTTTCTGGACTCCTCTCTGCCACCCCACCCAGCCTTGTCCTCCTAAAGAGGATTCCCCTCTCTAAGCCTTACATCCCAGCTCACCTGTCCTGTGTCCTGCTCTGTGAGTGCCTTGCTAGGAGACAGGGTAGCTCAACAGATGTACCAATTGGTGTAAGAGCTAATGATAACTAACTGTCCCCAGTAACCTTGTAGTAGGAACCTTACCTGCACCCCTTTACAACTCCTTTACATTTTGCTCAAACTTCCTTCTCAACCTTATCTCCAGGCATCCTCTCCTCCTGCCTACCCATCTCACACACCAGTTACGGATGACCAGTGAGTCCACTGGCATCTTCTTTGTAGGAGAAGTTAAGACCAATAGCTTAACTAGAAGGAGAATTAGACTTGCTTTGAAGCTGCAATGCATGACAAGAATGGAGGTCTTCCTTTCTTATGGAGAATTTTTGTAAAGAGCTAATGTTTGCAGTTCACGATGCTATCAGCCACCTATTGTATTCTAAATTCATACTTATGTTTGCTTTCCAGGCCCAGAAAGGGCCTTGTCTCTATCATCTCTCTGATGAGATTCTACTCATTCCCCAAGCTTCGGCTTGAACAGAAGATCTTTTCAACCTGAGAGCCCTCCTGGCCAGGCAGAACACATTTCCCTCTCCTAGGCCTGGAGGCTGCCTGGCCACACCTCTACACAACTCCACACCTCTCAGCATCATCACAACCTTGTAACCCAGATGTCTGCTGTCCTGTGTCAGACAAATGTCTGGGCCCCTGCAGATCTTACTGCAGTTTATACCTGTCCAAAGACAGCCAGCAGAGGGGGTGAGGGGCCAGAAGTGGAGCCCTCCCACTGCTTGCCACACTGTGCTCCCTGCCCTGGGGCTAAACCCACGTGCAAGAAAGAAGCCTTTTTCTCCCCATAAAGGTTCTGCCCTTAGCTGCCCACACCCTGCACTGGTTGAGTCAGGTCAGGGCTGCATCGTTTCCTACAAAGCCCAAAGATACCCATGTGTGTTCAGAGCAGCCCCACTCTGACTCCAGGGTGTGATTCTCTTGTCACACCCTTGGGCTTGACCTTAGCTCCTTCACTTTATCATAAGTAGTCAGCTACACTCAGATATTGTGACTTTTTTGTAGACTTTACAGAAAAATCTCACAGGGAAGAAGATGGAGGTTTTTGCGTGTCTCACACACTGAAGCACACAACCTCACTAATTCACCTGGCCCATTTATGTCCTCCAGGTCCGCTCCCACACGGAGCAGAACTAGGTGCTCTCCTCCTAGCCTAGCCCAGCAACACCTCCTGGCTCCTGTCCTTATCTTCTTCCTCCTGATCCTATTCTCCGCTTATGATCCAAACTCACCCTACCTCCTCCCTCAAACTTGCAAACTCTCCTCCATCACAGCTCAGGAGACAAGCTTCAGCTACCAAGAGTCCCTATTTCCCCACTTTACGATTTCTTCCTATGCCCCACTCCCAGACTAATAATTACAAGTTTAAAAAATACCTTTTAGTTATAATTTGAGTTAATCTACCAATTAAAATGTGAGTTCCCTGAGGGCAGGGATTGTAAATTACTTGCCTTTGTCTACTTGGCCTGACTTAGCTTTGAACTCCAGCTTCTTCACATACTGGCTGTGTGACCTTGGGCAAGTCCCTTAACTTCTCTGAGTCCTTGTTTCCCCATTATTGTAAAATAATGGCAATAATCATTCCTATTTCAGAGGGTTATTGCAAGGATTTAATGAGATGATACACATAAAAGGCTTGGCACATAAGTGCTTGATAGGTATTAGGTATTATTGTTAGTGTATTGCTAGGTATTATTTGTTATTATTATTAGGTATTAGCAGAATTATTATGGAACAGAAACGTACTCTTCCCCTGCCCCCATATACCTGGCAGTTGCCCTCATGCATGGGGTGATGTTAAGTCTATCTCTATCTTCCAGCCACAGTCATCACCAACAGTACTCAAAAGCCTTCTCTCAGAAAAACCATGCCAGATATATATTTGCATATGAGACACAGGAACTTCTTTGTCCAAATCGAGTCCATGCCTTGCCCACGTGTCAGTTTGGTCCCGGACCTGTACATTTTGAGGATGTGTGGTTGCTGGGTCTTTTTTTCAGCCTCAGGGCCTTGCTGTTCTTAATTGGTTTGGTTTCAAAATAGCTCAGCCCTCCCAGGCAAAGGAAGCTGTAGGCTATGTCCTGATGGATGGTTAATAGATGTATGTGGGCATGGGTGTATGTAAATATTTAACCACCTTAGAAGAACTGAGATTTGGAGCTGTGGACCTGCGCTCGAAAGATTATGTTACAAGTCGGGGCCTTCAGCAAAAGCCTTGCTGTGAAGCTGCCATAGAGACAACAGGCACATTTTCAATTTGGTTCAGTGCAAAAGATTTTTATTCAGCACCTGCTAAGCACTCAGCACTGTGGCAGACAGTCTAATGGATACAAATGGTGTGCCCTGTATTGCTACAATAATGCTGCATAACAAAACACCCACAGCACATGAGATTTCTTTCTCACATATCTGGGCTCAGCTGGGGTCAGGTGTTCTAGGCTGAAATTGGCCGCAGGTCTGTGGGTCAGCTGGAGACAACGTTCTGTGTGTTTCTTATCCTCTACGGACCCATCAGCTACTCCAAGAATGTTTTTCTCATGTCCACAGCAGAAGAGGAAAGGCCAGGCCCAATCACGTGAGCCTCTGCTTTATGCTGTCTACTAATCATCTACTGGCCAAAGGAGTCACATATTGGAGCCCATATTAAAGGACAGGAATATCTACTCCACCTGCTATGAGGCCAAGGCAGGGCACACAGCCAAGCCTGATGTCTATGGAGTAGGGGAATACACTATCGCCCAATAGGTGATGGAGGAGAGTGAATATTTCTGTGCGATAATCCAATCTATGGCATGTCCTAATTGTGATTCAGTATAAACAAGATCTTTATCTGAACCCTACAAGCGTGCTCAGGCATTCCCAAAAAGAAGGGGTGATTGCACCGTATGAGTGCGATTTTTATTGTGGCTTGCCTGTGTTGAGTTACATCTAGAGCAAGCAGGACAAGGAAGAAGCAGTGCTGGTACTCAGAATTGATGTTTTGCTTCATTCTCTGGGTTTCTAGGAGTATATCAATAGCAATATTTGGATTACACCTTTAAATTCTCAGGCAACGAGGTGCTTTTGAAGCTTCAAATTCTCATTGGAAACGCTTGTTTTATCCTTTCCAATTTGAAGATAATTCTCTTTGATAGACTTAACCAAGAGTTTTTGGCCTGAGGTTCTTGAAAATATAAGCATAATTTTGTATGTAAGGTCTATAGTTTTACTGGGTTGTTACATAGGCCAGTGACTAAAACAGGAGACTGTTATTCTGGACTCTCACAAAAAGGGTAAACAGAAACTCCAGAAACAAAAGCTCAGCGTTGAATTTCAACGGGAAGTCCAGACTGGATCATTAAGGAGATGATTTCCTTATAAAGTGGTGATCCCATTCTCCATGGCTTATTTCGTTCAAAATCTCCAAGCCAAATTAATTTATTTTCTTTTGGGAAGTCTGTAGATTCCAGTAAGAAATTTGGCAATGACTCCTACAATACTCTTGTAGTCAAGCTAAAAATATCACCAATATAATAATAGGGTTAGGTCAAGTCTTAGTTATTTAGAGTGCTATTTAGAAAATGTTGATTGAAGATTACCCTGAAGACCCGGCTCTGGCAATGTGCCTCAGGACTCTGTCCTCGGCCCTCCCCTGTCCAACAGTTTTATCAATTACTTGAATGAAAAAAGAATCAGAAAGCACTCTAATCACGTTTGTGGGTGACACAATACCGGGAGAGTCAACTAAAGCAGCAAGTGCAAAATCCACACTCAGAGTAATAGGCTAGACGTGGCAGGTTAAATTTAACAAAGACAGTCACGAAATCACAAATTTAGGCCCCGAGGCAGTGCACGTTATGAAAGTCCTCTGCCCTGACAACAATTTAAGTAGAAAACGTCTGGGGATTTCAGAGGGGCCACAAGCTCAGTATGATTCAGAAGGGTGCTACAATTGCCCAGAGAGCTGAGAAAACCTCAGAGGCCACATTCATGGAATTATGTCCCAGGTCAGAGAAAGTCATAGTCCCACTGGACACAACGTGGTTTCAGGCATGTTGGTTACCCAAGCAATGGCCAGAGATGATTTGATTTTCTGGCCAGCTGGAAAGGGATCCTCCTCTTCTCTCATTTGTGTCTGATTTTCCTTTCTGAAATTCTACCTTCAGGCACAGAAGACATAACTTTTGATTTAGCAAATAAACATCTCATGCATTCAACAAATATTTATTTAGCACCTATCATATGCCAGGCACCATACTGAACACCTTTTCTAATGCTAGGGTGGTGAGGGAACCAAGATGAACACCAAAGCCCAGCGTAATGTGGGGAAATGGCACGCACGCGCACGTGCGTGCGCGCACACACACACAATTATAATGTGATATTGCTAGAATGATGCTGTTTGCAAAGTGCCATGTTAACACAGCTTTCCCCTAGACAAGAATTATATTCTTGGGCCACAGAGGGCAGCTTGGTATTTTAGAGGGAATCAACATTAAGGTCATTTCATCCCCAGAGCCAAGTACAGAGCCTGGCACACAGTAGATATTTACTAAGTAATTGATGAATAGAGGAATGGGATGGAAGATTGCCTAATAGAGCTGAGAACAAGCCCCAGTTCTGCCCTTTTCTGTCAGTGAGTCCATAGGCAAGTTGAATTAATTCACTGAGCGTCAGTTTCCTCATAAATAAAACAGGGATAATGATTTTCGTCTCACAGGGTTGTTTTGTGGGTTTAAAGAAATGGAATGAGCTCCAACAGACACAAAGTGCCCTTTGAGGTACCAATGACAGTAATAATAAACTAGTACTCATTGTTCCTCTGAGTCATGTGCCAGCAAGATCATATTTGGACTATTCCGGGCATCATGAATTAAGATAGGCATTAACAAATTATAGTTCATTCAGAGAAAAGACCTAAATGAAGAGTGCTTTAGGAAGCAAGAAATGTTGTGGGGCTAAGGAGGCAAAGTCTTCCACAGAGCCCCAGAAGGCAGGACCAAAGGAGGGTAGAATTTGGGGAGTTCTATTCCAGCTCTGGTATGGAAGAATGTTCTGATAACCATAGCTGCCAAGAATGAAATAAGCTGCTTTATCAAGCAGGGAGCACCCCATTGCTGGGACTTGTAATGCAGGGTTTGAAGCAGCACCTGCCAGGATGTTCAGACCATCATTTCTTCAACATAATATTTATTGAGTACCTACTGCGTGCTTTCCTCTTGTTCTAGGGAAGTTTGTATTAAAAAGGAAAAGCAAAGGCATAGCCTGTGGATCTAAAGCACTCACAAAAGCACATGATTTTGTGTATAATGTTACAAGCTGCTGTGGGAACACAGAGGGTTTTATAGAAGAGATTTTGCCTTTGGATGGGAGATGGGACAGAATGACCTCTAAGATCTCTTGGTTCCTATTATTCTATGATTCTATGTAAATCATAATCTCTTTCTGCCAAGAATTTACTCATCTAATCCAAAGATTTTCCTTGGAATTAAACCTTGGCGATCGAGCCTCTAATTCTGGAATGGTAAGATTCCACAAAAGTATTGATAATGATGCCTTACACCAGAAAAGCACTTTCCCCCCCAATCTGGTGGAAGAAATTTGACATCTATTATAACATTTGGCCCCCACATCTAACCTACACATAAAACCATGTTTAAATAGATAAGGAAATGGAGAAACAGGAACAACACGGACTTGCCTGAAGTCACTCACTCATTCGCAGTAGAGCTGGGGAGAACGCACGTCACCTAAGCCTCCTTTGTTGTTCTTGCCAATAGGCCATAATGCATTTAGCTTTCTTCTTGTTGGATTTTGTCTAGGAAAGTTTCTCTTTCCCTCTACCTCCTCCCCTCCTCCCTACTCCGTTATTGCAAGCACAGAATCTGGCAGATGAATGACCTGGCTGATCTCCCAAGTTTCCCTCTGAAATGTAGAACCTGACATCCCTTCCATTTGAAATTCCAAACACAGTCGCTGCTGTGTCAGAAAAAATATTAACCATTTGAGCAGTGGACCTTGCCACCAGCCCAGGAGAATGATAAGCACAGGCAGAGAAGCCGCTCACTGCCTTTGTTCAGCTCTAAGGGAAGATGCATGACCTAGTGGGGGTGGCGATGCTGTTTTTTAAAAATAAAATATAGGGATTCGAATGCCTGTGCTAAGAGCATTTCCTCCATGGGGAAATGGCCCTCTCCGGGAGACCAATAAGTGTGTTCTTTGGCTTATTTATTTGGCTTTCATTTGAGGTTGAAGTGGCAACCAGTGGGCAGGTCCTGAGGCCAGGACTTCTGCAAATGTTAGGCCATTTGGAATGCTGGCGAGTCCGCTGTTATTTTTTATCCCTGGGAGTGAATCACTCTGACAGCCTGACAAGGCTGCTGAGAGACAGAGTGAGGCACCTGTTTAGACAGTTGTCCCATCAGACTGGGTAGCCTGCTGTCTCTGCACCAGTGGGGGTCAGGGCAGGGAGGAGACAGGAAAAGGACGTGGGGCTGAGCAGAAAGCTGCACTGTCGCCTGGGATGTCCCCCGGCCAGGTGCCCGGCAGGCACCCTCCTAGGATATCCCAAGCTGCTCCACTGGCTGGTTTGGAATTCTCAGCCTGGATCAATCAGGTAATTTATGTGATTTGCTTCCAGAAACGCCAGAGCCAAAACAGGAAATTTCTACATCTTCGCCCATGAAAGACTGAACTTTGAAAGGCATTCTCTAAAAGGAATTTCATATTGTTGGCAATGGCAGTATCACTGGAAGATGACCCACACCTACACACACCCACACCCACCCACACCCATTCACACGCACACACACGTGCACCAGCACCTCCTCATTCCCTTATCTTGCTTTATTTTTCTCCATGGCACTTAACCATTTTTGCTGTCACTTATTTGTTTGTTATCTTCTCTCTCTACTAGAGAATATTCGCTCTGTGAGGGCAACGACTTTGTCAGTTGTTCATTGCCGCAGCCCCAGTCCATCAGATGGGGACTGGCAATAGTTCGTTCTCATTAAATAACTGTTTCTTCACTTGTGGCCTCAAGGCCTATTACTGGAGATTTATTAACTTAGTTTTCAAAGACTTCAATGTTATTAAAATGCAAACATCCTTAGAATCGCTCTTTAAGTCTTAATAATAGTTCTCAGCTAATAAATTTTGAGGATGAGAGAGTCTGCCATCACATTATGAAGCACAGATACTTTCTAGAGTTATGCTTGAGAGGAAAGCATTACAGGTGAGGAGGATCTAAAACAAGAGGGTTAGAAACAGTAAGGCCTGAAATGTGGCCTCTTGATTATTTTGCCCTAGTTGGTCCTGCCTGAGTCATATGTGATTCTCGGGCCACTCTAAATCCAACATCAGCAAATCCTATGTCAGCTCTGGTAGAGAAATCCCTTTCTCTCCACTCTCACTATTGATACCAGGTGCAAGATCCCTTTGCCCTGAAATATCAGTGATCAATCCACATAACCAGTCTGCTGCCACCAATCTCCCCATGTTATCCCTGTTGTGAACCACTTCCAGGCCAACTTTCTAAAACACCACTGTCTTTGGGCTACCCCGTGACAGTCACTAAGACCATTTCTGAATATTTCTGGTTATCCCTTTAGAGACCTATGATAGGCACATGCGTGACTAGTTTTGTTCAGTGAGTTGTAAGAAGACACGATAGACATCAGTTCTGGGCTTGAACATTTCATTGCTGATGTGAGACCCCCCAGAGCCCTTTCTGTCTGGCACAGTGACCACCAATATTTCAGATTAGCCTGGATCCTGAGTGACCAGGGTGAGCAGACACCCCTGGTAACCCACAGTGGATATAAAATATAAAATTAATCTTCATTATTTAAGTCGCTGATAATTAGGGGTTGCTGATTACTGCAGCATAACATAGACTATCCTAATACCTACCACATGCAATAAAACCTATAATGTTTCTCATTACTCATTATCATATGTGATATGGTACACAGATTATGGTTCTATAACCAATGTAATAGGTTATATACAAGTAGGTTACATAGTACCTGTGGTGCTATTAAACAGACATGGATCTAAGTCCTAGTTTTGCTACTTACCATCAGACAAGGACAAGCTATGTAATCTCCTACTAAGTCTCCTCCTTTGTAAAATTAGAATAATACTTACCTTGGGGTGATTAAAGGAAATAACCCAGGGCTGGTGACAGGCCTAAAGCAGCCACTCAGCAAGCATGCCTAATGTGGGTAAGTTCCCTTTTCTTTTCCTCTTCTTTCTGCTGAGAGTCACATGTCTCTATCACCTGCCCATACCTAGCCCACCCGACTTGCCTCCCACTACTCACCTTCACAACCGACGCTCACATAATGTCACAAGCAGTGATACTCAACACTGGCTTCACATTTGAAATATTCGGAGTGCTTTATTAAAATACCCATGCCTCCTCTTCACCTTACGCCAACTAAATCAATCTCTAGAATTGGGACCTGGCCTTGGTTTTCTGTAAAAGCATCTTTGGTGATTTAAATGTGCAGCCCAGATGGAGATCCCTGATCTGTAATTATATGAAGGGTTGTGAGTGTGGACTCTGGAGCCAGTTGCCTGCAGCTACATCTTAGCCACATAACCTTAAGTAGTTTTCTCTGTGCTTTTACTTCCTCATTGGAAAGCAGGGATGAGAATAATGAAGCCTCGCCTCTTAGGGCCTTTATGAGGTTGGCAGAAGAGTGTGAACGCACTTGGGCCATGCCTGACTCATGGCAAACTCTCAGTGAGCATGGTTGCCCCTTCCCCCAGACCATGCTCAGCCCTGCAATGTCCTTTTCCTCGTCAAGGCCCTCTCCTTCTCAGCCCCTGCCTGAATCTTTGTTCTGTAATTCCTTCACATGCCTCCTCTATTCCAGATATGACTGTGTGGGAGCATGTACCATGATTTGCCTGAAGAGTATGTACCATGATTTGCATGGAGAGCATGTACCACGCCTTTACATATGCAACATATTGCTTTTTGGTCTACTAAATCCGTCTCCTCATTGAGACTAGAAACTGATGAAGGAAGGGGTGATATCCATGCTTCCTTTTCTTCTCTATTCCTTACAACCAGCTGAGTGGCACTGTGCACATGGTACCATTGGCTGATTGATGGGCAGCTGTTGGATTCAAAGCCATTCTCAGCAATGGCTGCAGCCACTGGCATGTCAACAGCTGTAACAGCCAGTCGTGTCTTCAGGGCTGGCTCCCCAACCAGAAATGGGGCAAAGGTTAAATACTTAAGCAGTCAAGGACCTGAACCTGGACCATACAGCACAAAGAAGGACAGGAGGCAACCCTCCTCTCCCCAAGTCCCTGTGAGGGTGGTGGGCCCACCCAATCAAAGGAGAGACCTGCGTTGTAACTTTTATACTCTGGCTGACAAATGATCCCGCTCCAAAGAAAGGGAGTGCTGGGAAGATTGTATTTTCATCCTTTCTGATCTTCTGAGATCGGTGGAGAAACACTTCCCACCAGCGGTGGGCCCTCCTGGCCTAGGCCCAGGTGACCTGGAGTCCATCCAGGAAGTCACAAGCCTGAGGATACATGCAGGACTTCCTTGCTACACCCTTCAGATGAGGGCAGGGGAAGCTATGGAAACCTGCAACAATTTCTGAGGATCTGGGTTGGACCTCTGAGCCCCCCAAATCAGTATCTCTTTTCACCGATGTCTGTTTTCACTGCCTCTTTTCTTCCCGATAGTCTACCATAAGAGGAGAAATAGCCAGTCGCAGTGGCTCACGCCTGTAATCCCAGCACTTCGGGAGGCTGAGGTGGGCAGATCACCTGAGGTCAGGAGTTCAAGACCTGGCCAACATGGTGAAACCCTGTCTCTACTAAAAATACAAAAATTAGCCAGGCATGGTAGTGCATGCCTATAATCCCAGCTACTCGGGAGGCTGAAGCAGGAGAATCGCTTGAACCTGAGAGGTGGAGGTTGCAGTGAGCCCAGATAGTGCCACTGCACTCCAGCCTGGGCAACAGAGCGAGACTTTGTCTCAAAAAAAAAAAAAAAAAAAATTTTGGCCGACTGTGGTGGCTCATACCTTTAATCCTAGCACTTTGGGAGGCCAAGGCGGGTGGATCGCCTACAGTCAGGAGTTCGAGACCAGCCTGGCCAACATGGTGAAACCCCATCTCTACTAAAAATACAAAAAATTAGGCTGGGCATGGTGGCTCATGCCTGTAATCTCAACACTTTGGGAGGTCAAGGCCCGTGAACTGTCCGAGGTCAGGAGTTTGAGACCATCCTGGCCAACACGGTGAAACCCCGTCTCTACTAAAATACAAAAAAAAATAGGTGGGTGTGGTGGCGGGTGCCTGTAATCCCAGCTACTCTGGAGGTTGAGGCAGGAGAATCGCTTGAACCTGAGAGGCAGAGGTTGCAGTGAGCCAAGGTCATGCCATTGCACTCATGCCTCAGTGACAAGAGCAAAACTCTGTCTCAAAAAAAAAAAAAAAAAGGTGGGGGGTTGGGGGTATAGTGACTGACAGTTGGAAACTGAGGCCAATAAAAATTCTCAGATTCTTACCAGTGACTCACCCACCATCCAATGTCCTTGAGTAATGAAGGGGAAACGAAGAAAGGGAACAAGTACTCACCCCGCCTATGCCTAGCTCCAGGGTCTGGGTGATTTGTCTATTTGTTCACCTATTCCTTGTCTCCATTTTGTAGCGTGGGCATTGTTGTTCCAGTTCCACAGATGAGAAAACAGTCTCAGACAGGACAGGTGAAGCGGCTTGTTTGGTGCATGTCAAGGCCAAGTCAGACATTCATTCATTCATCTAGTCATTCTTTCACAGGATTTAAAGTTCCTCATGATGATGGTAGCAGATGAGGTAGAAGTGAGGACTAGGAAAGACCTGAAGCGTGGGTGAGTGTGTATGTGTTAAAAATGTACCGGGATTTGTTTTAATGCAGTGTGGTAAGACTGAAGACATGGAAATGATTGTTGTGAAGAAGGAAATCTATACCTGCAGATTCCTAGAAAGAGGAGACACAAAACGCCTTGCAGGGCCACATGGGGAAGGGGCAGGGACAGTCAGGAGGCAGAAGAGGGAGAGGGAAGAGCATGTCCAGAGCCTCTCCTGGGGTTTCTATGGGAAGGAATGGGCGAGGCAGCGTCGACCCGCCGAGTACACTTACGATTGGATGGTTTGACTAATTCTGAGGGTTTCTGGGCCATAGGGGTGGTCCCGAGTTGTTCAGTACCTGGCCCTGGGATGATTTCAAACAGGGAGAATATTGTCTTAGTATGTGAGAGTTTCATAAAGGATATGGTTGGAAGTGTGGGCCCTAGATTGGTTGGTTTGTATATCAAAGGTGTGTTCTCAGGGGAGTCATTTGCTATCCCTAGCAGTCTCTCCAGGATCAATGCCCCAAATGCCAGAGCATTTAGAATATAGAAAATAAGAAAATAGTCAATACACTGTGTGATGGTAAAAACACTTGGGAAGAATAAAAAGTGATTTAGTCCCATGACCCCAGCCACAAAGGACTGAGGCTATTGCCTGAGATAAGGGAATAAAAATGGCAATGATGAAGCCAAGACAGTGTCAACACCTCCTCTGGGGTCTCAGTCTTGGGATGCTGTAACAAAATACCTTGGACTGAAAAATTTATAAATAATAGAAATTTATTTCTTGCAGTTCTGGTAAGTCCAAAATCAAGGCACCAGCAAATTCGGTGTCCAGTGGGTGCTTGCCCTCTACTTCATAGATGGTGCCTCTTGCTCTGTCCTCACACTGTGGAAGGAAAGGAAGGGCCAAGCAGACTCTCAAGCCCTTTTATAAGGGCACTAATCCCGTCCACGAGAGTGGAAACCTCATGACCCAGTCACTTCTTAAAGGCTCCACCTTTTAATACTATTGCATTGAAAATTAATTTTCAACATTAATTTTGGAAAAACACAAACATTCAAACCACCACAGGGTCCATGCAGTGGAAAGATAGCAGCATCTTCAGGGGAGGAACCACATTTTAGTTATGGCCAGAAGATAGAGAAAAGAGCCCAAAAATATAGGGAGTTAGGACTGAATGAAGGCTCCAGAGTGAACAATGGAAAGCGCTGGAAGAGACTGTGACTGGGAATCAGGAGGCAGAGGTTGAGGAGAAGGCATAAGACAATAGCTGAGAGGGTTGTAGAGCTGTGGAAACAAGGAGCAGCGGGCATGGTTGGGTCTATTGTCCTGGGTTGTGGACCCGCCTAGCCTGAGGTCCCAGGTTATTCAGGAAACCTGGTTAAGCTAGCAATTTGTAGGCAATGCTCATTATTTTGATACTATGCGGCCAAGAAGTTCTTGTATTTTTAAATGAAACCTGTGCACAGCAGCTGTAGAAAATTTCTTGGCCTCTTAAGGTCTTATTCCCAGTAAATTACCAAAGTTCAGGATGCCTCAGAGATTTAAGGTTTCACTCGGGTAAATAAAAAGCCTAGAGTATCTGGGGGAACAGCCTTTGACTCCTTTCTTCATAAACAGGGAAAGAATGAATAGAATCCAAGTGCCTTCTAGTGGAGTTTCCATGGCCCTTATTTCTTGGGGTCTTTGTTTTTAAATCTGTCACCGCACCAGCAGACAAATTAGCACTCAGGACATCAAGATACTGGAGACCAGAAGTGGACATGAGAACACTGATCTGAGATCACTTCTAAGACATCTAGGTCCAAAACTCAAGGAGTTACAGGTGGCCACACCAGGTATGGAGGGGCTACTCCCAACATCTTTTTCTTAATTGGAAGAATCCATCATTGTTCAATTTCCCCAGTCCTACCATGTAGAGAGCCTGAAACTTGAGCTATTTTCATATGCTGAAACTTCCTCCCAAAAGCTCTTTGTGTTCAAGTTGTATGACTCCCTTGCTTGTGCTGACCTTCACTCTTACTTTTCCTTCTACCTCATCCCACACTTCTTTCTTCATACTTGCCCCATGTGGCTGCTTTTTCTTTTTTTTTTGAGACGGAGTCTCACTCTGTCCCCCAGGCTGGAGTGCAGTGGTGCGATCTCGGCTCACTGCAAGCTCTGTCTCCCAGGTTCACGCCATTCTCCTGCCTCAGCCTCCCAAGTAGCTGGGACTACAGGCGCCTGCCAACACACCTGGCTAATTTTTTGTATTTTTTAGTAGAGATGGGGTTTCACCGTGTTAGCTAGGATGGTCTCGATCTCCTGACCTTGTGATCCGCCCACCTTGACCTCCCAAAGCACTGGGATTACAGGCTTGAGCCACCATGCCCGGCCGTGGCTGCTTTTTAATATGTTTGTTCATTCATTCCTCAAACATAGAGAACCTACCACGTACAGGCACTATGCTCAATATTGGTGGCCCCGATTTCCATCCTACATACCAGTCTTAAATCAATCCATATTCATGACAGATCCTCTACATGAAAACACAAGAACCAGGGTAGGTGCTGGGTGTGGTACAGGAGGGGAGAGGTGTTCAGTTCAGTCATCGACTGGCTGGAGCTTGCAGGCTGTGGAGGCAACATGACCTGCACAAATCTTCACTCTGCCAGACAGGCTGAGCAATGGATGGGATGCTGCTAACAGGTGTGTTTTCAGTTATGGAAAGAACAAGAGTTAAAAATCCCAGACTCTACCATTTAACTCACTGTTTAATCTCAAACAAATTTCTTATTCCTGTGGGAGCTTTAGCTTATCAGGCTGTAAAATGAGGATCATCATCATCTACCCCCAATATTATTGTAAAGATCAAATGAATGGATGCCTGTGGAAGTACTTTATAGACTGTAAAGAGGGATGTAGATTATTATCTGCAGGTAATAATAATTGTCTAACTATCTGCAGATTAACAAAATGTGTATCCCCAAACCTTACTCCTCACAGATAAGCTATATTCTCCAGATCTCAAAAAACAAATAAGCTGGCTTCCGAAAGCTCTGTCAACATACCCCTAAAGGAGATAACTCTTAACCACACTCCTTTCCACCTTCCACTATAAACTTTGGTAGTGCCCTGAGAGCCACGGGGGTAAGGAGCGCACAGCTATCTGGGATGCTCACACCTAATCAGGGCCCCATGGAAATCCTTTCTACAGCAAGTGCCTAGTCCTGTATAGCAGAGCTGAGTACCCGATCGGATAATGAGCCGCACAGCTGTGCAGGCAGATATTTCCCCAATTATGGTGGCATTAGGGAAAGTTATTGGAAAGGACTTTCTCCCACCATTGAGTAGTAAATGCTTTGCTAATTTGCCTGATGATACATTTATGACGGTTGCTTGCTAATCCTCTTTCACAGTCTACCTTTAATGGCCTGTCTGTTTGGAGAGGCCAGTCTTCTCCAATGAACCAACTTTATTTCATTATGGCTTATTATTGTATTTTGTTCAGGGAGTGCCTGCAAATGAGAAAGTGCCCCACAAAACTCTCTCATCATGGGCATAATTACTGCCTCGGTGCTTAGAAAGAAAGAAAAACAAATACTAATCTTTGCTAATTGAAACAGTAAAATATGTGTAGTTCAGAACTATTCTGTATGGAATTGTGAGAGGAAAAAATCCCACACACACACAAGTACACACTCACACACAAAATGGAGCCTTGCCATGAAACTCGGACTATAAATATGTAGGACCCTCTCCTCTCTCGTGCTCACTCATCCGTCTTCCACAGCCCCATATTTTGCACACATGCATTTGAGGCTCAGTATACTGGTATTATTTTTCAGATTTTGGAGGGGGTGCGGCAGGGATTGTTCTATAATTAAATTCATTTCTCTTGGGGGAATTTACTTCGTTTGCATCTCTTGTGCTCCTTTTACAGAACGAGATCTGAAAGGAAGGTTTTGTTTGTACTCTGTTCTGCAGTTTCTCTATTTTCTCTTTTTTCTTTCTTTTTTCCTCAGGTTCTCCCAGACTCTGGCCATAGGCATAACCCAAAAACTAATCAAGGATTGTCAGGACAATTTTATTTAACTTGGAGTGAGTTGGGGGAAAGAGTTGCTCTCCATCAAAGAGGCCAAGTGTTGATTAAATGGGCAGATCATCCTGTAATTAAGGTTTTTTTTTTCTATTGTAAAGATAAACTAACTGCTCACTTCTGCTGGCTTTACCTCCTTCACTGAATCAGAAACACCATGTGCAGCTGTGGGGAAGGCAGAGGCAGATTCATGGATAATTTTATGGCCAATTTGATGGTCATGTATTTAAGAGAATAAGAAGCAAAAGTTGTGTGATGCATGGCAAAACAAAAAACAACAAAAACAGAAGTCTTCTGGTCAGTCTTGAGTTCAAACCCTACATTTACAGTAAGGACATTACAAGGTTGAGTAAGCCCAGTAAATCCCTCCCACTAATTACAACTCAAAACTCTAGACAAAATAGAAAAAGCAACTATCCTAGGACTCTGAAAGTAAACAAAACAAACAGATTGTGAAGGCTTGTTAACACCTAGAGCAGCAAGCCACATGGGAGTGACTTCCTGAGGCTCCCTACCCTGCTTTTTCTCTCACCACATTGACCTGAGCATGGCTGCACACATGGAGCAGTACCCCACGGTGGCACTTGCAGCCAAAACTTTGATGGAAACACCATTTTTCTGGTAAGAGAAACTGGGAAAACGAGGTCCTCCTGGAGGCTGGAAAATGTGAGAGAAATGTCATAGAAGAAAACCTTGGAGAATAAAATCGTCTAATTCTATCTATAACACACGCATGTTCAAAGAACCCCTGAGCTGTGCAGGCATGAGACAGAAAGCGGCCTAGCAAAGGTTTTGAGATCTGAACTGAGATGTGTATCATTACCCACAGAAGGTAAGACAAAACTTACAATCTGACCCCAACTGGTTCAGACTAAAATAACAACAAAAATCAAGGTTCTTTAGAGGATTTTAATAGAATACAGAGTATGCACAACATAGCATTTATACTATCCAGGATGTAATCCAAAATTACTTGCATACAAAGGAGCAGGAAAATGTGATAAATCTCCAGGGATAAAGACAATCATAAAATGCTAACCTAGAGATTATCAGACACAGACCTTAAAGCAGATATTATAACCATCTTGTATGAGGTTTGAAGAAAACTTGAAAAGAATGAAAAAAGTTTTCAGCAGTCTATTTCTATATTTCAGCAGAGATATAGAAACCATAAAAAGAACCAAATGGAAAATTTGAAACTAAAAAGTAAAACATCTGAAATGTAAAAATATTCACTAGATAGTCTCAATAGGACTTGAAGATAGCATTAGAAATTGTCTCTGAGAAACAGAGACAAAAATTAAAACAAACATAACCATCCTCAGGGACTTGTGAGATAATATGAAGAGGGCATTGCTGTCCCATGAAGAGAAGAGAAAGAGTACTTGAAGAAATTATGAGTAAAATCTTCCCAAATTTGATGGAAAACATACATTTACAGTTTCCGAAAGCTCGGCAAGTCTGAAAAAAGATAAATTTAAACAATATGCCAGACATATGATAGTCAAACTACTCAAAATCAAAGATTAAAAATATTCTGAAAGTAGCTAGAGAAAAATATCACATTATATATGAGGAGACAGTGATTTGAAATACCATGGGTTTCTCATTAGAAACTGTAAAGGCCAGAAGGCAATGGGACTATACTCTGAAAGCATTAAAAGAAAAATTATTCTCAGTCTAGAACTCTATAGTGAGCAAAAATATTCATTATAAATGAATATGAAATAAAGAAATTCTCAGATAAATGAAAAAGTGAGAAAATTCATAACCCTCAGATGTGCTCTAAAAGAAATATTAAAGGCAATTCTAGAGGAAAAAGAAACCAGAGAAAAACTTGTATCTTTAGGAAAGAAAGAAGAGCAACAGAAATGGTAAATATCTGGATAAATATAAAACATTATTAGTCATCTCTTAATGCCTTTAAAACATGTGCTTGTTGAAAGCAGAAATTATAACATTGGTGGGATTTTCAATGTATGTAGATGATACATATATATAACAACTTTAACATAAAGTGGGAGGATGAGAGGATAAAGAGACCAATATGTTTCTAAGTTTTCTCCATTTTACTTGAAGTCATAAAATATTAACCCTAAATAGACTGTGCAAGATTAGGTATGTATATTGTAATCCTTAGAGTAATCATCAAAAATAATTCAAAGAGAAATAGTCAAAAAGCCAGCAGATAAGTTAAAATGGATACTTAAAAAATTCAAATAATTCAAAAGAAGTAATTAAAGAGGTAATAAGGGAATAGAAAATAGAAGGAACAAACAAAAATGAATAATAAAATGGTAAACCTCAATCCCACCATATCAATAATTATATTAACTATAAGTGGTCTAAACAAACCAATTGGAAGACAGAGATTATCAGGTGGAGCTGTTTTGTTTTTTTTTTTTAACCTGTCTTTACTATGTACTAGCTATAAGACGACCTTGAAAAGTTACCTAATCTTTTGACCTACAGTTTGTTTTTTAATTAATTACAAGGGAATAATAACATCTACCATGCCGAGTTGTTATGGAGATAAAATGAAGTGGTGTCAGCTAAATGCCTGGTGTATGGTAAGTACTCAATAAATTATATCAACTCTCTGCTAATGACCATTAACAACGACCACTAACAGTTACTAAATCCATCTACAGTAGGTTAGGAGCATTCACGTAGCTCTACATTATTTTGTCTTTGAAAAAAATCACTAAAGAAAAGGTGTGATCACAAAAGATTATCTTCTCCAAAGCATGGTTTCTCTTATCCCACTCTGATATGACACAAAATTACTATATATCTTTTATCTTACAAGACTCACTGCATATTTATAATATCTTTAGCATTATGAATTAGTAAATTGTATAGAGTGAGTCTCTATTTCCACATCTTCCAGAAACTCTAAATATTTATTTGTTTGAACTTCTTCTACCCTCATTGAAATGATCCTTGCTTACTAGAAAATAATAATCTGTACTACTTCCCATAAGCGTTTCTGAATTTCACAATACTGATGTCAGAGCAAAAACCCAGGCCTCCCAAGACCTGCCCTTAGCAATTTATATGTAATTAAGACATCCGTTAATGAGTGCACATCCTCCACTGGAAGGTGCAACACTGATTTGTTCTCTTTGCCGAGAAGGTAGACTGCTAGGATTCCAGCCAGGGGAGAGACAGAGACATAGAGACTGGCTGTACATTTAAGAAGCAGCATTGTCAAGGTGCCAGAGAGGGCATGGACCTTGAGATCCATCAGCAGTTGTCAAATTTCCTCACTAAATATTGTTCCAGGGGTAAAAATACAGAAAAGTTCATCTCAACAAATATATAGTGAGCACTAACCATGTACAGGGCACACAGCCAGGGGCTAGGAAAAGAACTATGAATCAGTGAGGATGATCAACATAACTGCCACCTTCAGATAGCTAAAGGTCTGATAGAGGAGGCAGCTGGTCAACAGGTCACTTCAGTCAAGTGTGGTCATTGCTCCATTCATACCCTCTTAGACCTGCCCTCAAGAGGCCTTAATACCCAGGGCCTAAGTTCCCACAAACCCCAGATACCCTAGAGATCAGTTTGGAGAATTCCCACGCTGGGAACTTCTGCTTTTCTTCAGTCAACATCATACACGTAGAGAGGTCTGGGAGTAGATATTTCCTGGTAGTGTTTGTAGTGTCATTTACCATTTATGTCACCTGTCATAGGAGCCATTGTAATATTTGCTTAAGTATTTAAATCAAGTTCTTTACTTTAAGCCAGAGGTTGCTGAGTTTTAATTAAAGCGTATTTGCATACATTAATATCACCCAGCTTCCCTACATTTTAACTGTATTTTTGCATTCAAAACATGACATTTCAATAACAATAGTTGTCAGTGCCTGGGCTCTTATTTATGCCACAATTACAGATCCTGTTAATCACAGCCCCGGTTGGCTTTTTCAGCTCCTTCTGACACAGTCTGCATGCAGCCACGGCTTCTAGTCTTTAAGCATGTGCATTTCCGTATTTAAAGAGGAGCTCCACCATGCTGCAAAGGTTTTTAAAATGTCGGGCTCCTGTTTTCTATCTCCAGCCCTGCTGATGTTCCAAGCCTTCAGGAGTCAGGAGAAACAAATGCAGCTTTTGTATCAGAGACTATTGGGCCTGGCAGCTTCTGGGTAAAATTCTAGTCCTTACTAATGATGGATCTGATGTGTTAAAAGCTGAGGACCAACTTAAACTCGGATCCAGACTGCATCTTCTCTGCAGTTAAAATAGTGAAGAAAGAGAAAGCAATTTTGGTGGACTATGAATGCTTTGAATTGCAGGTGAAGGAATAATAGGGAAATTCTCACCTCTTAAGCATTGCTGAGTATTACTGTGGGTGGATAGCTGCTGTTTAGTGAGTGCCAATGTAAGCTGGATGGTTGGCACCATAGAGGGTTTGCCCTCCTGGGAAATTCCTGCTCCTACTTTAGGATTTGGTCCAGGTCACCCACCTCCCCAGACAAGCTAAGTTACTCTCTCCCCTGTGTGCTCTTGAGGAATCTTCTCCTAGCCTTGTTAGGGCACTGATCACTCCTCATTATTTTCTTATCTCTCTTTCCAACTAGACTATGAATTCCTAAGAAAAGGAACCATACTTTATCTCCCCATACCCGACTCCAATGGCCCCAAAGAAACATTTCTGGAAATGAGAAACCATAATACCAGACTCCCAGGGTCTGAGCTGGCGCCAGCAATCAGGTAAGGGCCCTAGTTGTGGGAAAGACCAGGACTAAAGGCCAAGACCACACCTGAGAGAGGGGGCCTGTCCTCTCATGGTTTAACCAGCCAGTCCACACGTTGCAGACATCCCAGGTGCAGGTGACCCAGTTCCACCCCTGCAGCCTCACCAATCAGACCCTGGACTTTCCCTCCCTTGCTCCAGGAAAAATGTTCTGAAATCAGAAAAGCAAATGGCTTCCAGCATCCCAAAACTGCAGAGACAGCTAAAGAGAGAAAGCTCTTCCGAAACAGCCTTTGTGGCCGCAGTGGATTTCTGAACCCTGTGGTGAAGCCAGAGGAGTGAAAAGTCAGCCGGAGGTTTACATTTCCAAACACTGAGGCTGGAACAATAAACAGTGCGCTCAGCAGGCAGAGAGACAGTCTGATTTGGGTTTCTCTTGTTTATCCAAATACTCTCCAGCAAGCCTCAGCTCACAAACAATCTGTTTGTCTACCGTGAGTCCATGAGTCACTGACCTCTGGGAGCCAGACCATGTTTCCTGGGTCTGACAACAAAGTGATAGCAAATATCTCTGCAGTGCAGAGAACAACAAAAGATGCTGTGAGCCAAAAACTACTGAGAACCAAACTGGAACCCTAGGGAGGTGGGTGGATGCTAGGCCTGCTTGAGGAGAGTATGTGAACTTGTGTTTGAGCTCACAGGCACTGGTCCAGTCCCATTTTAGCAGCTACTTTTAAGCCCTGTCTATATATTGCCCTCTCTGCAAGCTTTTCTGTCTTCTTGTGTGTTAATCCATTCTTGCACTGCTATAAAGAAATACTTGAGACTGGGTAATTTGTAAACAAAAGACGTTTAATTGGCTCACAGCTCTGCAGGCTGTACAACCATGGCATTGGCACCCGCTTGGCTTCTGGGGAGGCCTCAGGGAGCTTTAACTCATGGTGGAAAGAGAAACAGGATTAGGCATATCACATGGCCAGAGCAGGAGTGAGAGAGAGTGGGAGGTGCCACACACTTTTTATCAACTAGATCTCCTGTGAACCCAATCATCACCAAGAGGATGGCACTAAGCCATTCATGAGAGATCTGCCCCCATGATCCAAACACCTCCCACCAGGCCCCACTTCCAACACTGGGGATTATATTTCAACATGAGATTTGGCGAGGACACAGATCCAAACCATGTCACCCTGCATATCAGTTCACTGCAAAATTATATCTACTGAATACAGATTACATGCCAAATACTGGGCTGGATTCTGAAGATACAAAGACAAATTAGACACAGATTCTGTCTTATGAGTTTTCCATCTACCTGGAGAGACAAACAGTTAATATTTTTATGGAGTGTTAAGTGGCAATTTCAGAGCGTACAAAGTGTTACACGTACACAGGGGAGGATCACTAGACCCAGCCTGGGCATCTAGGGAACGCTTTCTGGAGGAGGAGACATCTAAACTGAGTTCAGAAAATAAATTGTGTCCAAATGAAGAAAGATGGAAAATGTGTTACAGGCAGCACAACCAAGAGGAGCAAAGACACAAACATGTGAAACGGCCTGGTGTGTGTGAGAAGCTAGAAGCAGTTGAATGTGACTAGATGTATGTGTAAGGTAGACTAAGTAGAGGTAAGGCTGAAGGGACCAGCAGGAGTCAGGTCAAGGAGGGTCTAGGGGGGTCCTTTATGTCAAGGGGAGGTGCTTGGAATGTCTCCTCTGGGAAATGGGAAGTCTTTGAACGGGTTTAGGAAGAGAAGTGGCATGAGGAGATCTACTTTTCAGAATGATCACTTGGGTTGCAGCGTGGAGAATGACTGATTGGGGACACTGGAGGTAAAGAGACCAGTTAGGAGGCTGTCACTGCAATCCAGTAGAGAGCTCAGGTAGCAGCAGAAGGTAAGGAGAGTATGTTACGCCGTTCTTGCATTGCTGTAAAGAAATACCTGAACCTAGGCGTGGTGGCTCACTCCTGTAATTCCAGCACTTTGGGAGGCCGAGGTGGGCAGATCACTTGAGGTCAGGAGTTCAAGACCAGCCTGGCCAACATGGCAAAACCTCGTCTCTACTAAAAATACAAAAATTAGCCAGGTGTGATGGCGTCCACCTGTAGTCCCAACTACTCGGGAGACTGAGGTAGGAGGTTGAGGCTGCAGTGAGCCAAGATCATGACACTACACTCCAGCCTAGTCAGCAGAGTGAGACTCCATCTCAAAAAAAAAACAAAAAAGAAAAAAGAAAAAAAAAAGAAAGAAAAAAATAAATACCTGGTACTGGGTATTTATAATAAAAGAGGTTTAATTGGCTCATGTTTCTGCAAGCTGTACAGGAAGTGTAGCAGCATCTGCTTCTGGGGAGGCCTCCGAAAGCTTCCAATTATGGTGGAAGGCAAAGAGGGAGCAGGCACGTCACATGGCAAAAGCAGGAGCAACTGGGGGTCAGGGAGGCACCACACTTCTAAACGACCAGATCTCAGGAGAAGTCATTAGCTACCATGAAGATGCTACTAAACCATTCAACAGAAATCCACTCCCATGATCCTATCATCTCCCACCTCCAATACTAGAAATTACAATTCACCATGAGATTCAGGTGAGGACACGTTTCCAAACTATATCAGAGAGTATCATGGGAATGTGAGAAATATTGAGAAAACAGGCTTGACCAGACTTGGTTATGCAGCTTGCAGGAGAGAGAGAGGTGTTAAGAACAACCTTGACATTGCTGAATTGAAGAGCTGTGGGAAGGGTGGTACCGCCAATGGAAATAATCACGGTAATTCTTGTTGTATGCATGGTTTACTATATGCCAGACATTATTATGAGTGCTAATGGGATATTTCAATTAATATTCACAACAACGCTATGAGACTGGGACTATTACTTTATCTTACAAATGAGGAAACAAGACACAAAAAGTGTTAAGTAACTTGTCCATGGTCACAAAACTACCAGATGGTGACCCTGAGCCTTTGAACCCTGGGCAGAGGGCTCCAGAAGCTGTGATCTTACCATTATGCTGTGTGGCCCTCCAGGACACAGGTAGTGCCATGGGTACATCACATAGTGGCTGGCTGGCACACAGTCATTGGAATCTGTCTTGGTTTGAGTTCCTCTAGCAAGTAGTTTGTTTGGGAGGCAATCCCAGGAAACATCAGCAGTGGAATGGGGAAGGGAGATGGGAGAAGTGGAAGGAAAACCAATATAGGGTAAGGTGGCATACAGGTTACAACTGTAACAACTGGAGCTCAATCTTGCTGGGGAGCTCTAGGATCAGTGTAGAACACATGCATCAGGCCTGTCTCCCTTGAGGGTCAAGGAAACTGGGGTCTGTGTCTTCTCATTCACTGGCACTTCCAGCCAGCTGTAAGGGAGAGAGTGGGCTCTAGTAACCAGAGAAAGGTGACAGGCAAAGTATCCTAGGTGCTCACCATGGAAGTCTGGCTGGAACACAGGTAAGTTCCAGGGGATATGGGTGGGACTTTGACAGCATCTGCCACAAAGCCCAGGAAGGATCTTGGGACTGCATCACAGAATGCATCACTCTGCATTGCGGAATACATGACTACATCCATGCATCTAAGCTAAGGAGAGCAGAAAGACGAGAGTCAATACAAACCAGATATCGCAAGTGTTTAACCAACAGATGTCTAGAGCCCTTTAAAGTGGCATGATGGAACTTCCAGGGCTTAAAGTCTCCAGATAAAGTTCCTGCTAATTTTGTATTTGTAGTAGAGATGGGGTTTCTCCATGTTGGTCAGGCTGGTCGCAAACTCCCAACCTCAGGTGATCTACCCACCTCGGCCTCCCAAAGTGCTGGGATTATAGGCATGAGTTAGCTGAGCATGGTGGCACATGTCTGTAATCCCAGCTACTTGAGAGGCTGAGGCAGGAGAATTGCTTGAACCCCGGAGGCGGAGGTTGTGGTGAGCCGAGATCGCACCATTGCACTCCAGCCTGGGCAACAAGAGCAAAACTCTGTCTCAAAAAAAAAAAAAAAAAAAATTCCTGCTGTGCTGGTGATTACTGGAGTTGGAGGTGAGAATGGAAAAGGAAAACATTCTGGGGGCCTTTTCACTTTTCTTTATTCCAAAACCACGGGTAGAGAGAATGTCATCCAACCAAGCTTACTGTGGTCCTCCAAATAGGAACACTGCCAGTGGCTCATGACTCCAACTTGCATAGCGTCTGGGTTAAGCATGGGGTGAGGGGATGTGAATCTGCAACCTATATTCCCATCAGCAAGGGCTTTCCACAAAACCTCACCCTGAATGCAACCATTAGACTTCACTCAATGTCCTGGCTCCAACCATCTCCAGGTCTGAATTTTCATTCATTTCTCTAAAGCAGAAAACTCAGACGTTGTTGTAGTCCAAAGTCAAGAAAATGACCATGCAGCCGTGTTCCTGAATTTGGTGCAGAAACAATGGAGAGATTGCAGTAGAGTTAAATGTTAAATATAGCCTTGAAGGTAATTAAGGATTAGAGGGATTAGAGAAGGTGCTTTATAACAAGATCTGCCTATTAAGATAAAATGTGCAGATTACTATCTGGACCCTGTGTTCAAAACCATGCAAAATTGTCTTCTTAAAAAAAATAAAGTTACTCAAGGTGGGCTGACTAGATATGGCAAAATCAGAGAGATGCCCCTTTGGTGGAAGGGTAACTTATAGATACAGAGATAGGAATTAAACTTCATCAAAGCTGTTACCATCACTACCATGCAGTCAGGTAAACTGTGTACGAGGCTACTCACTTCAGAAACAGAATTTGACTGAAATTATACCAGTCTCTGTACCTTAAATTCCCAATAGATTCTTTCATAAGGATGAGAAGATTTAGCTGAGAATGGCCCAACCAATAAAATAGAATGCACTACAGGCAGTTTCCTAAACAGTTACCTTTAAACATGAATATCAGCATGAGCTCAAGGAAGTAGTGAAGATGAAGTTCAAGCCAAGTCTGTCAGATGCCCAAGTTCATTGTTTTCCTTTTTTTTTTTTTTTTTTTCCTTTGAGACAGAGTTTTGTTCTGTCGCCAGGCTGGAGTACAGTGGCGCAATCTCAGCTCACTGCAACCTCAGCCTCCTGGGTTCAAGCAATTCTCCTGCCTCAGCCTCCTGAGTAGGGGGGACTACAGGTGCGTGCCACCACACCCAGCTAATTTTTGTATTTTTAGTAGAGACAGGGTTTCACCATGCTGGCCAGGATGATCTCAATTTCTTGACCTCGTGATTCGCCCACCTCAGCCTCTCAAAGTGCTGGGATTAAAGGCATGAGCCATCACGCCCGGCCCATTGTTTTTCAACTACATCTTCCCCATTGTCAGCATTTGCTTCTCATTGTGTTTTAGAGGTGGTGTCTGTTTTTCTTAACGTCCTACCCATTCTTCCATGCCTGGCTCCCAGAGGACTTCCCTGACCACTGGAGTCCTCACCTTCACCTTCCGCATCCTCACTCCAGAGACAGTTCAGTTCTGATAGTCATTAGAGCCTGGCCTGTGTTGTTCGCTAGTGTGGGAATATTCAGGTCCCTCATCTCTACCATAAACTCCTGTGGTGATTTTAAAATATGTTCACAAATCCTTGTCTCTTTAAAAAGTGGAGCCTAATTCTCCCCCTCTTGAATGTGGGCTGGACTTAGTGATTTGATTCTAACCATTAGAATGTGGTGGCAATGACAGCATGTGACTCCTGAGAGTAGGTCACAAAAACATGGTGCTTCCTATTTCCGCTCCCCTCCCCACTCCCACCTCTCTGTGTGATCTTTTACTCTGGGAGAAGCTAGCCGCCATGTCATGAGGACACTCAGCCTAATGGAGAGGCCCATATGGTGAGGAACCGAAGCCTCCTGCCAATGAATAGCCCTTGAGGTCTGCCAACAACCGTGTGAATCACTTACTATACAATGAAAGAAATGTCAGACATTTTAAAATGCTAAGTCCTAAACCTTTTTTTCCATCTTGAAAGTAGATCCTCCAGCCGCAGGCAAGCCTCCAGATAACTGCAGCCCCGGCTAGCATCTTGACTGGGACCCCATGAGAGACTCTGAACCGGAACCACTTGGCTTCCTGACCCACAGAACTGTGGGAGGTAATAAAATGTTTACTGTTTTGAGCAACTGCATTTTAGAGTTGCACCACAGATAACTAATGCCTTACACAGGGTTGGTCTCCTAGTAGGTATCTGTTAAGTACCTGCCAGCCAATTGCTTTGACTGGGAAGAACAGTCTGTCACCCTAGGACATGGGAGAGCTTAGGAAAGGCTATAATTTGGACTTTTTAGGTGGCAAAGAGAGTATGAAATGGTGAAGGGCACAGCATGATAGAATGGTGTATTCATTTCCTGCAGCTGCAATAACAAATTACCACAAACTTGGGGGCTTAAAACAACATAGATTTATTCTAATTCTGGAAGCGAGAAATTGGAAATCAGTTTCACCGGCCTAAAGGCAAGGTGTCAGCAAGGCTGGTTCCTTCTGGAGACTCTAGATGAGAATCCATTTCCTTGCTTTTCAAGCTACCAGAGCTGTATTTCTTGCATTTCTTGGCTCGTGGTCACTTTCTCCATCTCTCTCTGCTACTGTCTTCTTAGCACCTTCTCCTTTACAAGGACCCTTGTGGTGACATCTGTCCCACACAATAATCCAGAATAAAGTCCCCATCTCAAGATCTGTAGCTTAATCACATCTGCAAAGTCCCTTCTGCCATATGAGGTAACATTCACAGGTCCCGGAAATGAAAATATGGACATATTTGCAAGGGGCCATTATTTAGCCTCCTACCACAAGCAGAAAAGCCTCGCTTCTGGAATCAAGACAGATTTGAATTCAAATCCTCCGACTAATCATTGTGTAATGTTGAACAAATAACATTAAACTCAGGCAAGTTTTTTAAATCTCCATAACAAAAACAAAACTTCTTAAATGAATACTACATATAAATGCACCTGGCACTTAGTGGTTTTGTTTTTTTTTTTTTGGTTATTCGGTTTCTAAATAAATGTTAGCTTTTCTCTGTCTTCATTGTATTGAGTAGCTAGGAAGAAAAAGACCCAGGCCAAGAAGGAAGAGGACTGAGGGTGTGAGACGTGTAACTAGTTTTATATGGCGCTTATTGTTTACAAGGCAGTTTAATGTCTATTATTGTAATTTGACTACTAATCCCGTTTTACCAAATGAAGGAAACAGAGGCACAAAGGAGTTAAGTGATTTTACCAAAATCACTCTGCTAGTGTCAGAACTGAGTTTCCCGATGCTAAATCCTAAGATTTTTCCTTTATATCAAATGTATTTGAGTAGAGTCTGCAAAAAAATGAGAACAGCCACCAAATAAAGCAAAGGAAATGAGAAAAGAAGGCCGACCAAATAGTGTATTACTGTGAATGGGTGAAGGAATAGTGCACAAAAGCTTTTAGGGGACAGAAAGGAAATGCAATTATAAGAAGATAGTGTTCCTCCGAGCAGGTCCAGGCTGGCTCTCAGGGCAGCAGGGAGAGAATGGCACTTACCTTCACCCTGATACGATCCACTCTAATTCCTTTCCTCTCACAAAGAAAGGCACAGAGAAGCAATGTGGAGAGTGCCCTCTGAACTTTGGGAATAAAAAACTTTCTGATGTAGCTAATCAGTTTGGCTTATCCAATGAGACACCATCACAGGAGTCAAAGGTGAATCTGGGGATGATTCTGGGAGGGAACAACATTGGATGGTACTGCTGCATGGCCTGTCTGGCTCCTGAGAGTGATGTGTTCTCCCTCTCATCTGCTAGATGGGCGCCAGACACAGAAGGCAGGAGAGCTGCTCTGCTGGGAGCCGAGGTTGCAGTGAGGGGAGAAGTCTGTTACTGCCTAGGGTGAGAAATCACATCAATAATAAACACATCGCATGTCCCCCTTCCAATTTGCAAAGCACTAATACCCTATATTTTTTTCACTTAGCCTCACAAAATCATGCTCATTTTACAAAAAAAAAAAAAAAGGAAATGGATGCAATGAAAGAGCTACTACCATTTATTGAATGTTGAGTATGTGCTAATCACTGGACAAGGAATCTTGTGCCTTTGTGATTAGCACATACAAGGATCTTATAAATGTAATCACCTCAATTCCTCTGTGAAGTGTGTTTTTTTTACCTCTAGAAGGACTTAAGGTTCAGAGAGGGTAAGAGACTTGCCCAAAGACCGCAGCTACCAGGTGACAGATCAGAATTCAAATGCAGGATGGCAAGATGCTTACTAGCAGATCATTTTAAACGCGTATGCCTGGCACGCAGTAAGCACTCCGTAAGTAGTGTCGTCTGCTACCATCGGTGTTCTTAGAAAGGCTCTGGCCCAACCCTATCCTAGAATCATCACTCCATTGCAGGCTTGACACTGGAACCAACTCTTTGCTCTGGAGTTAGGTTAAATCATTGCTGGCTTCAGGCCCTTCTCCATTAAAAAAGGCACCCGTGGAGATAATGAATGCACTGAATTTCTACCAATCATCACGCCTTGCTGTCAATCAGAAGGAATATCCCACAGGAAGGCTAGGACTCGGCATTCCTCTCTACCTATCACATGATTTGATGAGCACAAGGTGCTGTGGTTTGATGTATAGAGTCTGCCTTTCTTAAAGGAGCCCTGATTGTGGACTAGAGGGGCCTATGTGACATGATTCCCCTGAGGCCAGCGTGGCAGAGGGCAGGATGGCTATCTCTCTACTGCGGCTACCGCTGCCTTTGGAGCTTTCTCAGCAATCCCCGGTGTCCAATGATTGAACAAATGTACACAAACACAGCAGAGCCTGCTCTTGCCGGAAACAGACTCAAAGCTACAGCGACCGGGTCCAGAAAAGTTCCCCCAGGCCAGCTCAACTCCCACCAGCAGGGGTCACACCTGAGCAGCCAGAAGGGTGGGGGCCCGGAGAGTCTGGCCTACCAACCAGCAAACCTTTGTATGCTGCGGGTGAGGCCCATACTCAGTCAGCACATGGAAGGGGAACTGGAGGAGGACATTAAGCTGAGAGGAGGTCCTGGTGGGCTGGGGCCAACTCCCCAGGAGCAGAGGAAGCAGCCAGCAGCCTGGATGGGCAGAGGCAAGACCAGGGTAAGCTACACTACAAATTGTGCCTCTGCAGGTGGCTGCCAATGCCACCTTAATGAGGTGTCTCAGACAACCAGAGGCAGCTGTTCACCTGATGGCCCTTCCCAGCTAATGGCAGGAGGCTATGTCACTTCTCCTGGAATGCCACCCCGGTCAGATGGCCAGATGGAAGCTGAAGCAGCCCTGAGTCAGTCCTGGAACTAGAGCCCCGACAGCGAGCACTGAACAAGGCCATGCCCTGTCCCAGCTGAAAGAGTGGAGAGGGCCAGTTCCATAGCCATTTGGGTTCTGATTTTTTTATTCTTTCCCTCTGGAATAAGAGTCAAAAGACCTTCCTCAGCAAGGGATCTGGTAGGAACGAGGGTGAATGTCACAGGCTGGGTTTGGATGCTTTTGTGGTATCTCAGAGCCTGAGCATGAGACATATCTGAAAAAAAAATCTTGAATAAAACATGGAAAACGAAGTCCACCTTCCAGAGTTTTTCTCATAGCTGGAAGTTGGGGCATCTGTAGCAGCTGACTTCATTTTCCCCTTAGCATCTGAGGTCCTCACAGCAGGCAGACCCAGCTAGACTTCAGATGACTCCATCCACAGGGGAACAGGATTCAAATCGCCTCCTGATAACCTCTCGGGACATTATTTTCCCCCTTCTGGTTAATTTCTACTTCAGTGTTAAGCAGAGACCTTTCTTCCCTCTCGGCTACTATCCCATTTATTAGTTTAATTTAGAAAAGGACTCTTTAAAGTACTCCATTGAAATGATTATCCTGGCCTGAGCCACACCCACAGTGGGTGGTTTGTGTTGCTCTGAGGCCATGAGGCTGGCACTGGCTCCCCAGTGAGTGATGGGGACACACCCTGTGGCCCAGGGCTAGAGGACAAGGGCTGGAGCACAGTGCCCTGCACCTAGCTCCTTGATGAGTCAGAGCCCAGTTAGGCTGTGTGCAAGGGGAACAAGATGGGTGCACCCACAGATAGGGGGCTGAGGTGGGAGATGGTAGGCACAGGAGCTGACCCCAGGCAGGACCGAGACCTGAGCTTACAGGTGCAGGGCAATCCCCAGGATGCCTTGCTGCCCTCAGTCTCCAAAGGAGATGGAAATCCCCACCTGTGCTTAGCATTCCCCTACCTCTGCGGCAAGGAGTCCTGCTCCCTGACGGTGACCACTTGGTCCCTGGCCCTGACTCTGCCCCAGGGCAAAGTACAGAAAGGTCTGTTGAGAGTCAGCAGGTGAGGTCGGAAGAGGTAGGCTTTGAGGCAGACAGAATGAATCCAATTCAGACCCCCACTCACTGTCTAGGTGACCGTGGGCAAGTGAGTTAATTTCTTTATGACTTACTTTCTTCCTCTGAAAGCTGGAGATAATGATAGCTACCTCGAAGTATTTTGTAAGGAGAGTGTATGAGTGCAGGAAGAATGGCCAGAGAGGAGCCTGTCAAGTAGGTGCTCAATAAAAGTCCTTTTCCGCTTCCCTTTCCATCTGAGTAGGGCCGGGGGAGAGGGCCCAGAGCTCAGCCTCTCAGCATTTGCTGCCAGCCCTATTGGTACCTGATGCTCTTTCTCTGAGCCTGCTACTTCAGGGGACATGATCCACAGGGAGACAGAGCCCCAAACCTGAAACAAGGCCAGCCTAAACAGAAGCTGGACAGATGCTGGGTATTCACTGGGCACAACCCCCGGAGGCCACGTAAGGAAGTACCCACAAGCACCCACATTTGCATGGTGTTCTATAAACCTCAAAGCATCTTTGCCTATGTTTCAGCATTTTTGCCTAATACCACCCTTTGAGGTAGATAGAGCAGGTATGCTCTGTATCTTTCTCATTTTACAGATGAGAAACCCAAGATTTCAGCAGTTTCTATAACTTGCCCAAGGTCACAGAGCTAGTGAGATGCAGATTTGTGGTTCAAACTGACTTCTTCTGGCCTCCAGTCCAGTACCCTTTCCACCACGCCCTGTTAACAAGCATCTTTCCACTGAAGCTTCTCCTGAGGCTGAGGAGGAGATAAGATTCTGTTCAAGGTTAACCACAGCCTCTGAGTTGGGAGGACTGGGGTAGGGGCTGACCTCTCCGGACTGGATTGTTGATTTAGTGCTAGCTTGACCCCTTCAATTAGCTGCTGGACAGATCCAGGCCCAGGAGAGACGAACGGCAGGGCTTAATGGAAATAGAGATGCTGGTGATGATATGAACAATCTGAATTATGGTCTCAATTTGCACAGAGCCTGATAGATTTGCAATAATTCCAAACCAGGTCAAGTGTCTATGTCTCCTCTTTTTGCTGATCTCACACAAGGTATCTCCATTTGTCAGCCTCTGACTCCCTCTCTCCCAGAAGCTGCCCGCCCCCTCTGCCCCGCTGCTTTTGCAAAGTTTTCTGAGTTCCTTCTGCAGTACTCTGACCCGAGGGCACCTCTACAGCTGGGCCCAGAGGGACTGAAGCTGCTACTAGCATGGCACAGTCCTGGGAGCTTTAAGGACACCCACAGAGACAGATGGTGCACACCGAGGTAAGAAAAGGGTCAGCTCTCCATCATCCCAAGGCCTCATGCTGTGGTCATTTTTGTTTGTTTGTTTTGAGATGGAGTTTCACTCTCATTGCCCAGGCTGGAGTGCAATGGCGCGATCTCGGCTCACTGCAACCTCTGCATCCTGGGTTCAAGTGATTCTTCTGCCTCAGCCTCCCAAGTAGGTGGGATTACAGGCACCTGTCACCATGCCCGGCTAATTTTTTGTATTTTTAGTAGAGACGGGGTTTCACCATGTTGGCCAGGCTGGTCTCAAACTCCTGACCTCAGGTAATCCACCTGCCTCAGCCTCCCAAAGTGCTGGGATTACAGGTGTGAGTCACTGCACCGGGCCCTGTGATTGTTTTTAAGACAAGGGGTTGGCATAATTTGATATCTTAGGGGATCATCTTGTGATGTAAAATTGCCAAAATTAATGGATGCAGAGATACAGTTGCAATATAGTCCTCCTAGTACCAGGAACTAGGACAGCAGAGGCCTGAAGCAGATGCCAGACCCTCCTCCAGGCCAAACCAGGGATAACTGACCTATTCCACAGCTCATGAGCATTCTTAGACCTGGGCACTGACATCAGCTACACTGTATGGCACCCCAGGCAAGCCTGTTCACAGTTCTGCTCCTTCCTTCTTAACCCTTGGTATGAATTAGTCCATACAGATTGCTAGATAATCCACAATTGTTGGATAAGCATCAGCTATAAACCTGGCTCTGGGATGGGTGCTGTGGGATAAAGAAGACTTGAAAAAAAATAACTATTACTATCATTAATGAACACTTATTATATGCCAGGTATTGTGCTAAATATATTACATACATTATCTCTTCCTTTCTCATATTTTTACCTTAAAAGGTAAGGTCTATTATCATCTCCATTGTATAAAGAAACAGAGGCCCAGAGAAGTTAAGTAACTTGCTAAAGATGACATAACTGATAAGAGGAAGAGATGCAATTTGCACTCAAATTTGTCTTGGTCTCAAAATATGCTCCTGACCACTAAGGAAAGATACCATCCCAACCTTGAGGAGCCTAAAATCTAATAGGAAAGAAAAAAACACAATACACAAGGAACACAAGGATAATGAAGCAAAACAGCAAGGAAGATGCTACTCTGTGCTGCGTAGATGAGAGACACTTGGCCTTGAGAACTGTGAGAGAGCAGCATGGGTCAAATCAATGAAGAAATATTTGAGTAAGCCTTGGAGTGTGGGAGGACTGAAGCAGGGAAAGAAAATGTATCTAGTGAACAGAGTAGAGTGGAGAGGCCCCAGCAGGAACTTGGGGCATGGGAGGAAGAAAGCCTAGAGAGAACACTTAGAGCCACATTAGGAAGGACCTTGAGTGCTGGGATAAGGAATATAAAATTGGTGTCTTGGACAATGCAGAAGAGCCTTCAGCTGAGAGAACATAGGGGCACGACTGCATCACAGTGTGGGCAGCAAAGAGCTCTTGCCCCACCTGGGAGACACAACCTTCCTGGCACTCAACACCCGCACTGAGCAGCCACTGCAGTAATCTATAAGACAGAATGTGGAGACTCGTGAATAAGACGACCCATTAACAATCCCCACCTTCTGGGTGTCAGAAGATTAAAACAGAGAAAGACAAGAGAGGAGACAGAAGGACAGAGTGGGACTAAAAGCAGAAAGATGACATGAGCCAAGCCCTGAGCCCTGGGGAAAGCTGGGGGACACCCATGGCCATGAAGCTATCTGAAAACCTACAGGTGAGATCACCAGAATGCACCCTGGGGCCAAAGACTCCCAAACTGGGGAGCTGGGGAAACTGCTTTGTACAGCATCGTGACCCAGCTCACTCCTGAGCAGTGGGCTCTGTAAGAGCCGAAAGACTCTCTTCTCGTGGAAGCTAAGATTGGTAGTAGCCAAGCCAGCTGGAGTGTCTGTTCAGCTACCACAAAGGGCAAGGCTGGTGGAAGTGGGAGCTATGTTTTCACAGCTCCAGTTCCCCTCTAGCAGGGCCTGTGGGTGGCAGCGGCATGCTGAACAGCAGGTGTGGCTGGCTGGCTGCTCCAGACCATCAGCCTTGACCGACCCAAACAGGAAATATCATCCATTGGGTCTGCAGCAATGGGTGGTGAGCCCCACATGCTATCTGTCCCACCAGACACAACTGTGCCTTATAGAGAAAGAGCAGCTGACATGTTCTCTATGGGAAAGGTACAAGTAGGACCTGGAGATGGGGTGGGAAGAGATGACAGGACTTAAACTAGCCCCAGCCTAGTAGAGGTCAAGCACTAGAGAAAGTCACCTTTAAATCATTCCTTGGAGGGATCTGAAAGTCATGGTTGACTTCCTGACAAGAAGAGTCTGGTGAAACTCTTGGAAATCATTAGTTCAACACTTTACAATTGACAAGGTCTTTTACTTACATTATTCCACCTAGTTGCCACTATAACCCTTTGAAGTAGACAAAAGAGATATCACTCTCCGCATTTTACAAATGAAAAAAAAAAAAGAGGAGGATCAGAGAGGGCTGTGTCTTGCCCAAGGTTGCGCAGCTCAAGAGTAGGATTGCAGGGATTCATTCCTAGGTTCTTCTCTTCATAGCCCTTGTTTCTTTATTAAACCCTGTTGCCTACTCTACAGTGACTGTCGGACTTGAAGAAGGCAAGACCTATCCTAAAAAATAAGAACCTTAACTGGTCACTCATCTTGCACAGAAATAGTTCGTTTAAACTGTTTAGTTTCATAATGGGTTACCCTGTTAATATCCCAGGAAGGAGGAGGTGCACATGAACTGAGGAGAAGGTAAACTAAGATCCATTAAGTCTATTGAATAGGCTGGGTGTTATAATAAATACCTTTATTTAACATTCATTATTTATTCATCCATACATTCTACAATTACATTCCTGAAAGTTAGGCACTATCCCAGAGGGACACGATGAAAACACAGAAGACATGACCCTGTCCTCATAAAATGTAAATTCTAATAAGGATTATAGGAAACAAACAACCAAAAAAACCTTTCTGCATTATGCTAATGAAACAAAGAAATAAAAGACTAAGGTAGACAATGGAAAGAGAGTATGTTCTTTAGATACTATAGTTAGAGAAGGCCTCTGTGAGAAGCTCTCATTGGAAAGAAACCATGGAAGATCATTTCAGGCTGATCATCTGGAGCAGTAGGCCACACCCAGAGGAGGAAGAATCTATAGTGTTTAAATAAAGTCAGATTCACTGGAACAAACAGAATTGGGAACCCCATTCCTAAAGGGGTGAAAGTAAGGACAGATGGCATAGTATTGTGTTAGGCAGGGGAAAGAGCTGGGTTTACTCACACTGCATTAAAGGATTTTATACAACTAGGTGGCATGATCTAACAGATATTTTAGGAAGGTCATTTGTATTGCTGTTTGGGGAATACAAAGGGTAAAGTTGAAACAGGAAGCCTAGTTAGAAGAGTATTTCAATCATTCTGTTGGAAAGTGATGGCAGCGTGGATTGGGGAAGGCAGTAGAAAATGGGAAATGAATGCAGAATCTATTTTGGAGGTATAATTGACAGAATGTGCTGTTGGATTAGAAAGGTAGGAGTTAGAGAAAGGAAAGAATCGAGAACAATTTCTAGAGTTCTAATTTAGGTACTTGGATGAGTGGCAGTGACATTTATTGAGACAGAGCAGGCAAGGCAAGAGAGGTTTTGAGTGAAGAGGTGGGAGGGAAGAGTTCTCTTTTGGATGTATTAACTCAAGATGTCAGTGGGACATTCCAGAGGAGATGTGAAGTAGATATTTGGATATGGAAGTCTGGAGTTCAGATGATAGGGCTGGGCTAGAGAGACAAATCTGACAATTGTCAGTACCTACGTGGCATTTTAAAGTCACGGGAATGAGAATACCTAGAAAGAGAATGTAAAGAAGGGAAAGGAGGTCTCATGATCTAGCCTCAAGGAAGTCCAGCATTTGGAGGAGGAGAACCCAACAAAGAAAACTAGAAGTGGATCATGGGGTAGAAAAAGAAAACAAACACAGGAGCCAAGAAGTCACAGCATCCACAAAGAGTTTCATGTTTCAAGAAGGAAATATAAACACGTGTCAAATTCTGCTGAGAAGTCAAGAGGAGGACTGATTTGGCCACTGGAAAGTCATCAGTGACCTTTAGAAAAGCAGTTTCAGTAGAGTGTGCAAGCAGCCAGATGGGAATGAATTGAGTTGTAAACATGAGGTATGAGACCAAGGCAAACAACTCCCTCCCCTACACACCAAAAAAAAAAAAAAAAAAAGAAAGAAAGAAAAGGAAAAGAAAAAAAAGGAAACACTGGGTGAATTGCACAGGGTTGAGAGAAGGTTACTATGTTCTTGATGTTTCATAAGTCAGGAGATGCTAGAACATGTTTCTGTGATGCAAATGATTCAGTAGAGTGGAAGAAATTAATGACACAGTAGAGACAGGGGATAACCAAGAAATACAATCTTTAAGAATGTAGGAGGAGGCAGAACCAGAGCATCTGAGAATTGACTTTTAATAGGGAAGAAATCTTCTCTCCATTATAATGAGAGGAGGAAATTGTTGCTGATGCAGGTGGATTTGCAGGATCAATAGGGAATTAGCATCCAGTAGCTTCTATTTCTTCAGAAAGGATTGAGGTCACCCATGGAGAATGAGTGCTGATAAGGGAATGTGGAATTTGAAGAGGGAGGAAAAGATATGAAATGATTATGTTGGGAAATGAAGAATAAGTCTATTAGAACACAGTAGAGTTGCCAGGCAGCTATGAGTCCCCAACTGAAATGTGTCATCATGAATTAATTTCTTTTAAAAAACACTTTGTTTTGTGGCTTTCTGCATTAGTGTTCGGCTGCTCAAGAACAGGCATGGAGAAGGAAGTTGCACTTAGAAGCCCAACAGGAGTTTTGCAAGACAAATTTTAATGAAAGGAGAGAAGAGCACAGAAACTGAAGGTATTTGTTAATGAATTGTAATTAAAAATTATAGAATTTGAGCTGGACTAGGAAAGAAGTAAAGTTAAGCAGGTGCTGGTGGAAAATGAGGAATGAGTGGGGTCAAAGTATTAAGGGTCTCCAAGAAGTCAAAGTTTTGTAAAAGAGGAGGTATCAGTGCAAGAAAGGTAGAACAATTGGTAGGTTGGAAAATGATGTGTCTGAAATTGAGATTTGCAAAGTGGTGTAGTTTCTATTGCCTACAAGACAGAGTATGGTCATAGGAATGAGGAGGACCACAGAAAAAAACATGGCTGGACATAAGAAGGTCAAGAAGAAGAGGGGCCAGGGTGTTGAATGGCTCATCCCTCTACTTAGCTTATGCTTTGTTTAGATGCGAGTGGAAGATGTGTACATACCTTCACACGAATCCACCATCTTTCCAAGATGTAAATGCCTCACCTGAGTTAAGAAGCATCCATATGACCTGTTTCAGCATTACTCAAACTTGTTATTTGTGGCTAAACAACGCTCAGGCATGGTGCTGTTTATGGAGCATCATGAAATATGGACATATTAAACTTAAAATAGCTCAACATAAAATTTTTTTACAATATCAGATACCATCTAAAACTAGATTTTCGCTTCCATAAGTGGGGTATCTAGTATCAAAGGCTTAAGAGAATGAATTAAACTAGAGAAATTCTATCCACTCACTTACTGCTTTCCAAGTACTAGGAAAAAGACACCCATCCCCTGTCTCTCATTCTTCCCTTGAGAATGATGTATACCTGATGCTCTGCCTAAATGGGTCTCCAGGGCTCTGAGAGGAAGGGGAGGGACTCCTGGCCTAGGAGAGGGAGGAGTTGAGGGGCTCCACCCCCAGAGACTTGGTAATAAACGGAGCTAGAGCTTCTTCCGCTTGGTGCTCTAGGAAGGGAATCTAAGGAGGGATTCTGAACAACAGGCTGGCCCCATCCACATTTCTAGGTAGATCACATGAGAGCTTCAGGTAATTGCCTCATCTTACCTGGCACACGTTTGCTAATTTTATTACACAGCTTCTTTCTGTTAACTAGTGGTTTTTAAATATCTTAAAGTAGATCCAGGCCATCCTGGCCAACATGGTGAAACCCCGTCTCTACTAAAAATACAAAAATTAAGTGGGTGTGGTGGTACACACCTATAGTCCCAGCTACTCAGGAGGCTGAGGCAGGAGAATCGCTTGAACCAGGGAGTCAGAGGTTGCAGTGAGCTGAGATCACACCACTGCACTCCAGCCTGGGGACAGAATGAGACCCTGTCTCAAAAAAAAAAAAAAAAAAAAAGTCTGAAAGTGAGAAACATTTATATGCTTCAGAAAGAGTAAGGAAACAGGGAGCCAGACCACATCCTCCTCCTGAGATCATTTTAGAGGGTGCTGGGTGGAGGATGACTTCAGTGGACTCATGTCAATCATTTACAGTCTCTTGGTCCACTCCAGTGGTTTATCTGAGCTGAACACTCTGAAACACGAAGACGTGAAGCAATTTAAAAAGAAGTCCATTTATTGCACAGATGGACCAAAAAGTAAGATGGAAAAGGCACCAGTCTCCCAGGCTATGCTGTCTATTCTGGGCCCCTGAGTAAATAAAAGACTCACACTGACCTGATGTAAGAGGCCGATGGGGACCAGAGAAGCACTTGATCCCACGTGTTCATTCTGTCAAGTTTAGACAAGCCTAACACCAGATGAGTCTAGCCACCCAAGCACATGATCTGGATCTGGGCCTTTTCTATGCCCCTTCCTCAAACTCCAACTACTATTTTACTTCTTGGGATGCTCAGTAGACCAAAACATTCATCTGTTGGGTCACATGAGCCACAGAACATTGTTTTGAGCTCACGGTACACGTGGAGCCATTATCTGAACCTTGAACAATGGAAAGGCCTTCACTTCTGTCTTTTCCCAAGGGGTAAAAAATGTCTACAGAAAAGATCTCCATGCATAGAATGCACAAAGTGAAACATCTTCACTTTGCTCGTCTTAACCACCAAAGTAAGATAATCACAACAATAATTAGAATTTTTAAATATCCTCTACTTAGAGAAGGAAACCCCCAAGATGTAAAATCAGCTGTGGCAGCTATTGAAAAGGGACAAAAAGCAAGCTACCTCCCAGGAGTCTTTGAGAAGAAAGGAAAGCCATCTGAAAGGGTGCTTCACCAGCAGGAGGCTTCTTGGCAATAATGGTGATGATAATTTGTGGGATGTATATACCTGAGACTTAGGAAAAGTAGCAGATAGCAAACCTAAAAAGAAATGTCTTCCTCAACCCTCACAAAGAGATTATTATCATTTGATGATTCTCATTGTCTAAATTCTCCTTAAGGGAGCCAAGGGAATTGAATGTCTAAAACTTGAAAAAAGGGTTAGAAATCTAGAAAAAGCTTAGACAGTGATGAGAGTTGGGATAAATAGGGAAGGGGCTCTTTGTCCCCCCTAGTGGATCAGAGCTCACTGCTATTATGAGGAAGAAAAAGAAGATCATCTTCCTTGTAATTTTACTTGTGGGTTTCCTGCTTCTTGTCTCAAGCTTTGTCTAAAATCCTTCTCCGTACCCTTTCCAATATTCCAGTACAGGCACCTTTAAAGACGCCACTGATTTTACCATGAGACGAGAGTATTACAGTCGTGTTCAGGTTGTATAGGTTTAGTTGTATCTGCCTCACTTTCTGCTCAGGCCTCTGGTTTGGGCTTTAAATTGACTGACATTGGGACTCATACACATTTTAGAGGGTACCTTGGCAGTAAGTATTTTTTTAAAAAACCTCTACATGAGTGCATTCACTTGGACTCAGCAAGTCCTGTTCTAGGAATTCATCCTAGGGAAGGGATTAGACATGTGGCAAAAGATTACACAGCTAGGATGTTTGGCTCAGCACTGTTTATAATCATGAAAACTGGGAAATAGATTCAATGTCCAGCAATAGGGAGTCGGTCAAATAGTGTGACACAGTCAAAATGTGAACCCCTAAAAATAATGATGTAGAGAAGTATTTACTAACTTAGACGTTGATTCGCAATGTATTTTAAATGGAAAAAGACCGCAAATATTATTCAAAACCATACTATTTTTGTAAAATCTACATATATGAATAAAAAAGATAAACATTAAGGTGTGTATTAGTGGAATGGTGAGTTATTAATGTTTTGAAGGAAACCAAAATATTTCTCTCTAAAATGCTGAAGACTGTTGAGCTAAAAAAGGTTGAAATGCAGGGCATGCTTTGCTCCTCCTCTCTGCCTTCCCCACCCACAGGTAGGCCCCTTCCCTACATTTGCTTATCAGCTCAGAAGCAGAGCTCAGAGACAGCAGCCGCCAGAGGATCTGGGAGCTGACTTCACTCTTACCGTAAATCTACCTTCCCACATTTTCCTGCCTTTTGGAAGCCTGAAGATACTCTCCTCTTTGTCTTGTCATTGAATAGAATTTATGGCTCCTTGTTAAAATGCTATTTAAGCAAAGCGTCTAAGGCCACTGCCTTGAGAAAGAGTTTTGAACTGAGGCCTCTTCTGTGTGGTGGGTACAGCACATGTTAATAAACTTCTGCTTGTTTTTCTTTTGTTAGTCTGACTTTTGTTTTCAGGAGAGTATCTCAACTTAGAACCAAAAAAGATAAAGAAAAGAAATTATGTTTTCTTCCCCTACAGTTTATAGTTTGTTTCCTGCTTTATCTGTATTTTCTAATTTTTTATAGTGAACAAGTATTGCTTTTGTAGTAAAGAAATCATCTTAATTAGGCTTTCCTTAAAAAATTAAAGATACATTTCTAAGGCAAAATGTATCCCTCCCTCTCATTGCCATTTTCCCTCATAGAAGCAACATCTATTACTAGTTTCTTGGATAACTTCAATGACACTGTGCATGTCATAAGGACAGGAGGCAGAGAAATTCTAGGCAGAAAAGGGCAGGTCCCCAACAAAACCCCACCCTCAAGCCTGAAACCATGGCCCAAAGTGAGAACTGACATCCCTGTTTGCCTGCTCGAATGTTGCCTTTTCCTAAACCACTCATGGCTCCCCCCGCCCCCCATCCTGTGCCTATAAAAACCTCAGACACAGCTGGCAGAGAGGAGAAGCAGCTGGACATTGGGGACTATGGCTGGACGTTAGAGAGAAGCAGCTTGACTGCAGAGGGACAGCTTGATGGCATAACTGTGGAGAATAATCTGGCTGAAGATGGCTGGAGTTCAGGAGATTTCCTTCCCGCCCCTTTTCAGCTCCCCTTTTAGCTGAGAGCCACTTTCATTAGCAATAAAATCCCCAGCATTTACCATCCTTCAATTTGTTTGTGCAATCTCATTTTTCCTGGACATTGGAAGAGCTCAGAAGCCAAGTGTGCAAATATAAAAGGGCCAACTGAACTGTTAACACTTAAGCTGTCCACGGATGGCAGAGCTAAAAGAGCACTGTAACATGCCCTCTAGGGATTTAGGGGTCATGGACACCCCACTAGATGCTGCTGCTGGGCCCGCACAGAGTTTGCTCCTGCCAGTGCCCAAAAACATTCTCCCAAGCTCCTGCACCTGCTCATCTGCACGCTCCCTTCCACGAAGGGTGGAACACAGTGTGTTTGGGTGAGTGGAGTTCACCCCTGCCGGTGTGGAAGTGGCCTGCTGGTTCCAGTGCTTGTGCACTCCAGTTCCCACCATGTTCACTCATGCCCTCCCTCCCACGAGGAGTTGAATGCCGCACGCTAAGTACACAAGGTACCCATGTCACAAGTCTTACAAAGGGGTCAGGGAAATATCCTGTGTCACCTGTACACATCAGTGAAAAAGAAAAATTTATTTTTCAAAACCATATTAAATTAAACCTGAAATCAGAGGGTCAGGAAGGGCTGGTTGTTGTGGAAGGAAATGTATCCTGGGGTACTTTTCAACTGCCTCTGACATGTGGGGCTGGTACCAGGCTGAAGTGAGCAAGGCACTTGACTTGGGCACAAAATGTAAGAGGGTGCCAAATACTCAGTAATCAAGGCAAAGAATATGTTAATACAATATTTTAAGAGTCAAAATCAATGCAAGTACTTTATGAAGAACAAAATCAAGACAGGACCATATTAATATCTGTCATTTATTTTCCCTTTCACCGCAGGCTTCAATATGGCTCCATGTGGCACTATCACTGTCAGTGGCAAGAAATCAAGTGATAAGAAGAGAGAATGATGGGGGTGGGGCAGGAGAGAAAGGGATCTGACCTACACTGACTGTTTACTCTGTGTCAGGACTGTGGTTGACACTTTCTAAACATTATTGATAGCAGGTTGAACCCATCTATCCCGCTCATGATGGTTCCCTCTGGATGGAGGAAGCTCTCCAGAGTAACACTCTGACCTTCTCTCCTCCATCCCTGACCCCTCCACAAGGAGATGGAGTCAGTTACCTGACTGATGGGTGGGTTTGGGAGAAGAATTGTGCATATACAGCCCCATCCCTTCCTCCCTCTTCCTGGTGGGATGTTTCTGCCTACAGAAATATTCAGGAGCCACCTTGAGTCAACGATGACCTCACTTTCTTGGGGAATTGGCTCCCTCTGTTAAGAGGGAAGGCCCCTTTCAGCCACGTACATACTGTATACACTTGATCTTCTGGTCATAGCACATTAGACCAGGGTGGACACCTGACCAAGCTAGACCAACTAGAGTCTCTCTTTATGGACTCTGGAATTATGATCTAAAGAGAGCTAATTTGGTATGTGTGGAATTAGGCCAAAGAGAGATGCAGTTCAGTCTGTGGCTGGCTAAGCTGTTAACAGTGAATCTAGGAGCTGGGAGACAGCCACCTTTCACTCACTATGGGGCAGGAGGTGGTCACTGATAAGGTGGTCTGCAACAAAGCAGACATGAAGATGGAGACAAGAAACAGTGGCAGGGTCCCTGTGATTCTCAGGTCCTGATTCCAGACCCTTCAGAAGCTGTGTTCCTGCCGTTGGCCTCCATGAGATGCTCCTGTGTACCTAAAATAAGGCTCCTTTTCCAAGCATAAGCTGGCTCAAATTGGTGTCTGTTACTTGCGCCTGAAGAGTCCTGACCACTACAATCATCTGTGTTAATATCGTTATTATTCTCACCCACAGTCATTTCATGCAAGATCCCCCAGACTCATTAGTCTGCTAGATTGCTCTCCTGTGCTCTTTCATGACATTCCATAGAGTTTTTCGTCCTTTGGATGACTTAATTCCTCCCCCTACCACTGACTCTTGTGGGTGCAACTGGCTGGGGCTGGCATCACGAACAGCAAAATAATTTTTCAAGACAGTTGTAGGCAAAGAAAGGCAGATTTATTAGACAAAGGACAAAGATAACGTTATAAGAAAGCAGTGGGCAGCACAGCAGAGAACGGACTGTCTGCCAAGAGGCACTGGCTGGAGGGATATTTTATAGGGTCATGCTGGAGGGTCTACATGCAGACAAAGTCATGCCGCTGGGGCTACATGCTGAGCAAAGTATTTGAGAACAGGATGTGGGGCTAGCAGGTTGTTTGTGATTAACAGTCTCTCAGAACAATTGTTCTTCCCTACCTGGGGCCCCTTCCAGAAGGCAAGAAGAGTAGGTTCTCTACCACAGGAAAAGGAATAATGTCTAGCTCTAGAGTAAAGTAAGCACTAGTTCTATGACCCTCATAAAGTCATAACCTCTCATTTTTCCTACCTTCTAATGTTAAGAGTTCTACATCAATCATTCAAAGTGTATTCTTTGGAACCCAAGGTTTCAAAAGAGATGTCCCAGAGGCAGTGGTGTGCTGGACCCAGCTGATACTAGCTGCTAAAAGCCAGTTGCTCCATTTTTGAAAATTTTGCTCTCCTGTTCTTAATTGAAGTCATTATAAAAAATTAAATTACAGGCATATAAACTTCTAATTAAATTATATTAAAAACAAAGGTAATAAGTACTCAGAATTTACCACTCAATTAATTTACTGCATCAAATTCTTAATACCCTTGAGGTTGTTTACAACAATTGTGGGTTTGGCAAAATAACTATATAATGGTACGTATAATTCTGAGCAGCAGTCCCAACTCTACCTTCAGCCTTGCCACATCAGTAGCTTAAAGCAGTGGAAATATTCACACCACGGAAATCTGAAAATGCGACAAATCACGGCTCCCCAACCCAGAGCCAGTTGTTAAATATTTACTAGCAAACCACAGCCCAAGGCCAGAGAGGGTGTGATGGTGGGGGGGTGGTGGAGTTGGTGTGGGCGCGGGGGGGAAGCCCTAAAAAGAGACCACAGAACTGCAAATGCCCCAGGGCCATTCCACCGCCCCACCCCCACCCACTTCAATCACAACAGGATGTGGGTTTTTTTTTTTTTTTTGAGACGGAATCTCGCTCTGTCGCCCAGGCTGGAGTGCAGTGGCGCAATCTCGGCTCACTGCAAGCTCCGCCTCCCGGGTTCACGCCATTCTCCTGCCTCAGCCTCTCCGAGTAGCTGGGACTACAGGCGCCCGCCACCATGCCTGGCTAATTTTTTGTATTTTTAGTAGAGACGGGGTTTCACCGTGGTCTCGATCTCCTGACCTCGTGATCCGCCCGCCTCAGCCTCCCAAAGTGCTGGGATTACAAGTGTGAGCCACCGCGCCCTGCCTGTTAGTTTTATATCCTGGGCTTCCATGTGAGCTTTTGTTTAATAAGGGACTTCTGCTTTAAAAGAAAAATATTTTCAAACTCCTGCATTACAAGATTTATAAGGCCCCTTCTCACCTTTTCATTGTTTCCTTCATGCATTTCATTTAACATTTACTGATGCTTACATTTTATGGTGTAGACAGGGTAACAGCTTGTTTGAAGTCAATTTTGATATTAGTGTTCTACCCTCTTCCCAAGAAAAGAGAAAGAAGGTAGAATTACCATGGATTGAGTTCTGTAGTTTAGATGCTATCATTCTCATCATCATTCTCATCTTTCATGAGTAGCATTTAGATGCTAGTCATTCTCATCACACCCACAGAAAAGGAAAACGAGATTGAGAAAGTTCAGAGACCTGGCCAAGGTACACACAGGGAGCAAGTGGCACATCTTCCCCATGCCTCCTCCTGCACTCCTCACTAGACCTTGGACATTACTTCAGCAAACATTTATTGACCATTTTTCATGTGCCTGACACTGTTCTAGGTGCTCGACGGACATGGGTGAATTCCTAAAGAGAAACAAATCCAAATCAAATCAAGGAAGGAGAATAGGGTCTGGAAGGCAGGAAACCTAAGCATTTCCTAGAACTAAATCAAATGGAAACACTTCAGCTATGACAGGAAATATCCTCTTCATTTACATAGGGCATACACCATGGAAACCTACAGAGGGTTTTTAAACCCCCAAAAAATCTGTAACGGGGCTCTTGAGCCCCCATGCTCAGGCCCACTCCCATCCTGAGGAGCATACTTTCATTTTCACTAAATCTCTGCTTTTGTTGCTTCATTCTTTCCTTGCTTTGTGTGTTTTGCCCAATTCTTTGCTCAAGATGCCAAGAACCTGGACACCCTCCACTGGTAACAAAATGTTAGTATAGATTTGTTAGGATTAGACCAAGGAAAGCATCCTTTTTTTAGTTCTGGCTTAGCCTCAGGCAACCAAAGAGCTGTGTCTCAAGCTTATTTGATCCTCTCTTTCATTCATTTGGAACCACATCCCCACTGACTTCCACACTGAGTGCAGAAGAAAGCAGGACAGAAGAGGATGCACCAGAATGAGGCATGAACTTGTGAAAAAGTCATCATTAATAATAAAGTATGCACAGCATTTTGCTAACTCTGTGCACAAATCGATAGTCTCAACGTCTTCCCAGCCTGCTGAATTTTCCTAACTCCTTCCAGGCTACAGATGCGGGCAAACTGCCATACTGTAAACCTTCTCTCTCCTGTGGGTCTCATTTTTGCCCTGACCAGAACCTAGGAAGGCCTTATCCCAACTGAGGAGGGCTAGCTGATGACTGTCACTTGGGATTTGCTAAATCAGATGGTTTTTTAATAAAATGACATTGAGTTCCTTTGGTCTGTGATAATGCAAGAAAGCACAAATCAACAGTTTCTATTCCCATGTTCTAAGTAGCTGGAGCTGGGTAGCAGTTGTCAGTGTCTGCTGGGTGTGCAGAGCTGTGCAAGCCCCTGCAGAGAGAGAGACAGAAAAGACCCAAATGTCATGTGAGGACTGGGTGAGGAACCCAGACTACTAGCTCCCTCTCCAATGCTCTTTCCCAGATTGCTCATCGCTTCCGATTGCGGTCGGCAACAGTTGCAGGGCTCCTCTCTGTAGCATTCATCCAAGTAGGGAAAGGCCTTGAGCGTTCTGCTGTGCATCCCCTCGGAGCCTCCAGCCAGCTCCAGACGCTTCCCCAATTTTTGCTGCTTTCACCCATTTTCTCCCCTACCACCACTCACTCTGATTTGAAGGCTCCTGAAAGTCAAGACAGGATACACAGTGTGTGGCTCTGCCCTCCAGGTATTCATTGTTACATCTTTAGGAGTGTGAAGTTTCGTTATGAATTCATCCACACCTACCTGCCCACTTTATCCCCTTCTCTTCTCCCGGGCTCCTGAGACTTAAGCAAAGCTCTCTGTTCCTAGGACAGTTGACTTGGCAGAAACACACACCCTGTAAGCTCTTTTGAGGAAGGCAATGGAGAGTAAGTGGGTATTAGTCAGTGTTCTCCAGAGAAACAGACCAATAGGGTATAGATATAGAGAGAGATACAGAGAGAGATTTATTTTAAGAAACTGACTCACACAATTCAGGTGGCTATAAAGTCCATAGTTGTAGGGCTGGTTAGTAGCCTGAAGACATAGATAAAAGCTGAGGTTGCAGCCTGAGCCTGAATTCCTCCAGGCAGCAGCAGGTTGGAACCTCAGGAAGGTTTCTGTGTTGCAATCTTGAGACCAAATTGCTTCCTCTTCCAGAAGCCTCAGTCTTTGCCCTTAAGGCCTGTCTGTCAGCTGATGAGATGACACCCACCCACATTGTGGAAGATAATCTGCTTTATTCAAAGTCTGCTGATTTAAATGTTACTCACATCTGAAAACTTCCCTCACAGCAATATCTAGATGGTATTTGACTGCACAACTGAGCCTAGTCAAGTTGACACATAAAATTGACCATCACAAAAGTGTTCTCACTTCAGAGGCCCTCTGCCCTCTGGCCCTTAGAGTGGAGTAAAATGGATTTCTCCACCCTAGCATTTGGAAGAAGGGATTTAGGAACAATACCCTTAATTATCATGAAATATAAAGGAGCTTTGCCATGTAATGCAAAACAGGAGGAGGAAAATTTTCACGAGAAATAAAGATGAAATTAAGTTGCTAAGAATATAATTTCCCAAGTGAAGGTTGTGGAAGGAAGTTAATCCCTATTGTAGGGAGACATGTTTAACTTAGAAGACATTAGCAGGGAAGAACAAGCCATTAATCAAAATGGACCTTCTTCTCCCAACACCTCCACCACAAGCACGTTATTCCCATTCGTGGGCCCAGAATTCACCCTTCCTTCTCCATCTACCTGTGGAACCCGTAGCTACAGAGGCCAGGGTCCATCCTTCCCATACAGAGCCAGTAGAAAGCAGGCCAAAGTGAAAAGCTACTAACCTGAAGTGTACACTGTGTGGACTCACTCAGAATCCCAGACTCAACATTATTTTAAGCTGAAGATATTTGAGATTCAACAGATACAGAAAGAAGACTTCTCAGAGCTTCCCTTATCTGACTCAACAGAGATACTTCTGAGAAATGAGAACTGCCATAAATTCCCTCTTTGGGGCAAGTCTATTCCCAGGAGAGAAACCAAGAATGAATCTACCATAAATCTCCTGTCCGGGGGAGTTGTATAGCCATAAAGAAGACAGAAAGACCACTCACACCTGCATAAACAAACATTATCTTAAACTTTACCTCCTATTTGTTCTCCTAAAAACCCATTTGTCTTTCCTAAAGAAATCTATTTGTCCTTCCCATAGAAGCCTTTGCTCTCCCTACCTTTTCTCCTAAATTAGGTATATAAGCTCCAAATTCTAACCATCCCTTTGAGTTACACATCACTGAGTACTTATCACTGAGTGCCCATGTGTACACATTTTGTGTGCATAAATAAGCTCTTTCTTTTCTCTTGCTGATCTGTCTTTTGTCAGTTTAATTTGCCCATCCCCAGGTACACGACATAAGAAGGTATAGAAAAAGCTTTTCCTCCCCTACAATACCAAGACTGAAACCTACCCAAAGAAAAGGAAGTGCTAAATAAACATGGGCTTTGCTCTTTCTTTAGGAAGAGGTAATGTCAAGGGAGAAAAATAATTGGAAGCAGTACATCAGAGGAAGAAAGGATTAAAAGAAAATAGGGAGGAAAGGAGTAACATTGTGGTCAGGGCTGGAAATCCACTGAAGGCCCAGCAGCATCAGTGTGGAAGATCCCAGAGAGCTTGGCAGCAAGGCTTTGCTCTAAGCGTGGAAATGAGGGAGGTAGACAATTGACCAGGGTAATACCTGAATCCTGAGTAAAAATCTTCTTAAACCATCTTACTGATCCAGTGGATGTACCCTTTAGGAAAAATAGGTGAGGAAATACTTGCAACAGGCAGGAGAGAGAGGATGCCCTCCTTCCCAGCAGAATGGCAGCTCCACGGGTCAGAGAAGCAGCAGCCTGTACCAAATAGCTCAGCTGAAGAAATAGTAAAGCTTATTGCCCAACCTTTTCCTCCGCAGAGGTAGGGGCCAGACGCAGATATTGAAGGACAGAGACAAATGGAGACCACCATATGGGTTACAATCTAACTAGCCAATGGCAGTGACCAAGAGAATTTTATATCAGTCGGGATTCCAACAGAAAACACAGAGCACACTCAAATCAGGACTACTTGAGGAAGCTTTAATGAAAGACTGTTTACAGAGATGTAGGCAGGGCATGGGGGGAAAAGCAGAATGCATTAATCCAGAGGAATAAAGGAAGGGGCAGTAACCAGAACTCAAAAGAAATAAGCTTGCAGAGAGGGCTTCCTTGAGAGGGGCAGTGATCAAGGAAGACCACCAGCCCAAGGAAAGTTTGCAGGAAAGAGGCCAGGGGAATAAACGCCCTGACCCTACATGCCCCTTTTCCTCCAGTTGACCACCTGCGCTCCTCCTTGGCCAAACTCGACAGAAATCTAGAATGCAAGGAACCATTGCTGTGATCCATCAAGTCAGCCCCAGGAAAGAGAGTAGAGCTGAGAAGGCTGGAGAGAGAGAATCTGGAGGAGCAAACGGAAAGTACCTGACTGGGTCATCAACATCCAGGAGAGGGTCCCTGTATGTCACAGATCCTGGGAGGGACAACTAATGCATAACAACAGGTAATGGATCCACAGTCCTTTCTGCCTCCTCCTGATCACAAAACCCACTACACAGATGTAAATGCACCACACACACATGCCCACTACACACAGATATATATATATATATAGATATATATAGATAGATACACATCCACACACATAGGGATACACACACACACATACATACATGGACACACATTGCACATGTGCACAATGCAAACATACATGGATGTACACATAAGCACGCATACATATGTGAACACATGCACACACACACACATACCCACACTTAATCATAGTCTGCACACGTATCACTGCACGCTGCTCACGCTCCTCCAGATCAGTCAGAAATTATAGGAGATAAAACCAACAGAATTTAAACAAAGACAAGAAAGACCTGGAATGATGGGCAGACTTGTCTAATTATTGCTATTTTTAGAACTCATACTGCAAGTGCTAGAAAAGAATGGGGGTGGGGGGTGCTGACCAAAGAGATTGCTTCATTATTGGAAACAGAAGGTAAGTAGGCTGAAGAGGGTGATTGGGAAGTTGAGAACAGGGAGGCAGCTCTTCCCCCTCCCCTCCACCCGCATGTCTCCGTCTCCCATTCCAGGAGCTGAGCACTAGGAGACAGAAGGGCACATAAGACCAGATGATGGAAGCTGACCTGCCTTTCCACTCTGGCTACAGACTTTCTGGATGTGTGACCTCGAATATGTTCCTGAGGGCCACCTCTAGCCTATAAGGTGTCTTTGTGCAAATAGAAGACACCCCTCGGCACAGATAAATAAAGAGAATATTCTGGTTGGATGCAGCACCTCATAGTTCCTGATCTGGCAAACAGTGCATGGCTGAATTTCCACCCTCCCAACAGTGCATTTGTTCAGCATCCCAGCTACCCAACCGCATGCAGCAAGCAGGTGTCACTTCACATCAGTAGACCCCTGCGTGTCCTCTCCATAAGTGAAGATAATATCTGCAAAACAGGGAGATGCAACACAGGAGACAAAATGCAAGGCGAGAACCAATAATTAAAAAAAAAAAAAAAGTCATTCAAGGTCTTAGGGTGCAGACCACCCAGGACAAAGACTGGGAGGAGCATGGGTTCTCTGCCACATGTGAGGGGGCAGGGAAGACCAATTTTGATTGATATCTTAGGGTAGGAAGTTGGAGGATTTAGGGATACCCAGTGACTGAATTCTAGGTTATATCATCAATAACATTAATTTCTTGACATAGAAGCTGACCAGCTCTCAGCATTTCGTAATCATCGCAGAGTGCAGGCTAGGGCCTCTGGGGCCCCAGCCCTGCCAGTTTGTAATTGATGTAGGTTAACTGTATTCCCCAGTTTCCTCATCTGTAGAATCAGGTAAGTGGCGTACTTTTTTCACAGAGGAATTACAAAAATAAAACAAAATAATATCTGTGAAAATGTTTTGTCACTCATGTGGGATCATTTGGATTCTTCTTGTTGCTAGTTGACAAAACGCTATTTTCGATGATCCCTGGGCTTTGTTCCAGCCTCCACCTGGGGTCATTTGCCCAACTTGTTAGGAGCTTCACTATCTGCTCAGGAGGTAGGTTTCCAATGTCTTCTGCACGTGATCCAGGAAAAAGAAGGCTTGTGTTCCAGAAGAAAACTTCAGGTTAGACTTAAGGAAGAACTTCCAGACATTGAATCAGGTGAGTAAACAAGAAAGTGAACTTTGTGCTGGGAGGGAGGGCAAAGGTCTTTCAAAACAGGATTGAACCCCTCATCTATTGAGAGTGATTTAGAAGTATGTTTGGATTGACTCCTGGGACACTCTGAGCCATGGAGATAAGAGCTGTACTTAAGAGCCCCTTCTAGGCTCCTTTCCAGGCTCCAGAGGTTAATGTTTCCATTTAAATGGAAATTGAGCGCAAAATTATTAGCAACTGTTCAAAAGGAACCAAATTACAAGAGGCTGTTCTTTGTACAGTACAAACAGAGCTGCTGCTGGTGTCCTGCACCTTAAATACGAAGGTGAGTCCTGCTGAAGTTGACTCCTCTACCCTCAGAGGAGCTGAACCCCTGGAAATGGTTCATTTGGAACACAGACTGGGAAGCCAGAAAGCTCCCCTCTGGCCTGGGATCCTAGTAAGCCCCAAAGGAGGGTCAGATGCAGAAGTTCCAAGAACATCTGCAGAATACGGGTCACATCGGTTCTCACCTCCCTGGCATTGCCTGGCACATAAAATCAATCCTCATTACTCACCAATTCCATATTTGCAAATTCACCTCCTCACTTAAATTTATGTATAACCCCAAAATCAATGCCCGAAGCACTTTTTGCCGTCATTTGCAAGCATGCACAGAGCAGTGACAATTTTGAGAAGCCTGACGTGCACGTTCCCAGGTGAGATGGAGCAAGGGGATGCTCTGCCTTCTCATTTCAGCTCTCATACTGTAAACAAATGTCCTTTTTTATTTTTCAGACAGGGTCTGGTTCTGTCATCCAGGCTAGAGTACAGTGGTGGCACAATCATGGCTCACTGCAGCCTTGACCTCCTGGGCTCAAGCCATTCTCCCACCTCAGTGTCCTGAATAACTAGGACTACAGGCATGCACCACCACACCTCGCTAATTGTTTAATTTTTTGTAGAAACAAAGTCTTACTGTGTTGCCCAGGCTGGTCCCGAAGTCCTGGGCTCAAGCAATCCACCCACCTCAGCTCTCCAAAGTGCTGGGGTTACAGATGTGAGCTGCCACACTCACCTAACAAGTATCTTTGTCATGGTCTATTTAGTACCACATTTTTTTTTTGGTCATTCTACTATGTAAAATGGCCACCAAGTGTAATGCTAAAGCACTTTCTAGAATTCCTATGTGCAAGAAGGCTGTGAAGTGCCTTAGGGAGAATATATGTGTGTTAGGTAAACTTCACTCAGGCGTGAGTTCTAGTGCTATTGGCCATGAGTTCAATGTTAACGAATCAACAATGCATATCAAATAAGGTGACTCTAAACAGAAACACACACAAGACAAGGTTATGTATGGATCAATTGAGGAACATGTGACCAGAGGCTCACAGGTCTGCACTTCCCCTAGAAAAAATGGTTCATTATTGGCTAATTCAACATTAGCAAAAACATTACAAAACACAACTCCTGCAAATAACAAGAATCAACTATTGTAGGTGTTCAGTCAGTGATAACTATGACTTCTTCACAAGGTTATCTCTGAGCTCAAATGTGGAGGTGCTGTTTCAACCCCTTGCCAGCAAGTTTAAAGGATCTTCTCACCCAAAAAAAATGCCTTGCTTCTACAGCCCAATTTTTCCCATGCTCAGATCTGCACATCCCAGTATAAAGTATAAGGCCCAACAGGACAGAGAAAGGGTTATTTCTAGAAGGTTCCATGATTCATAGCCATGGTGGAGTCCTCTCATCTGAAACAACAGAGGCTTCCCAAAACCCAAATAGTAGTCAGAGCATAAAACTTCAAGAATCCAAAGCTTAAAAACTCAGGAAGAGTAGGCTCACCCAAATCAAAAAGGATGGGAGCTGGCAAAGTCTAGCTCTCAGTGAACCAGGAGCCAAGACCCAGCCTGGGACAGGGGGGCCAAGAACAGGCGAGGAGACCACCAACAGCAAGGGCTGGGGGAGAGGGCCAAGAAACTGGCTGGTGTTGGGGCTTGCATTTATGAGCCCTTTGTGGAGGTGGTGGGAGTGGGGAAGCCCCCTGAAAGGAGGTAGAACAAAAGTTGGCCTTCTCAATAAATGCAATGTGTTCATATAAATGCCATCAGAGAAGGTAGCCAAGGCAACCCAAGGCCATAAGAGAGTGCTTAAACTCCAGACAGGGAGAGGCAGAGGAAGAAAAAAGTACTGCCAGCTCTCAGCTTCTCTGAGCAATTTGCTGTTATCCCCCAACACTCAAGTCCCCCTCACTAAAACAAGAGCCCTGGGTTTCACTGGACCCACCTTCTCTAAAAGGCGATTTAGCAGCTATTTATTGTTGATCAAGTTTGTCCCTTGGGAGGCCTCACCCTTTACCCCCAAGCTATTTATCAAAGCCTTCCTGCTGAGCTTATAGAATACTCTTCTTGATATGTTTGTTGGCCATTTGTATATCTTCTGAGAATCACACATCACTAATCATCAGGGCAATGCAAATCAAAACCACAATGCAATACCACCTTACTCCTTCAAGAATGGCCATGATCAGCCAGGCGCAGTGGCTCACACCTATAATCCCAGCACTTTGGGAGGCCAAGGCAGGTGGATCACAAGGTCAGGAGAACGAGACCATCCTGGCTAATACAGTGAAACTTTGTCTCTACTAAAAATACAAAAATTAACCAGGCATGGTGGTGGGCGCCTGTAGTCCCAGCTACTCAGGAGTCTGAGGCAGGAGAATGGCATGAACCCAGGAGGAGGAGCTTGCAGTGAGCTGAGATCGCACCACTGCACTCCAGTCTGGGCGACAGAGTGAGACTCCATCTCAAAAAAAAGAAGAATGGCCATCATCAAAAAATCAAAAAATAGTAGATGTTGGCATGGATGCAGTGATCAGGGAACACTTGTACACTGCTGGTGGGAAGGTAAACTAGTACAACCACTATGGAAAACAGTGTGGAGATTCCTTAAAGAACTAAAAGTAGAACTACCATTTGATCCAGCAATCCCACTACTGGGTATCTACCCAAATGAAAAGAAGTCATTATACAAAAAAGATACTTGTGCATGCTTGTTCATAGCAACACAATTCATAATTGCAAAAATGTGAAACCAACCCAAATGCCAATCAAAGAATGAATAAAGAAACTGGTGTATGTGTGTATATATAGGTATATATGTGTATATATAGGTATATACGTGTATATATGTATATGTATGTATATATGAATATGAATATATATATATGAATGATGGAATACTACTCAGCCATAAAAAAGGAATGAATCAATGGCATTCGCAGCAACCTGAATGGGATTGTAGACTGTTAGTCTAAGTGAAGTAACTCAGGAATGGAAAACCAAACATAGTATGTTCTCACTCATAAGTGGGAGCTAAGCTATGAGCATGCAAAAGCATAAGAATAACACAATGAAATTCAAGGACACAGGGCGAAAGGGTGGGAAGGGGGTGAGGGATAAAAGACTACAAACTGGGTGTAGTGTATACTGCTCAGGTGATGGGTACACCAAAATTGCACAGATCACCACTAAAGAACTTACTTATGTAACCAAACACCACTTGTCCCCCCAGAAACCTACAGAAATAAAATTTTTTTTAAAAAAAGAATACTCTTGTTGTGAGAAGTTATTTCCATTTAACCACTTGGCAATGTTGCCATGCTCTTAGACATTGGGGTCCTGGAAATGGCCTGGCTGGCCCAGCTCTTTCAGGGTCTGTCAGCAGGGCCTATAGAGCTAGTGGGAAAGCCTAGGCCAGTTATTCAGATAACTCAGGCCACAGTGGTGTCTAGATTCACCCATGTGTATACATTATCAGGCTAGGTTCCAGCTGCTAATCCCAGATGAGGGTGTATTAGGGTGTGTGTATGCGCACATTCATGTGTGCACACACACATACACACACAGCAGCTCAGGCTGGCTTAAGGCCTGAGAAGTTGGGGTACACATGTCTTAGTAAACATCCTTTCACATCCAGGACCAATGTTACCTTCAGCGGTTTGGGATCTGGCTCCTAGAGATAGCTGGATGGCTGGTGGAGTGTGGTCCACATCCTCTCGTGATTGTTCTGGCCTTCAGGTTGTCTTTTCCACACATCCCTAAGGCCGTCCAGCCTGGGATTTCTACAGGACAACTCTGGACTCGGAGGTGCTTGGGGAGCATCTCTCACTGAACGCTTCCTGTCTACTAAGAACTGGAACTGGCTTCTGGGATCATGGTTTATCCACAGCGGTTCAGGAACAGGAAAGCTTATTAAAAGTATAAAATCTGCTTGGATTTTTTTAAAAAGGAAAAAAACATTCTACAACTGTTCCTACTAAAACCTACTAGAGATAAAAATCAGGAGTTAGGACCCTTGGAGAAAGTCCCCCAAACTCAGTTTGTGATGGATCTGTGGTAGAATCCGGAATGACATGCTGCCTCTCTCTTCCCTGTTTCTATTCCTGCTTCTGCTTCCCTCTTCCCTTCTTCCCTTCCCTTCTTTCACCTCCTTTCCCCTTCTTTTCTCTCTCTCCTTGTTTCTCTGTCTGCAGGAATTGAAATGTACAACCACGGGCCACTCGGCAGGCTGGCTGACTACCATCACCAGCCTTCTTTCTCTCCATCACAGGTCATGAGGTTGCAGTTGCCTTGGAAAAATTCTGGTGCTACCCTCCTCAGTACAGGGAAATTTTCCTGGCTCCACCTTTTTCATTTTGAAGTGGTTTTTGTTTTCATGTCATTTCCCATTTCTATCCAACGGCCTCATGTCTGGATTTACTGTCTCTTCCCAGCCCCTTTGGTTTAATGGCACAGCTGGGGGAATTGGGCTCTGATTTTTGTTTCTTTCAGGTTAGGTCTTCTCAGATCACCTTTATTTCTACCCTGCCTGGATCACGGTAGAGGCATGGTGAAGAAGAAGGTGGGTGTGTGATGGCCTCGAGAAAGTCCAAATGCAAAGATGCTCCGCCTACTCAACCTTTGCAAGGCTGGTTGGACACATGTAAAATCAGGAATTGGTGTTAGGGTGAGAAAGGTTTATCAAGCTCATGTTTTAAGCTCTGAGTTAATGTTGTTTTAAGCCGACTCAGTCATTAGATTCACACAGCATTGGCTAGGGGAGAGGGGCAGGGGGCAAAAGAGAGAGGAAGGAAACCAAGCGAGTAGGGCTAGAGAAACAGTTTGGGATTTGGGAGCTGTGGGAAGTGAGACAATTAGGGAGGAAAAGGGGGCATTTCTGAGAAGTGGTATGCGGGTGAAATGGATTCCTCTTAGCATTCTTTAAGAGATCTCGATAAAGATTTAAATTAAATTATTATTTGTTGGTTGGCTTGATCTTCTCCAAATGCAACTCTATACAGAAACTAAGAAACATGGAGCCACAGCTTTTTTCAGTTTATATCAAGACAGAGCCTAAGCTCCTCATCATGGCTGACCAGGTCTCGCAGACATATCTCTCACCATTGTTCCATTGAGAGTTCACATTCAGCCAGACTGAGCTATTTCAGATCCTTTTAATAGGTCAAGTTTTTACTCCCTCTGTCTGAAACTACCTTCCTATTCCCTTTCTGCCTTTCTTAGTCAGTTCATGCTGCTATGAGAAAAGACCATAAACCAGGTGGCTTATAAACAGGAGAAAATTATTTCTCTAAGTTCCGGAGGCTGGGAAGTCTATGATCAAGGTGCCAACAGGTTTGGCTTTCTGGTTCATACGGGGCATGCGTCTCATGTGTCCTTACCTGGTGGAAGGGGGCAAGGCAGCTCTCTGGGGCCTCTTTTATAAGGGCACTTACCCCACTCATGAGGGCTCCGCCCTCATGACTTGATTACCTCCCAAAAGCCCACCTCCTAATTCCATCACATTGAGGGTTAGATCTCAACATAGGAATTTTGGGGAGACACATTCAGGCCATAATACTTCCTTCTTCCTAGCCAATTCCTACTCACAGTTTTAGCTTAGATGTCACTACCCAGCAACCCCAAATCTGGATTCCGTGGCTATCTTCTGTCTCCCATAGCACCCCAACATAATTCTTTCAGACTACATTGTAAGTGTGGATTTGTTGTCTTCTCCACCAGATTATAACCATTATGAATGCAGGGGCTGTCTGTCTCACTCACCTGTGTTTAGCACAATGTCTGATATAGCCTAAACGCTCAATAAATGTCTACTGAATGAATGACTGACACTGAAGCTTCTTCCAACATACCAGGATGAATCCTGATGTTCTACACTTCTCCACCCCTGGTGCCACTTATGCCTCCCTTCCTGACAGTTTTCAGACTCCAGAATAGAGAGTTCACCCACTTCTTTCCCTGGAAGCAAGAATGGAAAGAGCCTCAGCTTCTGGGTCCAGGCAGGTTGTCACCCAGGGGCTCACAGAGCACGAGCAGCCTCCGTGGAGTGGGAAGGGCTCTGTGTTGGATCCTTCAGCAGGCAGCATAGCCACCTGCCAGGTGTTCACCTCTCCAGGACTGCCTCTGCCCAGCGTGGATGTAGAACCCAATCTCAAAGAGGACTTTTGTTTTTTAAGGATTTCCTTTCTCAGGCTGGATCTCTCTCCACTTTCCCAAATCCCTGCTGTCCCTAGGATAGGACTCATTTATTCATCTCAATAAACAAACATGTACTGAGCACTTACTGCAGGGAGGATCCCACAACTCGCCCTTGTTATCGTGTAATGTGCAGTCATCTGGTAGAGGATGCAACCACCCAAAGACACAATCAGAAAGTATGTGGAGGGAGGGGGTCCAGAGAGAAGTCTAATCCAGTCTGAGGGCATTCCTCCAGCCCACTGGGACATCCCTGGGGGATCCTCATTCTTTCCCAGTCAACCCTCTGTTCTCCGTTTATCTCCTTTTCAATGATTCTCTCTTTTCCTTCTTCCCTAGACATCTGGAGTCTCCTGCTGATGTGGGCAGTTTCCTGCTTCTCCTCTAGATAGTGAGAGCCTCACACCCCTACAGGGAGGTGTTGCCTGCAGTCTCAGTTCAACATCTGGTCATCCTTTGCTCACACTTGCTGACTTAGTCGGACCTCGGATTGAAGCATCTGAGGATGATGGGCTATGTGACTAAGGAAGGGGCTGCCCCCTCTGGAAGTTTAGATTATATATTTGTGTGCAGGACCTAGCACAGATAGAAAAAGCTATGCTGGGTAGACCTAACTTTGATTTAGATTGAACTCTAGAAGAGCCAAGGAGAATGTAAGCCTCATGTTGGGGAGGTCAAGTTACCTTCTAGCTCGAGATCCTAAAGAGACAATTTAGCAAAATGGGCTTTGAGGTCAGGCTGCTAAGATTCAAATCCCAGCTCTGATACTGGCTGATTAACCATTAGAGGAGTTATTTATCCTCTTTAAACCTGAGTTTCCTCAACTGTAAAACAGCGGTAATAGCAGCTCATACTTCATGGTGTTTCTATGAGGATTAACTCAGATAATTTGTGTAAAGCCCTCCATACAGTGCCTGATACACGGCACTCAGTAAATGTCAGCTTTATTTTTGGAAATCCATTTCAGGTATTGGATAGCCCAGTCCCCAAGCAAGACTCTGTGGGAGCCACATCTTGCTGAGAATGACAGGAAGAAGTTATTTTTAAAACAGATTACATGGCTGGGTTAAGTCCCACTTTGGGACTCTGTGTTGCCTTTCTCCTTTGATTCCTTTTAGGTGAATCCTAGATGGGTGCCCAGCATTTTGCTTCAATCAACTCTAAGGAAAACACACACTGGAAAGTCTGCTAGTCTAGTCTAGCAACCCAGGGCTGGAAGCTAGGACCAACCAGAGTGACTCACAGCAAATCTCATCTTTCCCTGGAGATGCAGAAAGGAAAGACTCCAGCCATCGTCACTGAAACTCCCTTGCAAGCCCCTACCTCCCATCACTGCACCAGGAACTTGTGTTTCTCACTTATGACTTGACCCTGGAGGGCTCTCCCCCTCCATGACTCCCCTCTGAGGATGCAGTCACTGCATCAGCCATCTCAGGCAGCACCCTTGAGTTACATGCAAACTGCTTCCCCTCAAAGATGCGGTACACAACTTACACAGCTGATATGGTGGGCCGTTGTCAAGTTTCCTCGCTGCCCAGCACCTTTAAACACCCTTCTTACATTAGAGGAATTTTCCATCCTATGCATCCTGCCTCCTAAAAGTAGAAACAATAACAGTCACTTTCCCAGCCTCCTTTGCAGCTAAGACATAAGCAGGTGGCCGAGGAGCTGCTGGGATGATAAGGTGACATTCTGGGGCCAGATGTGGCATGGACACTGAAGGCTGCAGTGGTGACAATAGTCATGTTCCTGGCAAATTGTGATGCAAATCAGAACATCCAGTTGGCAGCAGCGACAGTGCCACAGCAGTTTTCTCATTAGCCCAGTTCTGCCACGTGTAATGGAACATTATTCTGCACGTGTAGCCTGGGGCCTGGTTTTCCAGGCTCTGCTGATTCTGTGAGACACCCAACATCCTGTTACTAAACCTTTCCCGCTGTGTCAGCCAGAATTGGCTTCAACTGCTTACCATGAGGAACCCCGATTCCTACAGGCAAAAACCACGGGGAACACATGGTGGCAACATAGAAGTCAAGTCTTACTGAGATCTCTCTTGCTTAACAGGTATGTCCAATCCCTTTAAATTCCTGTGCCCCTGGTCCTGTCCCGAAGGGAAATCTCAGACTTTGTGGTTTTTTAGGCAAGTGGAGCAGGCTGTGACCCTGCAATACAGCCTGAGGAGGCATAAACAGCCTCTCAGCATTTGTCAAAGCAGCTTCCTCCAGGGGAGAGGTCAAGGCTGTCTTTGTTGGGATGATTCCAAAATAGTAGACTCCAGGGGCCACAGCTACAGGCTGAGACCAAAGGCCCTCCACGGGCAGCTGACACACAGTAAGCAAAGGGCCTGAGGTCATGCCTGGGTCCAGAGCTTGAAGGCTCTGAGGTCAGGCTAACATAAGGAATGGTGACAGGAAAGACTGAGGAGCTCAGGCCCACTCAGAGAGACGTCATGAGTTCCTTGGCTGCAGCTCCTGTCCAGGGCTTGGGAGCAGCCACCATGTTAAGCCCTTCCAGAGCCCTGGCACTGCTAACAGAAATACTGGCAAGGTGCCTGGTCACGTATAAACAAATTATCCTTCCCACACTCCTGGGAAACTGAAGAAGGAAGGCATGGAAGACCCTGAGAACCATGCTGGGACTTCTCTACACGCTTCCTGCTAAGGGTCTTCCTGTTTCCAAAGACCCTCTGGTCAGGACACTTGTCTAGGAGACAACTGGCCTCTGGCTAAGGAACAGAGGGGAGATGAAGACACGCGGTAGCTGGAATGCAAGCTGTGAGTTTGGAGCTCCCTGAACCATCTCTTCCAGGTGACTGCTTGGCTGAGGTCAGAGAGTCCGGGCCAATGTGCAAAAAGAACCATGCCGAGCAGAGCAAGAGGAGAGCTCCAATGTCAGAGTGTGAGGTCCTGAACCCACTGTGCCAGATCTACTTCTGGTGACGGGGGCAAGAAATTTCCCTTTCTGCTCAACCTAGTTCGGGGGGTGGCTTTTGCTACTTGCAACCAAAATAGGCCAGACCACCACAGGTTCCTGAGACAGAGCCTTAAACATGTTTCCTCTTCTCTGCGTGCTCACAACAGTGGGGACAAGCCATTATTTCATGGAAGGAGAGCCACTGTGCTTCTTCTGGCTAGAAAGGCAGCTCTTGTTAGTGTATTACCTATGATTACCCCACAACAGAGCTAACATCATTCAAACATCCACAAAATAGCCGACAGTCATGCATCAAGTCGCAGCCTCTGGGAGAAGCTTCAGCATGAAGTCCAGAAGACCTTAGTCTGTAATTCCATATAGATATAGTCAAAGAAAAGATCCAGGCTTTTTCCTCCCCTCCGGCCCTGGTCTTTGGTCCTGATACCCTCGGATTGCCAGGCTTGTCTCAGAAGATGCTGGGAACTGGCTAACTGCCCCTACCAAGTTAAGCACAACAGGGGGCAAATAAAATGAGGCCCTGCCATCCCATTGTCCTGGGCCCCTCCCACCTTGGGCTGTCCAGATTCAGGGCTCGGCACCAAGCTTAAGCCACACTCCCTACATTCTTTTTTTGGGAAGCTGGCACAGACCTCCAGGCCTTAGCCCAGCAACAACTGTAGTTTTGTTACCCTGAGGCATGGAAAGTTCCCTCTCCCTGACAGCCTCATTCATTTGTCTCTTAATTAGACACAGACCCCCACGGTGCTGTGTCCTCCACTGTGATCTCTGACAAGCTCCTAGAGGGCCTCCCCACGGAGTCATGTGATCAGAGGGAAGTCATCCAGTACAGCCCCTGCTTTAGGCTCACTCCCAGCACCCCAGCAGCTCCCAGCCCAGAAAGGGAGTCACGTCCCAGAGAGGCAGCTGTACCATTGCCGGCTTTTCAGTTGTTAGAAATTTCTTTTCCCTATTCAGCTAAAATTGGCCTCCCTTCCACCCCATTCCCCTTCTATCTTATCGCAGATGTAGTTCATTTTCACATCCACAGGACAGGAATTTATTGAAAAACAGATCGTTTTGTCCTTACAAAAAAAAAAAAAAATCTCTTTTTCACCTAAACAACCTGTTTCCTCTCCCGTTCCTTACGGTTTTCAGACCCACAGCCATTCTATCCATGGTTGCCTGGATACTTTGCACAAACAAACATTAGACTACACTGCAGCATCAGAACTAAAATCTACTTCAGGTGAGGTCTTAAAAGAAAAAAAGCCCACACATTAGTTAATTATAATTTAACTTATATCCCTCCCCCTGTCTAGAACTTGAATAGTTGGTGAGATAGAAATGGCTAGTTGCCTCCAAATAGCCATTTCCCCTTCTTTTCATCAACAGGATCTAATTTTTTAGCTGGGCATATTGTCACCTGGGTAAAACAGTCCAATTCCAATCATCCATTGCAGCTGTGTTACATGAAACTAATTTCTAGCCAAAGAGACATAAGCAGAAATGTGTGAGAAACTTCCTGGAGGCCTCCCTAAGAGTGAGAAGGTGGACCCTTCTTTCTGCCTTCTCCGCCCTGCTTCTGGAACTCAGATGTGATGCCTGGAACTCTAGCAGTCATCCTGGACCACGAGGATGTGGACTGTACACTGGTCCCTGACAACTCTGTGTGGCTGGCTGCCCCCACTAGCTTGGGATTGCCTAACTCTAGACTTGTTTTATGCAAAAAATGAACTTCTCCTTTGTTTAAGCTATTTAGTATTTGAGTATTTTCTTAAATATGCATTAAGACCTAATCCTAAATTTGCCACCCTGAAGTCATTATAATGAGGTGTATATTCACCCCCAAGAAATTTCTCAACCAGATAATTCTGAAGTAACTCCAACTCTTATCACATTTTCTCTTATCTTTTTTAATGCTTAACAAAACTTTGCTGAAGACTTAGAGATAACAAAAATATTGTAACAAAGGAAACACATTTGGCATACTCGTTTTCTGTGGATGTCCTAACAAATTACCACAAACCTGATGACTTAAAACAACAGAAATTTATTCTCTTTGTTCTGGAGTTCTGGAAGGCCAGAAATCTGAAGTCAGTGTCACTGAGCTGCAATCAAGGTGCTAACAGGGTTATGCTTTCTCCAGAGGCTCTAGGGGAGAATCCTTCCTTGTTTCTCCCAGTTCCGGGTGGCTTCTAGCATTCTTTGACTTGTGGTTGCATCACTTAAACTTCTGCCTCTGCAGTCACATTGCCTTCTCCTTTTTTTAAATGTCAAACATCCCTCTTCCTCCCTCTTAGGAAGGCATACATGATTGTTTTTAGGGCCCACCTAACCAATCCAGGATAATCTCTTTTTCTTAAAATCCTTAATCACATATGAAAAGGCCTTTTTTGCCATATAAAGTAATATTCACTTGTTCCAGGGACAAGGACATGGATAACTTTGGGGAGCCATTATTTTAGCCTACCATACCTGGACGTTAAGCAGAGCCCCTCTCAGAGCTTAAGCCCTAAGACGATAGTGGTGTCTTATATTGGTGGTGTCCCCCACCCAGGTCCTGGTCTGTGTCATACTACAAGGACAAGCTTTCTGTCCAGCAGAGTCCTGGAGCACACCTCCCATAGCTGAGGGGTATATAGTTTCCTGACTCCCCCAGACCCAAAGAGAGGGACCTGTTTCTTTTTTTTTTATATATATATATGCTTTTATTTTTCCGTGATTACAAACACAATTGAATATCAAATGCACAAAGTAAGAATTATACAGGGAAAAAAAATCAGATACGTTCATATATATATCACCTTTTCAAGGCTATTTCCACCCAGAATAACCTTGGTTTGCCAGGGCCAATAGAAAGAAGTCATAAAATCGCCTTTAGTCAAATTTGTGTGTTTGCTTTCTTCTATAATTCCAATACCTCCACCATCAACGACTTGAGATAGTTGCCAAGGTGTTATATAATCAGTGCCAGTGTCTTCATTCATTCTACAATGAAGGCTGTCACTTCACACTTGGAAGGTTGCACAGCGGCCTGGCAGAGGTGCTCCTCACGTCCCAGACGGGGCGGCCGGGCAGAGGCGCTCCTCACTTCCCAGACAGGGCGGCTGGGCAGAGGCGCTCCTCACTTCCCAGACGGGGCGGCCGGGCAGAGGCGCTCCTCCTCACTTCCCAGACGAGGCGGCCAGGCAGAGGTGCTCCTCACTTCCCAGACAATGGGCGGCCGGGCAGAGGCGCTCCTCACTTCCCAGACGGGGCGGCCAGGCAGAGGCGCTCTTCACATCCCAGACGATGGGTGGCCAGGCAGAGACGCTCCTCACTTCCTAGACGGGGTAGTGGCCGGGCAGAGGCTGTAATCTTAGCACTTTGGGAGGCCAAGGCAGACAGCTGGGAGGTGGAGGTTGTAGCGAGCTGAGATCACGCCACTGCACTCCAGCCTGGGCAACATTGAGCATTGAGTGAGCGAGACTCTGTCTGTAATCCCAGCACTTCGGCAGGCCGAGGCGGGCAGATCACTGGAGGTCAGGAGTTGGAGACCAACCTGGCCAACAGGGCAAAAACCCGTGTCCATCAAAAATACAAAAACCAGCCAGGCGTGGTGGTGTGTGCCTGCAATCCCAGGTATTTGGCAGGCTGAGGCAAGAGAGTGACGGGAGCCCGAGGCAGGGAGGTTGCAGTGAGCGGAGATTATGCCGCTGCACTCCAGCCTGGGCAACAGAGGGAGACCGTCTCAACGAACGAACGAACGAACGAAAGAAAGAAAGAAAGAAAGGAAGGAAGGAGGGAGGGAAGGAAGGAAGGAGAGAAAGAGAGAGAGAGAGAAAGAAAGAGATAGAAAGAGAAAGAAAGAGAGAAAGAGGGGGGGAAGAGGGGGAGGGGAGGCAGAGGGGGAGAGGGGGAGAGAGGGAGAGAGGGAGAAAGGGAGAGGAGAGAGAGAAAGAAAGAACGAGAGAAAGAAAGGTAAGAGAGAAAGAGAAAAAGAAAGAGAAAGAAAAGAAAAGGAGGGAGGGAAGGAAGGAAGGAGGGAAGGAGGGAAGGAAGGAGGGAAGGAGGGAGGGAAGGAGGGAGGGAAGGAGGGAAGGAGGGAAGGAGGGAAGGAAGGAAGGAAGGAAGGAAGGAAGGAAGGAAGGAAGGAAGGAAGACCTGTTTCTTATGCTTGCCTCTGCCACCTGCCTTTATATCCCACTGCCAAGTCAAAAGCCCACCTGGCCCATCTCCATCTCCCGTACCAGGATTGACCTCTTCACAGGATGATAGACAGTGGGATTGCCCAAAGGGATGTAGAGTCCTAGGACTCTAAAAGTCAACGGATCACCTCAGAACAAAGTGACAAAAGATTCACCTATTCATTCATTCAAAGAAAGGCAATATTGTACGGTGGCAAGCCTTTATTGCAATTGGAATCATGTAGGTTTGAGCTATAAGGCTGTCACTTGCCAGTTACATAATCTCTGTAAGCCTTTGTTTCATCATCCACAAATAAGAAGATAGAAAGGAAAATAATGTCCACATTGCAGAGTTATTTTGAGAATTAGGAAAAAAAATGTTATGTGTGTGAAGCATATAGCACCAAGCCCGGCTCACAAGAGGAGCTAGATACGCTGAGACTAGGACTCATCCATTCAGTTTTCCCTTCAATAGTGGACTGAACATCCTACTAATGCTGCAGGTGCAGTCACAACCCAGGCAGGCTTGCCCTGAAGATGCTCAACCCAGGTCAGATTCCCACACAAGTCATCTACAATGGGATATGTACTCCAGTGCAGTTTTGAACAAAGTCTGGTGGAAGAAGCTGTTGGCTCTTGAGGTTCTTGGCTTGTCATTTTCTCAAAACAATACAGCACAGAAAAATTTACAGAGAAGAGTACATTTGTGCACAGGGCCCCGCCATCTAGTAAGGTGGCTGCTGGAAACCACTTCCTGACTGCAGATACTGACATTGAGAGACATTCAGCTTGCAAAGGGTGGACCCAGGCCACTGTGCATTGCACTGAGACCTTCTACTCATCAATTACTCATATGAGGAAAACAGCTTCCAATTTGGGATTTTTAGTTAAATGCTAAAAATTGGAGGTAAATTAATTAAGATATAACTTCAACAACACCAGTCTTCCCTCATCAACAGTTCCTAAGACAGGACGGCGGCATTAATTGTTGCAATTAATTAGGCATTAAACTGATAATGGGTACAGCTGCTAACAATTAACAGCTAATTATGTCAAGCACTTTAACCATTTCACAAAAGAAATGGAAATTGGAGGGAAGAGAGAGTGAAATGAAAAGAGAGAAAGCAGTTACCTCATAAACAAATGAGAGGCAGTTAGCACCAAATGCAGCTGGATCCTGCTGTAGAAATGACAGAGAAAGTTGATACCAGCCCTGTCCCCAGCAAGGCTGAGCTTCAGAGAAGCCACGCGACTCTGAATTTGAACAGAAGAGACTTGAGTCAAATTGACCTGAATAGTGATCAGAGCCAAAGTATGACAAGCTGCATTCTTAGTGCTTAGTGAATATATATATTATATATTATATATTATATATTACATACTACATATATTATATATATTTTTATATTATATATTTTATATTATATGTAATTATACATATATTTTATATTATATGTAATATATAGAGTCAACTTTTATTTTAGATTCAGGAACACATGTGCAGGTTTGTTACATGGGTTTATTGTACGATGCTGGGATTTGGGGGGCAAGTGATCCCCATCACCCAGGTAGTATGCATAGTACTCAATAGGTAGTTTTTTAGCCCTTGGCCCCCTCTTCCTTTTCGCTCTTGTACTAGTTCGTTTTCACACTGCCATGAGGAACTTTCCTGAGACTGGGTCATTTACAAAGGAAAGAGGTTTAATTGACTCCCAGCTGCATGGCTGGGGAGGCTTCAGGGAACTTCTAATCATTGCAGAAGAGGAAGCAGGCACCTTCTTCACAAGGTGGCAGGAAAGAGAAGAGCAGGGGAAACCACCACTTCTAAAAGCATCAGATCTTGTGAGAACTCACTCAGGGGCTGGGAGCGGTGGCTCACGCCTGTAACCCCAGCACTTTGGGAGGCCAAGGGGGTTGAATCACCTGAGGTCAGGAGTTCAAGACCAGCCTGGCCAACAAGGTAACCCCCCCACCCCACCCACCCTACTAAAAATACAAATGTTAGCCCAGGCCTGGTAGCAGGCACCTGTAGTCCCAGCTACTTGGGAGGCTGAGACAGGAGAATTGCTTGAACCTGGGAGGCAGAGGCTGCAGTGAGCCGAGATCGTGCCAGTGCACTCCAGCCTGGGTAACAGAGTGAGACTCTATCTCAAAACAAACAAACAAAAAAACAAACAAAAAAACCTCACACATTATTACAAGAACAGCATGGGGGAAACCGCCCCCATAATCCAATCACCTGCCTCCCTTCACATGTTTGGATTACAGGTCCCTCCTTCAACAGGTAGGGGTTGCCATTCAAGATGTGACTTGGGTGGGACACCGAGCCAAACCATATCACCCCCTAATAGTCCCTGGTGTCTATTGTCCCCATTTTTATTTGTTTGTTTTTTTTTAGACAGAGTTTCACTCTTGTTGCCCAGGCTGGAGTGCAATGGTGCGATCTTGGCTCACTGCAACCTCCGCATCCTGAGTTGAAGCAATTTTCCTGCCTCAGCCTCCTGAGTAGCTGGGATTACAAGTGGCTGCCACCACACCAAGTTAATTTTTGTATTTTTAGTAGAGATGGGGTTTCACCATGTTGGCCAGGCTGGTCTTGAACTCCTGACCTCAGGTGATTCGCCTGCCTTGGCCTCCCAAAGTGCTGGGATTACAGGCGTGAGCCACCATGCCCAGCCCCCATTTTTATTTCTATGTGTACCCAATCTTTAGCTCCTGCTTGTAAGTGAGAACATCTGGTATTTATTTTTCTGTTCCTGCATTAATTCACTTTGGATTTTGGCCACCAGCTCCATTCATGTTGCTGCAAAGGATACGATTACATTCTTTGTTATGGCTGCATAGTATTCCATGTATATGTACTGCATTTTCTTTGTCCAGTCCACCATTGACGGGTTGATTCCCTGTCTTTGCTATCGTGAACAGTGCTGCAATAAACATTCTAGTGCAGGTGTTTTTTGGTAGAATGATTTATTTTGCTTTGGGTATATACCCACTAATAACATTTCTGGGCCGAATGGTAGTTCTAAGTTCTTTGAGGAATCACCAAATCACTTTCCACAGGATCTGAACTAATTTATATTCCCACCAGCAGTGTATAAGCATTCCCTTTTATCCACAGCCTCACCAGCATCTGTTGTTTTTTGTCTTTTTAATAATAGCATTCTGACTAGTGTGAGATGGTATCTCATTGTGGTTTTGATTTGCATTTCTCTCATGATCAGTGATGTTGAGCATTTTGTTTTCATGTTTGTTGGCTGCTTGCATGTCTTCTTTTGAGAGGTGTCTGTCCATATTCTTTGCTCACTTTTTAATGGTTTTTTTTTTTTTTTGGCTTGTTGAGTTCCTTGTAGATTCTTAATATTAGACTTTTGTTGAGGCATAGTTTGCAAATATTTTCTCCCATTCTGTGGGTTGCCTGTTTACTCTGTTGATGGTTTCTTTTGCTGTGCAGATGCTCTTTAGCTAACTTAGGTTCCACTTTTCAATTTTTTTGTTGCAATTTCTTTTGAAGACTTAGTCATAAATTCTCTGCCAAGGCTAATGTCCAAAATGATATTCCCTAGGATTTTTATAGTTTGAGGTCTTACATTTAATTTTTTAATTTTGTATTTATTTTTTATTTTTTTTGAGATGGAGTCTTGCTTTGTCTCCCAGGCTGGAATGCAATGGCATGATCTTGGCTCACTGCAACCTCCACCTCCCAGGTCCACGCAATTCTCCTGCCTCAGCCTCCCGAGTAGCTGGGATTACAGCTCCATGCCACCACACACAGCTAATTTTTGTGTTTTTAGTAGAGATGGGGTTTCACCATGTTGGCCAGGCTGGTCTCGAACTCCTGACCTCAGGTGATCCACCCACCTTGGCCTCCCCAAGTGCTGGGATTACAGGCCTGAGCCACTGTGCCCAGCCCTGAGATCTTTAATTTCAATCTTTAATTCATCTTGAGTTAACTTTTGTATATAATGAAAGGAAGGTGTCCAGTTTCATTTTTCTGCATAAGGCTAGCTAGTTGTCCCAACACCATTTATTAAATAGGGAGTCTTTTTTCCATTGCTTATTTTTGTTGACTTTGTCGAAGATCAGATGTTTCTAGGTGTACAGCTTTATTTGAATTCTCTATTCTGTTTCATTGGTCTATGTGTCTGTTTTCATATGAGTACTTTGCTTTTGTGTGTTTTTTTTCTCTTTTATTTATTTTTTTATTATTATACTTTAGGTTTTAGGGTACATGTGCACAATGTGCGGGATTGTTACATATGTATCCATGTGCCATGTTGTTTTGCTGCACCCATTAACTCGTCATTTAGCATTAGGTATAACTCCTAATGCTGTCCCTCCCCCCTCCCCCCACCCCACAACAGTCCCCGGAGTGTGATGTTCCCCTTCCTGTGTCCATGAGTTCTCACTGTTCAATTCCCACCTATGAGTGAGTGCTTTTGTGTTTATTATAAAGTCCTTCACATATATTAATCCATGTAATCCTCCCAACAATACTTTGTGCTAGTCACTATTATTTCCATTTTGTGGGTGAAAAAACTGAGGCACAGAGAGGTTAAGTGGCTTGCCCAAGATTACTCACTTGTAACTGTTAGAGCCTATACTCAAACCCAGACACATTGGCTCCAAAGTGTATCCTAAAACAAATGGACCTCACTAATGTGATGAACCCTTAATAGCCCTTAAAACTTGGATAGCAATGTTTCATTGAAACTTAAGCTCAACCAGTTAATTTTAAGAGAAAAGAAAACATAGTTCAATTGGAATGAACATTTTCTAAAGTGACAAAGTTGACAGAAATCCATAAATTTAAATCACCTCTAATCCCAGCTGGTATTTTATTTGTGCTTCTGTCTGTAAGGACCTGTGTCCTGCTTCTACAGGAGAACCCATTATTCTGCTAGGAGCTGCCAAGCAGCTCCTTAGAGCACCTCAACATCCTGTTTCTCAGAGGACTTCACAGTAAACATCACTGGTTGGTTTTGACTCTGAGTTTTTGTTTCCAATAAGCTTTCTTTATCATCTCATGGGAATGGAAGGTGAAGGGAAAAGAAGAACCAAAGTAAACTAACCACATACACACACACACACACACAGACACACAACACGTACACACACATATATGCACGTAGACACACGTGCATGCATACACATAGACACACATATACACATGTATACACACATGCATACCTTATTAAATGATTATACTAACAAGGAGAGAATTGAAGGAAAAAGTATCAAGTCTACTTATCCTTACATAAAGCCAAGAGAGACAAAGAGGCTTGCTTGGTATCTCACGGGATGGCAGATAAAGCCAAGACTGAAAACTCCTGTCCCCATATTCTGCAAAGAACTCCTGTCCCCAAGTGCTTCATAGAGAATGTGGTGAATCACACATTCCAGGCCTTATCCTTTGAGATTCCAATTCAGCAGTTTGGGTGGGGCCCATGCAGTTGCATTTCTGATGAGCTCCCACATGATGCAGCTCCTGCTGGTCCACACACACCTCAATAAATAACCAGTGCCCTATTCTGTCCCATTTCTCCCATCAAGGCCCGCTATTTTTTTCTGGAGTGGGCTCTTTTGCCCAGCCTGGCCCAGTGGGCACAAGTGTCTGTGCTGGTTCCATTGATTGGGAAGTTCAGCTCATGGTCCTTGGTCATCCATGACCAGAACCTATTTTTAAACAGAATCCAGGAAAGGGGGCCAAATAAGCCTTCTGTTTTCACTCTTCTGCCCCACCTCCTGTCCCACCTAGCTTGAGGGTGGGGGGAGTTCTGTTTTCTAGGAGTACAAAGGAAACTGTTCTTAATTAGAGCAGAAGTGGAAGGACTGCCCTAATCTGGAGCAGTTTGGTTTGGTTTTCTATTCACCTGTTTCTCAGGTCACAGGTGCCCCTGGCCTTTGCTGATACTGCATTGTCTTCCTCCTCAGGACTCCCAAGGGAACTGAGACCTGTCCTCTCTCTTTCCCAGAGACAAGCCCTTAAAGCTTACCACTCACCTCAGGGCTTGCCTGATCCCTCTGTCATCTTCCTGGAGCTGGGGCTTGGGGCAACCAGAGCCATGAGACTAAAACTAGAGCTGTGGGCGGCGGAGGGGGGTGGGCAGAAACATCAGGAACACAGGATAGGCAAGAGTCTGGAGGCCAGTGGTGTACACTCTCACTGCAGGGAGCACCTGGATGCTGGCTGGTTTCATGCTGCACTTTGGGGCTACGAAGGACAAATTTTCTGAAAATACTTAGCTGGGTCAAGTCAAAATCATAAGTCTTCTGCAGCCCAGATTCCCCTCTTTGAGAATATGTGCCCTCCTCGTCAAAGGGAGCCAGGGCTCTCGTTTTAGCCTCATAAAGGGAAGTCTCTGATAAAACTCAGATATTGGACATTGGGAACTTCATGATCTTTTCCAGTGTTATTTATAAAGAAGATCATAGAGTACCTTCATTCACTATTGGTACAAATGGAAATTGTTCTGTTCTCTCTGAAAGAAAACATGACACAGCATGTGAAAGACCTTTAAGTGGGTAATTCTGCTTCTAGGAGTTTGTTCTAAGGAAATAATTGGACAAGGACTCAAAGATGAATGTACAAGGATACTCATTCCAACATTATTAATAGCAAAAAAAGTAAACATCCTAAATGCATGAATAAAAATAGGAGTTTGGTTAAATGAACCATAGGAAATACAATCACTGAAATATTATGTGACTAATAAAAATGATGTTAGACACAAGAAAATGTTCGTAATGACAATGCCACATTATAAAATGTAGTCTATAAGACAGTACATACAAAATGACATTTTTGTAAAACCGTATGTGACTGTGTGTGTGTGTGTTCTCTGGAAGGAAAAGAACACTAAAAGGGCATACAACAACAGGTTAAAAGCTGTTATCTTTACATGATGAGTACACACGAAATTTCTGAATTTTTTTCCTCCTATACTTCTTTTATGTATTATTCAAGCAACCAAGTTTCCCACCTGAGCATACAATGGAATAAGAAAAAAATTATAGAATAAATAAAATCACTATGAATTGTAGAATTTTAGGTGTCCTGAATGAGCCATGATAAATATTTTCGGGTACAACTTTCCTGTTGTTTCTGAAATCTATTTCCATATAATAAACTTAGAAGGATAATTGTAAATACAAAGATTAATTTTTTAAAATCTTGCATGCACATGTGCAGACAGGCCAGTGTACTAGTCTAAGAAAACACATCCTCAGTACATAATATACATATTCATTGGTCTCTTCACTCCTTCCATCCCCCACTCAAGCAACAAAGATTTTTTTCCCCACAATGTCTCCTAGCAGCCAAACACAGGCACTGCTAATGAATATTAATTGACCTAACATCTTGTGGTGATGAAACTGCACATTTCCCTGTCTCATTTGGTTGCTAGGGAACCATGTGAGACAGCCATGGGGCTCTGGGACCCAGACCTTTTAAGTACAGGGTAGGGTTAAGCTACAAATCAAAGTACTCCACCCAATTAATTGGGTATACAAGGAACTGTATGTATGTATGTGATCCTGTCAGATAAACAAGAAACAAAAACACGGCAATAGGCAGTTTGGCAGCCGGCAGGCAAGCCGGTGGAGACAGGCATAGACTCTTGAGTTACTGCAGCCCCTCCCCACAGATCTCCTGCAGTGCCCTCTCCAGGGACCCACTGGCACCATTGTTTCTTCCTCAGCATCCTTCAAGGTCTACAGTGGAACCATGCAGTTGGGGCTGGAGGCAGCACGGGGGAAGGGGAAGGGGAAGGAGAGAATGTGATAGTTGGATGTAATTGCCCTGAAATTGTAGGCATCATTTTCTGTCATCCCAGTGCTCATATTAGATGCAAATAAGCTGATGAGTGAACCTGGCCTACCTGCAATTTTCCTTCTGCACCTGACTTTGATCTTCTTTCCTCCTCCCCCTTTCCCTTCTCTTCTGTCACTCAGCAAGCAGAGAACTCATCCTCATCGGTGCTGGTCTCTGGTCTGGCCACCTTGAACCCTTGCACTAAACAAAGAGCAAGCTTTCCCACCCGGGCTTCTGGAAGAAAACCCTCATGGAAACTCCTCACTCCCTATGCCTCCTGCTTCTCTTTCCTCCCCAGTCTTCTCCCTTTAAGCCCTTACTTTACACCACTTTTCCTAACCACTCCCCCTTTCCAACTGACTAAGCACCTTCCTTATGAAACGAAGACGTCTCTGTCCTTTGGCCCCACAGACATACCAAAGACTTCCTCTTTCTGTTTGGCAGCCTCCCTAAAGGTGAGGGTTGAGCTCTGGTCTCAGCATCTGCAGGCTTGACTGAGAAATGGGAGGGTGAGTTCTAGTTCCTGGAAGTGAAAGGCAGTGAGGCTGGGGTGGTGGGTGCCCTCATCTGGCTTCATCTGGTTTCCCTTCAAGTACCTGAGCAAACAACCGTGATGATTAACTTCATGCCAAAGACTGCCTGTCCATATTTTTAGAAATCATATTCTTTTCATTTCCATGTATTCATTCATTCACTCAACAAGTATTAATTGAGCACTTACTCCAAGCCCAGAACTTTTGCTAGGCCTTGTGTGGATTCAATAACGATTCCAAACAGACACGGCCCCCAGTATGAGAATATGGGGAGAGACACAGAGATGGAGCTTAAAACATTATGGAAAATTCTGAAAATAATCAAATAAATTCACAAATAAATATAAAGCCACAGCTGTGGTATAATAAGGCGAGGCATATGGAGCCATGGAAGGAGGGGGCTGCTCTCCTAATCTTAGGGACGAGGGAAGGCTTTCTTGAGGATGTTGACCCTATTTCTTGGGGAATACTAAGCTTCACATTCATCACCACTCTCCATGACCTCACCAACATCAAATGGTGCCTGTTTCCTCTTCCTGGGTGGAGTGGAGGTTGTGGGGCTGGAAGGAAAGGAGGTTCTAGGCTCTTCTAAAAGAGAAAAATACATGTGCTCACTTTTCTTCTTGCTTTCTCTCCCCTCTCTCGTTTGAATTTGAAAATGTTCGTCAACAAAGATTCTAAAGGAAACTCCATGTCCTTAAACACATAAACCACTTTCCACAGGGATGGCGCCTAGTGGCATAGGCTTCCTCATTGGCTAATGGTGTGGGTGGGAGCAGAGATGATGGGCATGAGAGTACAAGATGAGAGGGTCCCAGAAGTCCAGTGGCTGTACTCAGGCAAGAAGAGTAGAGACATCCTGAGGGAAGGGGTAAGATCCCAGCATGAGAACATGGGGAGACACAGAGCTGGAGAAACAAAGAAGAGGCCAGAGGCTGGTATCCAATAAGGGAGACCGGGAGATACACCCCAGGGAGACATGGGGGACAGAGCAGCTGCTGCCTTCCCCAGTTTTCACTACAAGGTCTTAAGTCCAACCTAAATTTTCATCCGGGCACAGTGGCTCTTGCCTGAAATTCCAGCACTTTACGAAGCCAAGGTAGGCAGATTACTTGAGGTCAGGAGTTTGAGACCAGCCTGGCCAGCATGGTGAAGCTTTGTCTCTACTGAAAATACAAAAAATTAGCCAGGCATGTTGGCATACACCTGTAATCCCAGCTACTTGGGAGGCTGAGGCAGGAGAATTGCTTGAACTCGGGAGGCAGAGTTTGCAGTGAGGCTAAATTGTCCCACTGCACTCTAGCCTGGATGACACATCAATGAGATTCTGCCTCAAAAAATAATCATTTCCCAAATACTTGGTGATGGAAATGTGTGAGGAAGAGTTGCATCTATTTCATGGTTGGTTTGGAAAAACAGCTACCCCAGTGACAGCTGGATCACCTCAGAATTGGAAGGGATCCAAAAGTCATCCAGCTCTTCACCAGTAATCTTCTCATTCATTCCTCCAGAGAGATGTCCAGCTTTTGTTTGAGCACAAACGAAAATGAGCTCCCCTACTCCCTAAGGCAGCAGTTCTAAAGCTGAGGAAGGTTTTCCTTATACTGAGAGCAACTCTGCCCACAACATCCATTTCCTGGGCCATGGTCTTCACTTGGGAGCTACATAGATAGATTAGATTGGCTCCTCATCTAATGGGAGCCCATCAGATACAGGAGGACACATTTTCTCCTTTATCTCACTTCCTCATTCATTCATTCATTCTCTCTTCAGATGCTTACCCTGAGCCTCCTCTGGGATATACAGCAACAGAGCAATGGCAAAACAACTGTCAAGAAAGCCAGCCTTGCCCTCAGCTGCCCAGAGTTTCCTGTCGTAGATGGGGAGTGTGTGGACAACTTCAACACAGAGAGGATAGGAGTCCAGAGAAGGGCCCGTCCTTTTGGGGCATTTCAGGACTCCACTAGTATAAATTTAGCAATATTTTTATGAAGATATTTTTCAACATACAAGGCTCTAGGTGGAGCCTGTTTATGTCAGGTGGTGATTCAGAGGGGACTTGGTTTTCATGTGAACAAGGGATCCTGCAGGTTGGAATGAGTAATGCCAAGTGGGGGGGCCAGATTCTTCCTGCTAGATCTAGCCACCCCACACCCATCAAGTAGGAGGTAATCCAAGAGTATCTAAAAGAAACCTGAGCTACTACTTCAGGAGATTGACTGTCCAAAGAGGGGCTGAGGAGAGGTAAGGAAAAATGACTCCCTGGCTCTCTAGCCAAGTCAAGGAGAAAGGTAACAGCCCCTCAGTCTACACACCTGAATTCCCTGGCCTCTCAGGGCCTCTGATTCTTACAACAGAAACACCTCCACTAGGCTGTAAGCAGGACATAGTAGCTGGGAATTCTTCTATGCTAGGAACTCTTGGGGCTTTGAATTGGATATCCCTCAGGTTTATCTCAGGAATTTGGGCCACAAGATTATTGGCTGGCCAGGATACAATGCTGGGAGTCAGCAAAACAAGAAATAGCTGGAAAGTGAACTTGATTAGGCAGAGATTTACTGAACTCTGACAAAGTGGTTCAAGTCTACCTCAGATTTCCCCATGGCAGTGTTAATGGCCTCATGCCCTCATCTTGAGGAAGCGGCACTTGGGTGATGCAGGCAGAATTGCCAAGATAGATGGATCTGACCATGATGCAAAGGCATATCGCCTGGGAAGCCGAGAACCTAGAGGCCACAGCCACACCACTGCTGCCTTTGATGTCTTAGAAGCTAAAATCTAGGACACCAAAATACTCAGACATTTCTGTTAATTCCATTATTTGTTTCAGCATTGGGAATCAACCATTGAACCAAAGTTCTGAGGCCAAAAGTAGTTTTGAGATAGTATCTTGTCTTTCCTCTAACTCCTTAAGAAGCCATCTTAAACAGCAGAGTACCTGCCCTCTACTAGTATAAAAACAGACATTGGAATGTACAGTGATGCAGCCACTTTCCAAAACTGTTTGGCAGTCCACAAAGTATTAAATGTAGAGCTTTGACCCACCAATCCCATTCCCAGATATCTACCCAAAAGAAATGAAAATGTATGTTCACACAAAACCTTGTACCTGAATGTTCACAGTAGCATTACTTAGACAAAAACGGAAACAACCCAATATCTATCATCTGATTAGTGAATAATCAAAATGTGGTATATCTATCCAAACAGCGGAATATTATTCATAAATAAAATGAAGTACTGATGGATGTTATAACACGAATAAACCTTGAAAATATTTATGCCAAGTATAAGAATCCAGTCACAAAAGACCACATATTGTATGATTTCATTTATATGAGATATCCAGAATAGGCAAATGTATAAAGAAAGTAGATTTATGGTTTGTCTACGGCTGGAAACGGAATGTGAAGGTAGATGGGGAACAAGTGCTAATAGGTACAAGTTTTCTTTGGGGACTGATAAAAATATTCTAAAATTGGATTATGATGATTATGGTTATACACCTCTGTGAACTAAAAATCATTGAATTGTACACTTTAAACAGGTGGACCTTATGTAAATTAATAAGAGGAAGGAAGGGAGGGAGGGAGGGAGGGGATGGAAGGAGGAAGGATGGAAGGAAAAAGAGGAGGAGGAAGAGGCTATGATGAATTTTAGAGCCACAGAGGATAGCTCTTCCTGGTGGCAGGAGTAATATACTCCAATCCAAAGCTATAAGAGAGAGAGTGTGTGTGTGCTTCCTGGGCTCAGTTGGGAACACTCTTAGTATGTTAGACTGTTATTCTGGTGGCCACCAATGAGCCACACCCTCCCTGTAATCACACTCTCTTTGTGTAGTCCCTTCTCACATGGGCTCTGTAGCTTGCTCTGGTCAATGGGACATTAGTCAGCACGACTCAGAGACTGGATTAGCACTTCTCTACTGGAGCTTGTTCTCTTGGAATGCTCTTACATGGATCCCAAACAATTGTGAGAAGAGATCCAGCAACCCACTGGAGAGGCCACATGAAGAGAGGAAGAGAAAAAGAGGAAGCCCTGGCCGGCCCCCAGCCACTGCAGCCACCCCTGCAGAGCCATGGGGTGAGGAGGCTATGTTGAATGGCCCAGCCACAGAAGCCACTCACTGAACCAAAGGACCACCCAGCTGAACCCAGCCTCAGTTGCACAATCATGAAAAAGGAAACATCATTATTGTTTAAGCTACTAAGTTTTGCTGTGGTTTGTTTTGTGGTATTTATCACAAAACAAATTTAGTATTTACTAAATACCCTGAAAGACCTGATAACCTCCAACTCTGTCACTCACTGATTTGATGATGGACTTTAATCTGATGCCCTTGAATACTGAGATGGATTTAAGGAAAAACACGATTTTAATGTGTATATAACATGCCATTTGTCACTGTAGTTTAGTGCAATTTTACACAATATTTATCTGATTGGCATATCAGTTACATCACATCACTGAGAATTGCCTGTACAGGGATTCTGTGTGCTTGGCAATGAGATTGATTATGGTTATTATACTAATGGCTGGAAACATAAATTTCATCAGGAAAGTTGCTTTGAAGCCTCAGTGACAGGCCTTGTACATTTACTTGCTAAATATTATACTGCATGCATGCAAAGTGCCATCCTAGGGGACCCGGGCAGAGACACTGGAGCTGACAAGACATGTCTGCACCGTCACATAAAGTGTTGCTGAGAAGCAGAAACTCTTCTTAAAAACCTTTTTCCTAGGGTCTCATCTCTTTTCCTATTGACTGGGCCAAACACCAAGCAGGGTGTTTTGGAAGACATTTCACACGTCTCCACCAACGGGTGGATCTACCCTCAATAGACAGTGGAGGTGGGAGCCTTTCCAACCCACTGCACACCTGATCTGTGATGGCTGCGACTGGCAAGTGTGTCTGTTTTGGAAACCTTAGCAGTACACATTTTCTTGTGTAATAAAACATTTTGACAGTTCAGACTATGCCAAATAGAAGTTTTCACCTGAAGCCTATTTGAAGGGTTGGAATTTAGTTGCGTATTTTAGAAGATAAAGCTGGAAAATTTGGGGCTAAACGCCATCTTTTCTCTCTCCACAGCAGGTTCTCATCACCCAACTCAATTAATTGCTTCATTTTCCCATTTCATCTCATCACAGTTCCAAATTTGCACCTAAAGTACAGGGTCCTGGTAGAAGGGAGGTCATCTCTGTGTTAATAGAAGTCTTGTTTCAAATTCCTATCAGTAGTCCCAAGAGGAACTGTATGCGACTCCTGGTCTCCCCTCAGGATCCAGCTTCTCCATGGCCTCATGAGACTCTCTAAGACCTCAACAGACCTTTACCACCAAAGAAAGAAAATGAGATCTGCCAGATGGTTTTTAGCAAGGGGCCAAGCTCTCAAGATAACACAGCATTAATGAAATTCACCTTCTGAGCCTTTTAATTCTTCTAAGAGCACTTCACTTATAATCAATGTTCTCCTGTCCCCACTACAATTTTCTTGTTTAGAAAAATAGTGTGACACACACTTCAATTAAAAGACATAGGACTGGCCACACTCCTTAGCACCCAGTAGATCAGTCCCCACCTGAAAATATTCACCAACCAGTGGGAAACAAATGAAAAGGACATAAAAGCTGAGAGGGAGTCTCTGTAGTTGAGTTCCCAAATGAGAGGAAACAGAAGAGCTTCTATTAATAATGACACAGTAATTGGAGGTTACCCAAAGAGAGCCCCAGTACACTCAACTTTCACCTTAGCTTTGCACAAAAACCATTATAGATCTTTCTAAAGGACTAATATGAGCAATGGTGAAACTGTTTATCAGATTTATCCAGTACCAGCCAGAGCGTTCTTACACCCCAGGGGAACTGGACCAACCTAAAGCACCTCACTCCACGAGAAAAACATTTGATTGGGGCCAGGGAGTGATTCATGCAAAGTTCAATTGCATACGAAAACAGACCCCAATAAAAACACCTAAGTCACTTTTTAGGCATTTTCTCCTGTACAAAGTATATGCAAGTAGTTACCTCCTAAGGAATGTGGAGTATTGCCAAGGATGGCCCTGATAGGCTCTGGGGAAGGTGGAAGGCAGAGGCAGAATGGCAGGAGGCAGAGGCAGAGTGCAGGGAATGTGTTTAATTGAATGTCTGAGTTTCATCAATCTCATTTGAAAAAATAATCCCCAGCTCTCTTTTTTTTTTCCTGGCTAGATTGAGAGAAATTCATTATTGTTTGGTGAGTCAATATCAAATTCTAATAAAGAGACAATTTTTTAAAATCCCATTTTTGCGGAGGGCTCATTAAAACATCCAGATAACTCTAGGGCATATGAAAATTGTTCATTGCCATAAGTTACAATGGTATCAAAATAGATTTCCTTTGCAAAGGGAGTTCCATTAACATAATTCATATAACCACCCCAAAATTATATTTGCACAGGGATAATATGGAGGTGATATTATTAACACCTCCTCTGGCTAAAGTTTTACAGTTTATTTAAGCATCTAGGGTAAGAAGACACCCTTCAAACTGAGAACTTGGCTCCAGGTGTGACTCCCCCCACTCCTAGCTTGCTCCCTAAGCTTCCTGGGTTCTCCACCTTGCTGTCTCTGATTTCCTCTCTCACATGCCCAAACTTTATAAAACAAAATGGCTCTTCACTACTAGCTTCCCAGAAAAAAACTGAAATTGAACCCTAGCCACACACAAGATTCCAAGGAGCTTAAGGATGGGCTTAAGGGCTGTGTCTAGCCTTCCTTGTGTCCCCATTACCTAGTACAGCCTTCTTGGGCATGGCAGATGCCAGCAAACTTTCTAAAATGAGTTAGAAAATAAACGTAAAAATAAGATTTCTATTTCTATTTGCATTAAACCAAGAGGTAAAGGGCAACTTTACATCAGGGTTGAATAGTTCCCCATCAAATTCACGTCCAGTTGGAACTTGTGAATGTGACCCTATTTGGAAATAGGGGCTTTGCAGATGGAATCAGGTTGAGGCCATATTGGATAAGAAAGGACCCTAAATCCAATGACTGGTATCCTTATGAGAAGAGGAAGATTTAGACGCAGAGACACAGACATGCACAGGGCAAAGGCCATGTGAAAACAGAAGCAGAGATTGGAGTGATGCATCTATAAGCCAAGGAATATCAAGGGGTGCCAAGCCAGAAGAGGCAAAGAAGGACTCTTCTTTGGAGTCTTCAGAGGAAGCGTGGCCTGCTGACACCTTGATTCTGGACTCCTAGGCTCTGAAAACGTGAGAGGATAAAGTTTCCATTGTTTTAAGCCACCCGATTTGTGGCACATTGTGACAGCAGCCGTAGGAAACAGATACAGGTATCGCACAGGTAGAAGGTATTTTATGACTCCCTCAAGGTCTGCAAGCAATCTCACTAAGAGCTCAGTGAAACAGTAGATCCAAGTATAGACCACCTTTTAAGACACTTGAGCGTGAAGGAAGGGCCAGTTTGGTCCTGCCTTTATCTCTTTTCTTTCAAGCATCAGAAAGAATGAAAGAGGTGCAAGACACCCATGGTGATTCACCAAGCGCTTCTTTCACAGCACCTTGGCCTCCTCTCGTCCCATGTCCTTTACCTCCACACCACACCTGCCCTTCACACCCCAAGATCCACGCATCCCATCTAAACTCTTGAAGCTTAACGTCCCTCTTCTGTCCACAGCCTCCTACCCTTACAGGCCTTGTACTCCACTATCACATGTATTCATTCATTTGTTCAGTCAATCAATCTGGAATCATGCCTCAGGACAATTCAGGTGTGACTTGGCACTCCCGATTTTGTTCCCTCTGGAGTCACGCTGCAAGTGTGAGTTGCTAGCTGCGCTCGAGGGTGGTCAGCTATGCTGTCCCATATATCTTCCTGTAATCATGGAAACGTTCCATATCTGTGCTGTCCAGTACAGTAGCATCCAGCCGCTAGTATGACCAAGAAACTGAATTTTTAATTATATTTAATTTCAATACATGTAAATTTTAATAGTTATATGCAGCTCGTGGCTATTGTGTGGTAGACAGTGCAGGTCTAGAAGCAATTTTTTTTTTTTTTTTTTGAGATGGAATCTCGCTCTGTCACCCAGGCTGGAGTGCAATGGCACGATTTTGTCTCACTACAACCTCCACCCCCCGGGTTCAAGTGATTCTCCTGCCTCAGCCTCCCAAATGGCTGGGATTACAGGTACCCACCACCATACCCGGCTAATTTTTTTTTTTTTCCAGTAGAGATAGGGTTTTACCATGTTGCCCAAGCTGATCTTGAACTCCTGACCTCAGGTGATCCACTCACCTTGGCTTCCCAAAATGCTGTGAGTATAGGCATGAGCCACTGTGCCCGGCCTAGAAGGAATTTTTGAATCAGACACAAAGAGCCTCACAGATATTCACACACACACACACACACACACACACACACACACACCCGCCTCTCAAGGATGAACGTTAATTCTTAGAACATAAGGAGGAAAAGAAATATGACCTATCTCAATTTGCAAAGCCATCTCAGCCCACAATGGAGTTAATATTCGACATCACTGTGCAGATCAGTATGAGTTTAATTCCTCTCTCCTCAGTTCCCAAACTCCTTTCAAATTGTACCCCTTTGGGCCACTGAGAATTAAAAATGGGCCTATTACTGAGCGTCCCACTCCTTAATAGCTGTTCCTTTAGTTACATAAAGACCCTGCTAATACTGTGAAATCACCATTTACAAGGGCTCGATTAAGTAAGTTCTTAAACAAGGTGCCATTCTTTTTCCCAGTCTGGACAGAGAATTGGAGAAGGGAAGGAGATTGTTCTTTCAGTTACTGTTATTTCATAGACAATCCCCTCAGCTGTGTTTCCAGCCTCTCCCTTTCTCCTAGCACTTCCCCCTCAGCAGCATAAAGTAGTGGGTTTGAGTCTCACCTTTGCTATTTTTCTGGGTCTGATTCCAACCTTTATTTCTTAAAAGCTTGAGACCTTACATAAGTTCTATGTGCATTTAACTTACAATTAAATGGTCTAAATACCTTATACAGAGAGGTATGGGTCTAAATCATTCCTATGTGTGTAAGGTATACAAAATGACCAGTACAATATCCAATTTCTTTTTCCAAGGAAGCCATCTTAACAGGAAGGGTGCCATCTCCCTATGAACAGATACTATAAAGTTGGGAGACAACTGCTATAAAATACATGCAGGAAGCAATACCCCTATGCTGTCTCAATGAGGATGCTGGCTACATGGTGCCCAACACCTAGATATTTGTAACTGTCCCAATGACTGAAGTGTTCCACATTAATTCAGATCTAGTCAGGGAGGGTAACCTGTTAGAAGAAGGGTGGTCTGGGAAGAGTTGTGTGTGTGTGGTTTGTTCTGATCATAGTAATGAAAGCATTATGGTGTGGGGTTGTGTAGCTATGTGGAGTTCTTAATCCAGCACAGTCAGATATAAAGGCTTTCAGCTTCTGACTTGACACAGCTAGGCCTCTGGTCCTGAAATAAGCACAGGGCTTGTTTCTCTGACTTGGAATCATAGCTGCCTGAGTTAACTGAGGAAGCCTTTTAAGATTTTTTTTTTTTAATCTCAGGGCAGGTGTCTGTAGAGTGCTGTTTGATCAATAATAAAACAGCTATCCAGCCTCTGCAGCTAAGCACAAAATGGAGTTTGATTTTCAGAGAGATGCCAGTGTGGAGGATGATTCTCAAGGGCACTGTGTTTTGTGCAGATTCAGGGCTGAGCTCCAAGCCTGGGGACACCATAGCTAGTTCCCCTGATGGGGGCACAAGTATCTAGGACAATAGAAATGGCCACAGTTGCCTGGTGGAGCTATTGCCCTTCACATGTTCGCCAGATTGTAATGATGGCCCAGTCTTCTTACCTTCTGCCAATGCACAAGGCCCAAGTTGGAGCCTGGGGAACATAGATTAAGGCCCTTTCATTCAGTGGTGCTCCTTTGCCATTTCCCATTGCTACCTCAACCTCCCTCACCCCCTTCTCCCAAGAGAATATTAGAGTTAAAAAACACACACGCAACAATTTCATTTTCAATGCATATGAAAACCAAATGACAAAAATGTCAGAGTGCCATTTTTCCTTTTTAAAATTTCTATGAATTTAAACATTTATTGAGTTTGCTAAATGCTAGAATCTGCACTATACCTGGAGATACTAAGGAATCCGCAGTCTAATAGAGGGAGACAGACATGAAAACACATCTTTGCAGTAAGTGTTAAGAGAGATGCTGGGCAGTGGAGTGGGAAAAATGTGGTCTTTGGGGTCAGGTGTGGATGCAAATTCCAGTACCCCAGGGTACCAGTCTCTCCTGGTTCCCTTCCTACCTCCCTGGCCATTCCCTTTTTTTGTATTCTTTGCTGGTTCCTCCTCATCTTCCCCACCCTTAAGCAGAGAGACCCCAGGCTACAGCCTTTTTCATCTATATTCACTCCCTGGGTGATCTCATGAATTTAGGTATTACCTCTATGTTGTGACTTTCATTTGTTCCTTAAGCCTTGAGAAATGTCTCAAGCTCTGACCTCTCTTGCAAGCCCCAGACTTATCTGTCCAATTGCCTACTGCTACCTCCTCTTGGAGGTCTACTAGAGATCTCACATTTAACAGTTCCAAAACTGAATCTTGGTATACCCTGACTAAGCCTGCTCCTCCAGGTCTTCTTATCTCAACTGATGGCAACTGCATCCTTATAGTTGTTCAGGCCAAGATCTTCAGAGTCAGCCTGGATTCCTGCCCTCTCTCCTACTCCATGTCCAATACAGACTTTCAGCTTGTTAAAAGAAAGACTTCAGACAAAATACATTTAACAGTTTCTTTGAGCAAAGAACAATTCATGAATTGGGGAGCACACAGAGGTTCAGAGAGTTCTGTTTTGCAAAGTGGGAAGTGAGTATTTATAGACAGAACATAGGAATTCAGGTACAGAAATCACTTGATTGGTTATAGCTGGGTCTTTGTCTTATTCGGACATGGTCTGATCAGTCAGCTGCCTGTGGTTGGCTGAAGCTTGGCTGTTTGTGATGGACTGAGATCTAAGTACTTGTTACAAAAAAAAAAACAAAAAAAAAAACATATTCCTAAGTTAGGTTTCAGTTTGTTTACATACTAAGTTAGGTTACAATTTGTTATGTAGGACTGTAAGGTACAGAAACAGCCTCAGGCCAAATTTAATTTAACAACCTCTCCCTCTAAGATGTATCCATCACTGCTACCATTCTAGTCCGAGGTCCTAGTGTCTCTCTCCAGGATTATTGCAATAACCTTTTAACTGCTTACCCACATTATCCTCCATAAGTGATCAGACTTCTCTTTTTAAGACCTAAGACAGATTGCATCTCTCTTCTGCTCAAATCCCTCCAGTGGCTTCCGCTGGTCTGAAGAAATGGCTAAGAGCCCTCAGTGGCTGCAGCCCGGCCCCTGCTGCCTCTCTGATCTCATCCTCTGCACCTGTCCTCTCTCACCATGTTCCCGCCATGCTGTCCTCCTGACTTCCTCAGAGAGGCCACGTTGCTCCTGCTCCTGATGTAGGCTCTCTTCCCCAGGTATCTCCAAGGCCTACTCCCTTACCTTCTTCAAGTCCCACTCAAATGTCCTCCCTAACCATCCTTGAAAACAGCAGCCACTGCCTCCCATGCATTCTCTGTAACTTTACCTTGCCTTGTTTTCTTTCATAGCACTACCCCTTTATGATATAGGGAGATTGGGTTTCTTATTTGTTTATTATCTTTTCTCCCTTACTAGAATCAAACTTCCTAAGATTGGGGTTTTTTCTTTTCCCCCAAGACTATACTCCCAGGGCCTAGAAGAGTACAAGCACATAGCAGGAGCTAACTAAATATCTGTTGAATAGATGAACAAATAAAATAACTTTTATTTAATCATAATGGAGAAGAGTATAAGATGCCTGAGTGTCTGCCTGGCTCAGGACCAGTATCTAAGGGTAGGTCACAAGCAGTTCCTTCCGCGCAGATTGCCATGCTTTGGATCATGTGACCCCATGGTCCTGGTTACAGCTGATTAAATCAGCAACTGCACTGCTGCAGATGATAGCTCCTTGATGTCCCCATTGCAGCCCCACTCTCTCCCCCTCCTTCTCTTAGATGTGTGCCCTGACCCTACAGCCTTCCTAGCTGTTCCCCAATAGCCAACACATTTGGACTAAACAATGCTGTTCAGCAGAAATCTAGTGGGAGCCGGCCCGGCGTGGTGGCTCACGCTTGTAATCACAGCACTTTGGGAGGCCGAGGCGGGTGGATCACGAGGTCAGGAGATCGAGACCACGGTGAAACCCCGTCTCTACTAAAAATACAAAAAAAATTAGCCGGGCGTGGTGGCGGGCGCCTGTAGTCCCAGCTACTCAGAGAGGCTGAGGCAGGAGAATGGCGTGAACCTGGGAGGCGGAGCTTGCAGTGAGCCAAGATCGCGCCACTGCACTCCAGCCTGGGCAACAGAGCAAGACTCCGTCTCCAAAAAAAAAAAAAAAAAAAAGAAATCTAGTGGGAGCCATATATGTCATTTAAAATTATCTAGTAACTGCATTTTATAAAATAGAAACTGAAACACGTGGCATTAATTTCAATAATCTTACTTTACCCAACATATTCAAAATATTACTATTTAAGCAAATAATCAATATGCAAAATATTAATGGGGTACTTTACATTATTTTCCTTTGGACTACGTCCTCAAAATCAGGTTTGCATTATACATTTACAGGACATCTCAATTGGGACTATCCACATTTTCAAATGCTCAGTAGCCACATGTGGCTCCTGGCCATCACATCAATGAAACTCTAAACAGGTCACAATTAAGAGTGGGTGAGTAACTGTGCCTTCGTGAGCAGGATCCTTTGTCTTCTTCTTGTCTACCTCCTTCCTTCCAACTGGTTGGTTCAATAAGTGGGCCTGGGCTCTCAGGTGATGCTGGACTTTTCCCATTTGGCAAGGCTGGTGTCCTGAGTCAGGCCTGGCCTCCTTCCTCTGCCCTCTCTAATCCAGCTTCTACACCTGGGACTGGATGAACGGATTCGGGGGAAAAGAGAAGCTTCACTTAAGTCTCCTGGCTTAAGCCACATCTTCCAAGGCAGTTTTAACCATTGTTCAGCAGACAGGTAATGCTTGATAAAAATAGTGCTTTTTTTTTCCCCCCATTGGTCTATTTTCTTTCTGGTATATTCCCTCAGCAGGGAAGCCCCCCGGGAAGAAGGTATGAATGGTAGGGTTCAGGTACCAAAACCCTACCTGCAAACTCAAGCAAACATCTGACTCATGGCATGACATGACCTGGCAGGAAGATAATGGCCCGGAAAGGGTGCACACAGGGTGATGACTCAAGCTGCCCAGGAGTCCTCTGAGATAGGCAGCAAAGAAGGCAGAGGCAGAGAGAAATCGGAGGGCAACTGGAGAGCAGAAGCCACGGGGTGTGAAGTTGTGAGTGAACAGCAGCCACAAGCGGGAGGGAAGCGGAATGGCTGGAGGTAACCTGAGCAGGGAAGGATGAATGAGCTGTTAAAAAGAAAGCAGAGGCAGAGTCGCAGGAATGGGGAAGCTGGAGAGACCATGGCTTCCCAGTCCACAGGAGAACTGCCTGAAGCCTTTTCTTGGCTTCCTCACTTGCCCATGTGTTCTTCAATACATCGCCATCACCTGGGGCCCCCTGAATGGGTCTCTGTTATTTGTCACCCACAAAAGCTTACTCCCCTTCTCTCAAATGGCTAAGGGTCTACTGATTGGACAAATTTGTTATATCTATCCTTATTCCTTGAAGAATTCAAGAATTCCTAAAGTTCCTTAGCTATTCAAGAAGATAGCCTTCCAGAGGCCTGTTCTCAGAAATATCTGGACATGCCTGAATGGCAGGGGTACACACTTCCTTTCAGACTGGGAACTCCCACCAAACACCGGGAAGCATAGGGATGGCTCTGGCCTGGTGAGATGGCTCCATGCTGCCTTCCTCGCCCTGGACCAGGCCTCTCAGATGCCACAGCTGCCAAGCAGTGCCCTTGAGAGTCCATTAATTAGCAATAGTCAGATTCTCAGAGATCTCTGCAAACCTCACTATGGGACATTTGTTAAGCATTTGTTGCTTAAAGTTCTCTGCTAGATGCTGAGACAGGAAAGTTAGATGGTTATGCTGCTTAGTCCTCTGGGAGTTTGAAATCTTATTTTTAAGAGAAAACATGAACATTTCCCCAGGAAAGATGAGATAACATTACTCCCCAAGGTTTAGACTTTGGAATTAGAGAGGCTCTTTGGTCTGTATTAATTTTTTTGTTAATACCATAATTGCTGCCATTTGAAGTATACTCTATATCGCCAACACTTTCCATGTGGATAATCTGCACTAAGCCATGCTTTAAAGTTCTCTCTGCTATTATCACGGCCTCTACTTAATTAATTCCTTTGTTTAATGTCTACATAATATTATCAACATATTTAGTTTTATTCCTAAATGTAGCCTGCAATCCAGCAACAGTTTGGAAAAAAAGAAAACAAAACACCTAATTACCTTTAAAGAGTTATTCAGTTACCTCTTCAACACTTGCAGCTCTCTTCTGCCTTCATTTTTGTCACTCCCAATCCAGCACTTACCTCTGACCCCCCCACCCCACCCCCCCAAAAAAAGGAAAGAAAGATCTCAACAAGTAAAAAAGAAGAGTCTTTTTCTGGCTGATGATATAGTTGAGGGTGAGCTATGCTGTCTGCCCCATGTCAGGAGGCACAGGGAAGCAGGAAGAGTGAGCAATGCTGGTGGAGTGGTGGAGGTTCTCCAGGAAGAACCTAGATGTTCAGCTACCTCAAGTTGAGTATTCACAGGATCTTTTCTCTTTTTTTTTTTTTTTTTTTGTTGTTGTTGTTGAGATGGAGTCTTGCTCTGTCATCCAGCTTGGAGTGCAGTGGCGCAATCTCGGCTCACTGCAAACTCCACCTCCCAGGTTCAAGCAAGTCTGCCTCAGCCTCCCAAGTAGCTGGGATTACAGGTATGCACCACCATACCAACCTAGTTTTTGTATTTTTAGTAGAGATGGGATTTCACCATGTTGGTCAGGCTGGTCTCAAACTCCTGACCTCAGGTGATCTGCCCACCTTGGCCTCCTAAAGTGCTGGGATAACACGTGTGAGCCACCACACCCGGCCCACAGAGTCTTCTTTTGATCTTGTTAAGTACTTTTAAAATATTAATATAAATTTTTTAAATTAAAAATATTTGAACAATTATCCCTATTTTGGATTTGCATGCTTCAGTCTCTACCTCCAGCCCACGTATTATTCTGCTCTATGTTCGTTGGTTACCAGAAATAGAAGCCCACCAAACTTACCCCAGGTATGTACATACACTCACAGACACAGAGACAGAGGCCTCGTGGGAGAGGATATTGGAAAACTGCTGGAAACAAAAGCTGACTCTCAGAGGCCGTATGGACTCTCACCCCTTTAAGTCTCTAGCATGACTGCTCCTTCCTCATCTCTTCTTTCTTGGTAGCTGCCTTTGCTTACTCAGTTTCTTTATCTTGTAACTTGTTCTTCTTCATGAACTCTTGAATGGAACCTACATGACTTTTCTCCAGACATGCTATTAATAATAGGGAAGCATTTTAATCTCAAGCTTTATATTTCAAGCTCCGTATCTCTTTATTTAAAATCTTGACAAAGGAACTGATTAATGACTGCATAAGGGATACACCTCAGTCAAATTAGCTGTAACGGGAGGATTGGGCTCATGACTGGGTCTGTGTCTTCAGCAGGGGCTCCAGAGTACAAGTCTGTCTGTAGTACGAGCTTTTCAATATAGTGATGCAATACAATACAATGTAGTGTGATGAGATGCCACGTGACATGAAGACCTGGGCATGGCACAATTTTTTCAGGACAAACCTGAGATGCTCAATCAATTCCATGTTTCAAGCACCCACTATTTACAGGCCTAGGAGCTAATAAGATTATAAAGAAGATAATAGGTGTCTGCCTTTAAGGACTTTATAATCCATACATTAAAAAATGTTAAAGAATGAATTAACATTTACTTGGTTAACAGTTCAACATATATTACCCACAGAGTGATGGGAATACTCAACAGAAGAAAAGTTCATATTAAGCTAGGGTAATCAGGGAAGCCTACACAGAGAAGGGGAATTTGTTTACCTTGAGGGAAGAGAAGAAGTGGGGTGAGACTGAAAAATAGCATCCCAGCTTGATGGTAGACTGCAGTAGAGGTGGGGACATCTGAATTAGAGGATGAACATTGAGTGAGCTGAGAGACAAAATTTGAAGAAGTTAGACCCAGAAAATGAAGATCAACCATTTAAAGTTTTGTCCTGGTGCACTTATGTTGCTAAAGCAACCTATAGGTTTACCAGGTAAACCAGAAGGAAAAAGAAGGATATGTGCATTTCAATTCTGGTTGTGGAGATGGGAGACTTCTGATTCTGATAATGGGAAATGAGATCATCAGAACTAACCATGGTACTGAAAAATTGGGCAGTATACAAACACATCTGCTTGCAGGCATCAGAGAGTTAACAAAATAGGGTAAAATTAATGCTCCAGGATTGTGGGATGATGAAACCCTAGAGGTAAACCTCAAATTTAGAGCTGCTTTTCCCTTGGAATATTTGTTAATTCCAGAGTGGATGATGTATAGGCTAAGAAATGCCTCTGGCAGTCTTGTGGGGACAATGAAAAGAGAAAAAGGAGTCCAAAGACCACAACAGGGGTAAGCCCTGATACATCCTCTTTGGTTGAAACTCAGAAGTGTAACAGCCATCTTAGGGACTATAACTCAACTTTGAATTACTTCAGATCCTAAAATTGAATTGAGATGATCTCAAATTGTTAGTACCCCATCCACCCAAGCAAATAGCAGAAGCAAAAATATAAATTCTCTTTGGAAGAAGATAATATCTGAAACCTCAAAGTATTCCTACAAGAAATTTATAATGTAATATCCAGCACACAATCAAAAATAACCACACATGAGGAATAACACCACATGGACAAAACTTGCAAGAATACTAAAAATAAAAACAGACCCACACGGTCCCTAGATATTAGTTTCATCACACTTTAAAACAACTATGCTTTCTATTTTCAGTAATAAAAAATATAGGATTAAACATTTTGGGGAAGAACTACAAACTTTAAAATAAAAACTCCAGAATGAAATACTATAATAAATGAAAGTTACAATCCAACAGGGGAGTTAAACAGACTTGCAAAGATGAGAAATAATTGATAAAATTGAGAGAAAAGAGTAGATAGAGGCAAAAAAGAATATAGATGATAGGATAAGAGATAGAGAGAATACAATGAGAAAGTCTAATACAGATTTCACTGAAGTCTCAAAAGAAGAGAAGATGAAATATATAATAGAATAGTTAAAAATAGCTGAGCATTTTCCAAAGTTGATGAAAGACATCAAGTCACAGATACAAGAATTCACATTAAACATAAATGAAAAGATAGTTGCAACTTGACATACCATATTAAACTGCTGAAAATTAAAGATCTATACACATACCAAAAAAAACCCCTCTTACAACTAGTCAGTAAAAATATCAAGTCATCTATAATAGGACTCTTCATATAAAGAATTTCTATAAATCAGTTAAAAAGGCAAACAACTCAAAAGAATAAAGGTCAAGAAATTCAAACATACTTGACAGAAAAAGATATTCAAATGGCTTTAAACCGACAAAAGGTGCTCAACTTCATTAATAATCAAAAAATACAATTTAAAAATCACAATGAGATACCACAATACAGTCATCAAGATGGTTATTAAAATGACAATATAAAGTATGATGAAGATGTAGCACACAGGTAACTCTCATACCCTTCTGGTACATCAATTTTCAAAAACTAGTTGTTAGTATCTACTAAAGTTGTACAAGCATATACAATATGACTTAATAACTTCCCACATAAGCACTAGGAACCACGCACAGGAAAGTTCATAGCAGCATTATTTGTAATAGCCAAAAATGAAAACACCTAAATGCTTGTCAGTAGCAGAACAAATTAAAGCTGGTATATTTACACATAAAGTAATATATGGTACTGAAAATAAATACTACATGCAGAAAAATGGATGAATCTCAATGTCAAGCAAAAACCATCAGATACAGTAGAATGCATAATTTATTACATAAAGTTCACAAAGCGTGCAAAACTAGTATTTAGGAATGTATACCTAATGTATAATTATAAAGAGAATGAAAGTAGCAATTTCAGAACAGCTCCAGTCTATAGCTCCCAACATGAGTGATGCAGAAGACAGGTGATTTCTGCATTTCCAACTGAGGTACCAGGTTCATCTCACTGGGGCTTGTCAGACAGTGGGTGCAGGACAGTGGGTGCAGCCCACCGAGCGTGAGCCAAAGCACAGTGAGGCATCGCCTCAACTGGGAAGTGCAAGGGGTCAGGGAATTCCCTTTCCTAGCCAAGGGAAGCTGTGACAGATGGCACCTGGAAAATTGGGTCACTCCCACCCTAATACTGAGCTTTTCCAATGGTCTTACCAAATGGCACACCAGATTATATCCCGTGCCTGGCCTGGAGGGTCCTACGCCCATGGAGCCTCACTCACTGCTAGCACAGCAGTCTGAGATTAAACTGCAAGGTGGCAGTGAGGCTGGGGGAGGGGCGCCCACAATTCCTGAGGCTTGAGTAGGTAAACAAGGCTGCCTGGAAGCTTGAACTGGGTGGAGCCCGCCGCAGCTCAAGGAGGCCTGCCTGCCTCTGTAGATTCCACCTCTGGGGGCGGGGCATAGCTGAACACAAGGCAGCAGAAGCCTCTGCAGACTTAAGTGTCCCTGTCTGACAGCTTTGAAGAGAGTAGTAGCTCTCTAGCAGGGAGTTTGAGATCTGAGAATGGACAGACTTCCTCCTCAAGTGGGTCCCTGACCCCCAAGTAGCCTAACTGGGAGGCATCCCCCAGTAGGGGCAGACTGACACCTCACACAGCTGGGTACCCCTCTGAGACGAAGCTTCCAGAGGAATGATCAGGCAGCAACATTTGCTGTTCAGCAATATTCGCTGTTCTGCAGCCTCCGCTGCTGATACCCAGGCAAACAAGGTCTGGGGTGGACCTCCAGCAAACCCCAACAGACCTGCAGCTGAGAGTCCTGAGTGTTAGAAGGAAAACTAACAAATAGAAAGGACATCCACACCAAAACCTAATCTGTACATCACCATCATCAAAGACCAAAGGTAGATAAAACCACAAAGATGGGGAAAAAACAGAGCAGAAAAGCTGAAAATTCTAAAAATCAGAGCACCTATCCCCCTCCAAAGGAACGCAGCTCCTCACAAGCAATGGAACAAAGCTGGACGGAGAATGACTTTGACAAGCTGAGAGAAGAAGGCTTCAGACGATCAAACTTCTCCAAGCTAAAGGAGGAAGTTTGAACCCATTACAAAGAAGCTAAAAACCTTGAAAAAAGATTAGACAAATGGCTAACTACAATAACCAGTGTAGAGAAGTCCTTAAATAACCTGACGGGGCTGAAAACCATGGCACAAGAACTACATGATAAATGTACAGCTTCAGTAACAGATGCAATGAAGTGGAAGAAAGGGTATCAGTGACTGAAGATCTAATGAATGAAATGAAGCAAGAAGAGAAGTTTAGAGTAAAAAAGAATAAAAAGAAATGAACAAAGCCTCCAAGAAATACAGGACTATGTGAAAAGACCAAATCTACGTCTGATTGGTGTACCTGAAAGTGACAGGGAGAATGGAACCAAGTTGGAAAACACTCTGCAGGATATTATCCAGAGAACTTCCCCAACCTAGCAAAGCAGGCCAACATTCAAATTCAGGAAATACAGAGAATGCCACAAAGATACTCCTCAAGAAGAACAACTCCAAGACACATAATTGTCAGATTCACCAAAGTTGAAATGAAGGAAAAAATGTTAAGGACAGCCAGAGAGAAAGGTCAGGTTACCCACAAAGGGGAACCCATCAGACGAACAGCTGATCTCTTGCCAGAAACTCTACAAGCCAGAAGAGAGTGGGGGCCAATATTCAATATTCTTAAAGAAAAGAATTTTCAACCCAGAATTTCATATCCAGCCAAACTAAGCTTCATAAGTGAAGGAGAAATAAAATCCTTTATAGGCAAGCAAATGCTGACAGATTCTGTCACCACCAGGCCGGCCCTAAAAGAGCTCCTGGAGGAAGCACTAAACATGGAAAGGAACAACTGGTACTAGCCACTGCAAAAACATACCAAATTGTAAAGACCATCGAGGCTAGGAAGAAACTGCATGAAGTAACGAGCAAAATAAACAGCTAACATCATAATGACAGGATCAAATTCACACATAACAATATTAACCTTAAATGTAAATGGACTAAATGCTCCAATTAAAAGACACAAACTGGCAAATTGGATAGAGTCAAGACCCATCAGTGTGCTGTATTCAGGAGACCCATCTCATGTGCAGAGACACATATAGGTTCAAAATAAAGGGATGCAGGAAGATCTACCAAGCAAATGGAAAACAACAAAAGGCAGAGGTTGCAATCCTAGTCTCTGATAAAACAGACTTTAAACCAGGAAAGATCAAAAGAGACAAGGCCATGGCATAATGGTAAAAAGATCAATTCAACAAGAACAGCTAACTATCCTAAATATATATGGGCCCAATACAGGAGCACCCAGATTCATAAAGCAAGTCCTTAGAGACCTACAAAGAGGCTTAGACTCCCACACAATAATAATGGGAGACTTTTACACCCCACTGTCAACATTAGACAGATCCACGAGACAGAAAGTTAACAAGGATATCCAGTAATTGAACTCAGCTATGCACCAAGCAGACCTAATAGACATCTACAGAACTCTCCACCCCAAATCAACAGAATATACATTCTTCTCAGCACCACACCACACTTATTCCAAAATTGACCACATAGTTGGAAGTAAAGCACTCCTCAGCAAATGTAAAAGAACAGAAATTATAACAAACTGTCTCTCAGACCACAGTGCAATCAAACTAGAACTCAGGATTAAGAAACTCACTCAGAACCACTCAACTACATGGAAACTGAACAACCTGCTCCTGAATGACTACTGGGTACATAACAAAATGAAGGCAGACATAAAGATGTTCTTTGAAACCAACGAGAACAAAGACACAACATACCAGAATCTCTGGGACACATTTAAAGCAGTGTGTAGAGGGAAATTTATAGCACTAAATGCCCACAAGAGAAAGCAAGAAAGAGCTAAAATGGACACCCTAACATCACAATTAAAAGAACCAGAGAAGCAAGAGCAAACACATTCAAAAGCTAGCAGAAGGCAAGAAATAACTAAAATCAGAGCATAACTGAAGGAAATAGAGACACAAAAAACCCTTAAAAAAAATAAGAATCCAGAGGTGGATTTTTGAAAAGATCAATAAAATTGATAGACCACAAGTAAGACTAATAAAGAAGAAAAGAGAGAAGAATCAAATAGATGCAATAAAAAATGATAAAGGGGATATCACCACCAATCCCACAGAAACACAAACTACCATCAGGGAACACTACAAACACCTCTATGCAAATAAACTAGAAAATCTAGAAGAAATGGATAAATTCCTGGACACATACACCCTCCCCAAGACTAAACCAGGAAGAAGCTGAATCCCTGAATAGATCAATAACAGGCTCTGAAATTGAGGCAATTAATAGCCTACCAACCAAAAAAAGTCCAGGACCAGATGGATTCACAGCTGAATTCTACCTGAGGTAGAAAGAGGAGCTGTTACCATTCCTTCTGATACTATTGCAATCAACAGAAAAAGAGGGAATCCGCCCTAACTCATTTCATGAGGCCAGCATCATCCTCATACCAAAGCCTGGCAGAGACAACCAAAAAAGAATTTTAGACCAATATCCCTGATGAACATTGATGCAAATTCCTCAATAAAATACTGGCAAACCGAATCCAGCAGCACATCAAAAACTTATCCACCATGATCAAGTGGGCTTCATCCCTGGGATGCGAGGCTGGTTCAACATATGCAAATCAATAAACGTAATCCAGCATATAAACAGAACCAAAGACAAAAACCACATGATTATCTCAATAGATGCAGAATTCAACAGCCCTTGGTGCTAAAAACTCTGAATAAATTAGGTATTGATGGGATGTATCTCAAAATAATAAGAGCTATCTATGACAAACCCACAGCCAATATCATACTGAATGGGCAAAAACTGGAAGCATTCCCTTTGAAAACTGGCACAAGACAGGGATGCCCTCTCTCACCACTCCTATTCAACATAGTGTTGGAAGTTCTGGCCAGGACAATCAGGTAGGAGAAAGAAATAAAGAGTATTCAATTAGGAAAAGAGGAAGATAAATTGTCCCTGTTTGCAGATGACATGATTGTATATCTAGAAAACCCCATCATCTCAGCCCAAAATCTCCTTAAGCTGATAAGCAACTTCAGCAAAGTCTCAGGATACAAAAACAATGTGCAAAATTCACAAGCATTCTTATACACCAATAACAGACAAACAGAGAGACAAATCTTGAGTGAACTCCCATTTACAATTGCTTCAAAGAGAATAAAATACCTAGGAATCCATCTTACAAGAGATGTGAAGGACCTCTTCAAGGAGAACTACAAACCACTGCTCAAGGAAATAAAAGAGGACACAAACAAATGGAAGAACATTCCATGCTCATAGGTAGGAAGAATCAATATAATGAAAATGGCCATAGTGCCCAAGGTAATTTATAGATTCAATGCCATCCCCATCAAGCTACCAATGACTTTCTTCACAGAATTGGAAAAAACTACTTTAAAGTTCACATGGAATCAAAAAAGAGCCCGTTTGCCAAGTCAATTGTAAGCCAAGAGAACAAAGCTGGAGGCATCATGCTGCCTGACTTCAAACTATACTACAAGGCTACAGTAACCAAAACAGCATGGTACTGGTACCAAAACAGAGATATAAACCAATGAAACATAACAGAGCCCTCAGAAATAATACCACACATCTACAACCATCTGATCTTTGACAAACCTGACAAAAACAAGTAATGGGGAAAGGATTCCCTATTTAAGAAATGATGCTGGGAAAACTGGCTAGCCATATGTAGAAAGCTGAAACTGGATCCCTTCCTTACACCTTATACAAAAATTAATTCAAGATGGATTAAAGACTTACATGTTAGACCTAAAACCATAAAAACCCTAGAAGAAAACGTAGGCAATACCATTCAGGACACAGGCATGGGCAAGGACTTCATGTCTAAAACACCAAAAGCAATGTCTAAAACACCAAAAGCAATGGCAACAAAAGCCAAAATCGACAAATGGGATCTAATTAAACTGAAGAGCTTCTGCACAGCAAAAGAAACTACCATCAGAGTGAACAGGCAACCTACAGAATGGGAAAAAAAATTTTGCAATCTACTCATCTGACAAAAGGCTAATATCTAGAATCTACAAAGTACTCAAACAAATTTACAAGAAAAAAAACAAACAACCCCATCAAAAAGTGGGCAAAGGATATGAACAGACCCTTCTCAAAAGAAGACATTTATGCGGCCAACAAACATATGAAAAAATGCTCATCACTGGCCATCAGAGAAATGCAAATCAAAAGTACAATGAGATACCATCTCACACCAGTTAGAATGGCCATCATTAAAAACTCAGGAAACAACAGGTGCTGGAGAGGATGTGGAGAAATAGGAACACTTTTACACTGTTGGTGGGATTGTAAACTAGTTCAACTACTGTGGAAGACAGTGTGGTGATTCCTCAGGGATCTAGAACTAGAAATACCATTTGACCCAGCCATCCCATTACTGGACAGATACTGAAAGGATTATAAATCATGCTGCTATAAAGACACACACACGTTTATTGCGGCACTATTCACAATAGCAAAGACTTGGAACCAACCCAAATGTCCATCAATGATAGACTGGATTAAGAAAATGTGGCACATGCCAGGTGCGGTGGCTCACACCTGTAATCCCAGCACTTTGGGAGGCAGAGGCAGGCAGATCACAAGGTCAGGAGATCGAGACCACCCTGGCTAACACAGTGAAACCCTGTCTCTACTAAAAAAAAATACAAAAAATTACCCAGGCATGGTGGCGGGTGCCTGTAGTCCCAGCTACTCGAGAGGCTGAGGCGGAGAATGGCGTGAACCCAGGAGGCAGAGCTTGCACTGAGCCAAGATCGCGCCACTGCACTCCAGCCTGGGCAATAGAGTGAGACTCCATTTCAAATAAAATGTGGCACATAAACACCATGAAATACTATGCAGCCATAAAAAAGGATGAGTTCACGTCCTTTGTAGGGACAGGGATGAAGCTGGAAACCACAAGGACAAAAAACCAAACACCGCACGTTCTCAATCATAGGTGGGGAATTGAACAATGAGAACACTTGGACACAGGAAGGGGAACATCACACACCAGGGTCTGTTGTGGGGTGGGGGTAGGGGGGAGGGATAGCATTAGGAGATATACCTAATGTAAATGACAAGTTAATGGGTGCAGCACACCAACATGGCGCATGTATACATATGTAACAAACCTGCACGTCGTGCACATGTACCCTAGAACTTAAAGTATAATAATTAAAAAAATCTTCAGCAGCTAAAAAAAAAAAAAAACAAAAAAAAAACAAGATAGTAATTTCTATAAAAATCAAGATATTTGTACCTTTGGGAGAAGAGTAGTGATTAGAGGAACTTCTAGGGTGCTGTGCATATCCTATTTTTAAAATTTGGGTGACGCTTTGTAGGTGTTCACTTTGTGATAAATCATTGATCTGTACATTTTTGTTGTGTGCAATTTTCTACGCTAAGTTTCACCAAAAAATAGGGGTTTTAAACAAACAAGTAGAGTCAAGCATTTATATGGTTTATATATGATTATATATTGCATATTTACTGGGTGCTAGGCACTATGCTAAGCACTTGACATATATTAAATAATAATCCTAGTGATCCTAAGTAAGAGCCCCTCCCCCACTTACTGAGCCTTAATTTTTTTTACAGCAAAATAAGGATAATATGAACATACCTCATGAGATAGTTAAAGGAATTGAATGAATTACAGTAAAGATCTTAAAACCATGTCTGACACGTAGAAAGCGCTATTTAAGTGTTAGCTATTTCACTGGAGAACAGCATTGAGACTCAGTGAAATTACGTAGCTTGCACAAGACCACATAGCTCATAAGAGAGATGCTACATGTTAAGCCTGTGTCGGACTCAGATAGCACCCTTTCCTCTTCAGCAGGGTGCTGCTTCCTGGGAGTGCTCTGTGACTCCTCCCTCTGGGTGCAGGGAACAGATCTGAGCTTTCTGGAAGAGCAGTGGGATCTGTTCTCTATGTGGCCTAACACAACTTAATCATGATGGCACCTTCATTTTTCATAATTGGAGATGGTCCCATTTCTCATCCCAAGCTACCATAGTAAAGGAAGTAAATGCCTTTAGTGTGTAGACAGCCGGAGGTGACAATTCAGTCCAGCCCCTTGTTCTGTGATTATATCCCCCATGGAAGGAGCTCCAAGGCCACAGCCAGCCATGAAGCCCCTCTGTAGCCCTTTCAACCCCTCATAGGCTCACAACAGCTATGGGCATCAAGCGTTTACCAGTGGACAGCCTAATGGACCCCAGGGCTGGTTACACAGCAAATGCCAAACAAAGGATTGAGTTTCTGGAAGCCAGGGAAGTAACTAATAGAATAGGAATGGCATGAGAAAGGAGGACAAGGTGGTAAACAAGGGAAACAACATCTCTCTTTATCTCAGTTTTCTCTTTTTCTTTTTATGTCCGTTTTGTCATCTCCCACTAAAAGGATATTATGTTCTTTAAGCCCGTGATGACCAGGCATCCACAGAAAAGTTTTCTTTCTCCCACCCGCCCTGAAGCTAATCCCACTTATTAATTCAGCCAAGACCCCTAAAATAGGGTGTGGTTTTAAATGACCTTCTATATGTATGAATTCTCATAAAAACTGTGTTGGAGACTTCTGATTTCTACTCTGGCATATAAAAGGCCTGAAAATCATCACTCCTACCTTTACAACAAGAACAGGCTGGATAAATTTTTTAAAAAATCAATGACTTCTTGGACCCATCAGATAACTGAGGCCACAGGGAAAACTACAATTTCCAAATCTGGAGAGACAGATGTATCCAGTGAGACATGATCTGCTTACATGCAACAGAAGTGATTGAAGCTATAATCTGGTAGGAATGACTAAATAGAAAGTTTGACAAATTGCTGGAAGCTGAGCATCAAGTAGCTTAAGAATGAGAAATTCCTGGGGCCACAGTCATAGGGGAGCCCCCACACTACCTCCAGGAACCCTCTGATGGCTCTGGCAGGAGGAGAGGAAGATTAATTGTTGTGAAATAAAACCAGAGCCTTCTCCACAACAAGGACCTGCTCTCAAAGGGAAAAGACATTACCTGAGCTGTATTCCAGCTGGAGGGAAGAAATTCCCCCTACTTCACCCCACTTCAATGTTTCTGTCCCACGTAAGGGGGAAAACATAGTCAACAGGGGTCAGGGCTTCAAGAAAATAGACTGAGAATGTTGGAGCCAGAGTAGAAAGTAAGGAGCTAGAAGGAAAAAAAAAAAAAAAAAAGCTATAGCACCAGAGAAACACTTGCAAAGGTCACAGCCCTGAGATACAAGCATAGTAAAAGACTGAGACTTAACCATCGGATTATAGAATGGTCCCCTTCCTTCACACCTTACCACCACACCAACAGGACTTCAGTATAATAATGGTGGATTACAGCTGAAATCACTGCAAGACACAAACTCACTCTGAGGAGAAACAGTTAGGAAAGCCTAAAGTCAACAGGAGAAAAAAACAAGGACAACAGAGGAATCCGAAGCCTCTGGTATCTTAGCTATAGCAAACATTAAATATAGTCCAACTTCTAGTCAGATTAGCATAAATCTTTACTCTAAAGACCTATTTACCTCAGTTCCTATTATCCAATACATCATGGCTATCTTTCAACAAAAAATTACAGGCCATGCCAAAAGGCAAGAAAAAACTCAGCATAAAGGAACAAAGTCACCATCAGATATGACAAACAGATGAAAAGCCCTAGGTATTATGATATTCAAATTGCAGAAAACCAAAGACAAAGATAAAACCTTAAAAGAAGCCAAAGGAAGAAAAACAAGCCTTACCTATAGAAGAACAAAGAATTACAATGAGCTTCTCATCAGAAACCATGCAGAAACAAGACAATTAAGTGAAATATTTAAAGTGTTCAAAGAAGAAAGCCACCAACCTAGAATTCTATATCCAGTGAAATTATCCTCCAAAAGCAAAAGAGAAATAAAAACTTTCTCAGACAAAAAATGTGAGAGAATTTGTTGCCAATAGGCCTATCCTGCAAGAAATATTAAAAATAGTACTGATGAAAGATGTCAAAGAATATCTAAATAAACGGAGAGATAGTCCATGTTCATAGATTGGAAGGCTCAATATTGTTAAGATTTCAGTTCTTCCCAATTTGATCTATAGATTCAGTGCAATCCCAACCAAAATCCCAGCAAGCTATTTTGTAGATATCAACAAACTTGTCAATTGTAAAGTATATATGGTGCTATGAACTGAACTGTGTTCCTTGATCCCAAATTTATATGTTGAAGTCCTAATCTCCATTGTAACTATTGTAACTATTTGCAGACAGGTCCTTTATGAAATTAATAAGGTTAAAGGAGGTGATAAACTTAAGGCTCTAATCTGATAGGATTCATGTCCTTATAAGAAGAGACACCAAAGAGCTTGCTCTCCCTGCCATGTGAGGACACAAGGTAGAGACCAGCTGCAAGTCAGAAAGCAAGTCCTCACCAGAAGCCGACTATGCTAGTACCCTGATCTCAGACTTCCAGCCTCCAGAACTGTGAGAAAATAAATTTTTGTTGTTTAAACCACCCAGTCGATGCTATTTTATTACGGCAGCCTGAGCAGGCTAATACATGGTGAAAGGCAAAAAAAACTAGAATAACTAACACAATCCTGATGAAGAACAAAGGTGGAGGATTCACATTCCCTGATTTTAAAACTTAACGTAAAGCTGTAATAATCAATACAGCACATGCTGAAAGAACAGACACAAGATCAGCATAACAGAAGAGAGTCCAGGGAATGACTCACAAATATAGTCAACTGATTTTCAATGGAAAAGGGATAGTCTGTTCAACATACACAAAATATGAATCCAGACATTTTATGTCTTACACAAAAATTAACTCAAAATGAATCACTGGTCTAAATATAAAATGCAAATACAAAACTAAAACTTCTAGAATAAAACAAAGGAGAAAATCTTTGTAACATTGGGTTTAATTATGAGTTTTTAGAAATAACATCAAAAGAACAATGAAAGAAAAAATGTTGAAGTTTGACTTTATTAAAATTAAAAATCTGCTTTATGAAAGACTGTTAAGAGAAAGAAAAACGACAGACTTGGAGAAAATATTTGTAAAACATATCTGATAAATGGTTTGTATTCAAAATATACAAAGAACTCTTCAAACTCAGTAAGAAAACAAACTACCAATTAAAAATAAAGTGAAACCCAATGACCAAAGCTGGAACAATTTGAGCAAGAAAATAATGTAGTATTGGATTATAACCTAGTGCATAAAATAAATATCCACGAGTCCATGGTGATATAAATAAATGGAGGATAAGAAGAATTCCAAATAGTTTATGTAGATACTCCACCCTCAAGAAAGCAGAGCATAACTCCTTCATCCTTAAGTGTGGGCTCCACACAGCGACTTCCTTTCAAAGAGTACAGTTTGGAAAGAGGAGGAGGGCTTGAAGTAACTCTTTCTATAAAAGAAACCTAATAAACATTATCTCACACAGGCAATCAAGATCAACATCAACAGTGATAAGTCATGTTGGCAGTATGCACCCTTGGTATGATGTGATGAAAATGGTGCTTTACCTCTGAGGTCTTCCTCCTAGAAACCCATATCCTCAATCTAATCACAAGACAAACATCAGACAAACCCCACTTGGCGGACAACCTACAAAATACCTGGCCCTTACTCCTCAAAATTGTCAACAAGGAAAGTCTGAGAAACTGGCACAGCCAAGAAGAGCCTAAGGAGAGGTGATGACTAAATGAAATATGTGATCAGAAATATGGGAACAGAAAAAGGACTTTAGGTTAAAACTTTAAAAAAAAAATCTCAATCAAGTATGGGTTTTGGTTAAAAATAACATATTATTTGTTCATTAATTGTGACAAATGTACCATATAAAGATATTAATAGAAATGGTGTGGACTATATGGGAACTCTGTGCTATCTCCGCAACTTTGCAACTTTTCTGTGTATCTAAATCTAATATAAGCCGTGTCCGTTGGATGCTAGCTTCCACGGTTTTCTTTTTCCTTGGGGTACCATGAGTTTCCTTTTCTTATGTAACCATAAGTGGGGATCAGGATTCAAACAGAGGGGAACAGTAAAGTGAGAACAGTAAAGTACACGGGGCTTTCAAAGTCACACCAAAAAATCCCCAACCCTGAGCGGGTAACGCAGCAGTGCTCTGATGGTGCGGCAGGCGGCCTATCCTGCAGCCCTGACCTGGCTGCATGGGGTCCCCCATCTCAAAACACACACTTTCCCAGTCACCTATGCGACCTTCGCCTTCCGGGAAGGTCTCTACCCCTGGCCGGGCTGACTCGGCGAACCCAGGGCACCTTGTCCCTACACGCCCCTGGGTTCTCCGGCCACCTGGGAGACCCTTCCTGCACGCGGTGGCCGCCTCCGCCTCCCACGAGGTGTGGGCGCGCCCGCCTTGATCCCCAGCCGTGCTGGCTCCTTTTGTCCTCTCGAGCAGCAGAAGCACACACAATGGCTGATTGCTCTGTAATTGCGTATTTCCTCGGTAGCTTGTCAGAGCCTTCTGATTTACGGACCTTTTGTTATTTTTTTTCTTTAAACTGAAAAAAGCTCCCTCTTTTGCTAGCTTTCTCTTTGGGATTTATCCACAGCGTCTGTGATTGAAAACGTTTCCTGCTCTCATGCTGATGTACCCACTTCCTCGTCTGCCTCCTGGGGCCTTCCCACGCTGGGCCTGAAAGCCAGTCACCAGGGCTCTGCCCGCAGGGCAGGCTGCCCTCTGAGCCAAGTGGACTGCTCTCCCACATCTCCCAGCCTCTGCCCCAGGGCGGGTGGAAGCAAGACATTTGCTTGAGGCCAGGCTACCTACCACTGGACTTTCTCTGAAAAAACAAGGTGGTTTGCTGGTCCATTTCACCACCTCCCTCCTGCTGCTGAAGGCGCCCATGCCAGCCACTCCTTTTCTGCCTAGGAGACACTTTCCTACCCTTCAAGGCCAAGCTCTTCTGTCACCTCCTCTGGGCAAGCTCCCCTCCTCTGCACTCCCACATCACTGGGTTTATTCTAAGGATGGGTATATAACCTGCATGTCCCCCACAATCACCCAACAAAATCACTCAACAGCTTTCTCTGGTTTATTTCCCATGTCTCCTGGGTAAAATCAGAGCCTTGAATTTACTCCCAACCTGTTGTCAGGAGGGGAGAGGGGGGAGTTTGAGTGAGAATGCCAGAAGCAGGGCATCATGAACCAACGAATTCATTTACAGAGCCTGGGACAGAACAGTCATCCCCAGTCACACCTGAAAGCTATTTGGTCCACTGCCCACGGCAATGTGTTATTTCTGTGCTCCAGTGGCCACCCCAAGTGAGTAAAGTAGTAATAACCCCCATGTGTGCTGCGTTCTGAGTCAGGGCTGCAGTTATTCCAGACATCGCCATGGTAGGAACTGGAAGGAGGTTTGCCCCTTCTAATGCATGCAGCTCCCACCAAATTGCCCTTGTCAAGTGCAGCTCAGGTTGCATTTCAGCCCCTTCAGCTAGGTGCCCTTATGCAGTGAACAAACAACTTACTAGGCTAACTCAACATGAGCTACAAAGTAGAGTTAAGCATTGATTCTCAGAGATTTGAACCAACGAGCATTTCCAGTTCTTACTCCCCCACTAGTACAGCCCCCTCACTTAGAAATCTGGCATAAGCCCTTGTGAACTAAGTTAAAAGACAATCAGAATGAAGCATGGTGACATGATAGTCAGCAGTTCAAATCCCAGTTCTGCCATTTACCACTTAGTTAGCCTTGGCAAGGATTTCAGCCCATTGGACCTTTGTTTTCTTAACTGCTAACTGAAGCCCCTAATGCATTCTTCTGGGGGGTATAGACAGGATTAAAGGAGGTAATAACCACATATCTAAAGGATCTAGTCCATAATAAGAGCTCAATAAATGGTATCTATGATTGTTGAGCGGTAGACACTGAAATTATTCCTCACCTCTTCCCTGGGATCGTGTTCTCATACCTCAAACTCTTGCCATAGGGTGAAACCCTCAGACAGTTTGTTGCCTCATACAAAGAGATCCCTAATGGTTTGTTGAGCTGGTCCTCCCAAAGTGTCTAAAACAAACTGAGACACCTGCAAAGCAAATGTTAGCTGTATGAGCATCTATCTCATGTATTGGACTGTGTGTTCCTTAATGGAGGAAACAGTCTTACTATCTTTGTGTCATTTGATGCACCTGGTCATTAACAGCTGTTGAATTACAGAATGATCACCAAACCTCTGATGTCAACCGGCTTCTGAGGGGGAGCTGGTCCCTCTGGAATGCTTCGTTTCTTCAGGCCTTGCCTCCAGTCCAAGACAAGTCCCCAGGAAAAGGAGGACACTATTTTAAGATCTAGAGGTCATGTATGCCTTAATGTAAATAAGTTTATCAGACTTATCAGATTCTTTATAGAGAAGAGTTTTAATTAAGGAAAAATGCTGAGGAGTTTGGGGATTCTTTATGGTTTAAGGATCTAGTAAATATTTTATATATTTTTGTAGAGTTAAGCTTTGCCAGAGTATCTATGACTACTGGTTCTATTGACAATATTAACCAACAATTGAATGCTCTCCAGCTTTCCATATGCTAATGACATTACTAAATACTTTTATGTATATTGACTTGTTTAATCCTCCTAACATCCTATGAGATAGGTCCTATTATTTTATTAAATTAATAAACTGAGCCACAGAAAGGTTACATAACTTGCCTAAGATCACACAGCTCATAAATGGTGGAGCTAGTATTTGAACCCAGCAGTTCGGAGCCAAAGGCCTTTCTTATAATATCTTCTTTCTACCGTATCTTACTAGGGGTTCAGCAGTCAAGACTCCTGATACAGATGCCTGACCATTCTTCAAGTCAGGCTGGAAAAACATCTTACAATAAAACCCCATAATTTCAGTGCCTTTTTGAAACCACAAGAAACCGAAGATTAAAATTGGACAGGAGAGAAATTATTGTTACTTTCCAATATTATAATTGTTTATTTAGAAAACCAAAGAGAATCAACTTAAAGAGTACCCAAACAATAAGATTATGATAACTGCTTACAAAATTAATATACAAAATTCAATAGCTTTTCCAGAAATAAATACCAATCAGAAAATATAATGGAAGAAAAGATCCCATTTAGAATTATAATCCAAAGAAAATATATTTCAAAAAATACTTAACAAGGAATATCTAAGCTCTGTATGAAGTGAACTTTAACTACGTAAAGTAAAAGAAAAGGTTTAAATAAACATAAATACAGTCCCTCTTCTTGGAGAGAAAGACTCCTTACAAAAATGTTCATTTCCTGCATTAATCTATAAATTCAACATGGTCAATACCAAAACAACAGGGGAAGGAGTAAAAGGGAGGGTAGAGTCCTCAGGTGGACTGTGTATTAGTCAGTTTTCATACTGCTATAAAGATACTACCCAAGACTGAGTAATTTATAAAGGAAAGAGGTTTAATTGACTCACCACTCAGCATGGCTAGGGAGGCCTCGGGAAACTTGCAATAATGGCCGAAGGTGAAAGGGAAGAAAGGTACCTACTTCTCAAGGTGGCAGGAAGGAGAAGGAACAAAGGAGGAACTACCACACACTTACAAAACCATCAGATCTCGTGAGAACTCACTGACTCTCATGAGAACAGAAAGAGGGAACCTGCCCCCATGATTCAATTACCTCCACCTGGTCTCTCCTTGGACACATAGGGATTATGGGGATTATAGGGATTATAATTCGAGATAAGATTGTGGGTAGGGACACAGCCAAACCGTATCAGACTGTGAATTTCAAATAAAAAAATAAAATGCAAGAAGGGCCACAATATTCCTGGTAGAGTAGCAGCCTGGTAGATTGGAGGGGAGGGGTGGTGTACGGTAAACGCACCTGATAGCAATAACTTAAGCATACTCTGAGAATGACCCTGTATGGCAGACACACCTGAATACAGTTCACAGTTCCCAGCTAAGGAATCAGGCAGTGGCCAATCCCCAGATGCATTTCCTATCTATGAGGAACATCTGAGCTCCAGCACGCTCCTGTGGAGATGAGTCCCTTTGTTTTGGGCTTTGAGTGAAGGTTGACAGGTGGAGGTTGTTAGGGGGAGGGCACTGAGTGAAAATTTGGTTTATGGTATTTTTGTTATGAAGATATTTAACGTAAACTACATGACTTTTGCAAGTTGATTGCGGTTCTCCTGCCCACCCCACTGCCACTGGACTCAATCCCCTGTGGGTATGTCCCCATTAAAATCCCATGTCTAGCTCGCTGACTCTGGGTCTCTTCTTGGGCCTCTTGAATCTGATCCTGTCCCCATTGGAGTTGACTGGAGTTCAGCACAACATGGGTACCAGATATTAAAATATGCTACATAGTTAACATTGTCTTCTACTGGCATAACAATTAATAGCCAAAGGAATGGAAGTGAATCAAAAAATTAGAAGTAGGTCCAAATATACATAAGAATTTGCTGTACATAGAGGTAGTTTTTCAATGCAGTGTGAAAAAGATTAATTATTCAATATATGGTTTGGGCTAACTAGCTAGGCCATCTTAAAAAAAAAATCCCTTCCTCATTTCTTTATACCAAAATAAATTTCAGATGGATATAATATTTAAATTAAAAACCTAAATCATAAGAGTACCAGAAGAAAACATAAGAGAATTTTTAACATAATTTAATAGCAAAGACTTCTTTAAGCATAACACTAAGCCCAGAAGACACGAAAAAAGTGGATAAACTTTGTTAACATAAAATGTTAAATGTCTTCATAACAAAAATACCATAAACCAAGTAAAAATAAGCAAGCAGTAAGGAAGGAAAAAATATAACAAAGGATTAATATTCATCATAAAAGTAGAGTTCTAAACAAGTCAATTGAAAAAAAGTGAAAATGCCGAATGGAAAAACATAATGAAAAACATTATTATAGGAAAAAAAATGCAACCAACTTTTAATCATGTGAAAGGATGCTCAATTTCACTCACATTAAAGGAAATGCAAAGTAAAAATCACAATGAGATTTCATTGTTTGCCTACTAAATTGGCATAGAACAGTAAGTTTGATAATGTACTAGGGAAACAGGCACTCTAATGCACTGCTCTTAGGAGTTCTAAACAGTACAACCTCTTTGGATGACAGCTTGGCAATATCTGTCAAAATTTTAAATTCCAGACCTGGATGAGATTGGAGACTATTATTCTAAGTAAAGTAACTCAGGAATGGGAAATCAAACATTGTATGCTCTCACTGATATGTGGTAGCTAAGCTATAAGGATGCAAAGGCATAAGAATGATACAATGGACTTTGGGGACTTTGGGGGAAGAGTGGGAAGGGGTTGAGTGATAAAAGACTACAAATATTGTGCACTGTATACTGCTCTGGTGATGGGTGCACCAAAATCTCACAAATCACCACCAAATAACTTACTTATGTAACCAAATACCACCTGTACCCCAATAATTTATGAAAAAATAAAATAAATAAAACTTAAATTCCACATCTAAAAATTTATCAGATAGTGTATACAAGGATGTTTACTGTCATATTATTTACAGTAGCAAAAGAAAAAAATCGGAATGCATATTAATAGGAATCTACATACATTCTGATACATTAATAAAATGGAATCTAATGTAGCCATTAAAAAAAATCAAGCAGGCCAGGCACCCTGGCTCTCGCCTGTAATCCCAGCACTTTGGGAGGCCAAGGCCAGCAGATTACTTGAGGCCAGGGGTTCAAGACCAGCCTGGCCAACATGGTGAAACTCTGTCTGTACTAAAAATACAAAAATTAGCCAGGCGTGGTGGCACATGCCTGTAGCCCCAGCTACTCAGGAGGCTGAGGCAGGAGAATCACTTGAACCCAGGAGGCGAAGGCTGCAGTGAGCCAGATTGAGCCGCTGCACTCCATCCTGGGCGATAGAGCGAGACTGTCTCAAAAAAAACAAAAAGAAAAAGAAAGCAGACCTATCTGTACTAATATGGAACAATCTCCAAAATGTTAAATGCAAAAGGAAAAATGCAGAACAGTGTGTATAATATTCTGTAATATCTCTTTGTTTAAGTGGAGTATATAAATATATATTTTTAAATGGAGAAGATCAGTGATTTTCTAGTTAGGTAGCAATCCATTTATAGTTTGCAAAATCAATTTAGTAAATTGCAACCAACATTCCTTAGTGCCTGTATATTTTATTTGGAGATTTTTATGTGTTTTATTTAAATACTGATTAGATCATTTGATATTAATTTTATTATGTTTTTCTTTATCATATATAGTAAAGGTAAGTATTGTTTGGTGCAACTTTTGTTAGTTATATAATTGCTAGTGGGTTTTTAATGGTTTGAATGTGTCCTCCAAAGTTCCTGTGTTGGGAACTTAATGCCCAATGCAACAGTGTTGAGAGGAGAGAACGTTAAGAGTTGATTAGGTCATGGGGGATCTGCCCTCATGAATGGATAAATGTCATTATCAAAAGAGTGGGTTAATTATCTCAAGAGCGGACTTGTTATAAAAGTGAGTGTGGCCCCCTCTTTTTCCCTTATTCTCAGACTCTGTTGTCCTTCCACTGTCCACCTTCTAACATTGGATTAGGGAGCAAGAAGGCCCTCACCAGATGTTGTCCCTCAACCTTAGACTTCTCACCCTCCAGAACTATAAGCCAAATAAGTTTCTTTCTTTATAAATTACTTAGTCTCTGCTATTCTGCTATAGCAACACAAAACAGACTAAGACAAATGGGAAGCATATTTTTTATTCTGGGTTATAGACAAAAAGTTTGAAGAACACTGGTATTGACTGTCTTTGGAAAGACAAACAACAAATTGGTAAATGGCTTTTAGGGACTGAAATAAAGGACTGCGTCAGAAGTGGAAGGAGATTGACTTTGTCCACATATCTTTGTACTATTTGTATTGCCTATTCACATTTTTTTGAAGAAAAAAAGAGAATGAGATAAAAAGCAAAAAGCTTTTTTTAAATCATGCTTTTTATAGTAAGGAGAGTGCTTACTTATATTTCTATTGAGTGCATGCCAGGGAAAATACAGAATTTGGGGGTTCTAATGTTTTTACCCTACCTTTTGACCTACAGTTTTACCCCTGACTCTGGAGACATTTTTCTTCATGTTTATCAATTCATACATTTAATTCATAATTATACAAACATTGATAAACTTCCAGAGAGCAAGTCCTTCCAGTTATGCATGCTCTTGAGTTCATTTAAATCCTCAGTTTTACATGCTGTCACTATTAAACCATTTCCATTTTTCTTTACATATTTTCTTTTAACAAAATTAATCTTTATCAAAATCATTTTCTATATAACATTTTAAACAAATATTTGATTAAGTTTTGTCCATATCATATAATGACTAGTCATTATTTCTACCATTAGGAAGCTTCCTTTGCCACCATTTTGAACAATTCCAGTCTTCTTTAATCCAGTTTTGTATATCTCAGTTGTATCATGTGGATCCTTACCAATAAACCATGTGTGGTTTTAGTTGCTGTCGGTTTTATTTTGTGTTATTTCAATCATGGATGTTTATTATGATTTGGCTAAAGTGTTTTAGAGTTAACCCACGAAAAAATTATAAACATTCTTCCTGAGATATTTCAGGCTCACTCTGTGGTCCAAGAGTGGTCTATCATATTTTGAAGCCAAATTTTGGTGTCCTTCTGAAAACTTGGCAAGATGTGTATTATTTCTGCAAGTCACTAAAAAAGCCAAGAACAAACCTCTGATCACGTAGTGGTATCAACAGCTCTCATTTTGATTGGTGGTGTCAAAATGCATTGTTTGACACTTAACAAAGTGCCATAACTGTGGGGTCAAAATAGTAGGATCAAAGCATCGGAGTAGGCACTGTGCTAGGGGATTGGGTTGTAAAGATGAAAATGTCAACTACTTTTCTTCAGAAAAAAAAAAAACAAAGTATTGTCTTATGGATAATCCAAATCCCTAACAAATAATGATACTATAATGAGTAAGTGCTAATTACAATATTGCTGCAAACATCGTTAGGAATTTTATATGTTTGGGACCCTTAGAATAGAAATAAATTTTTCACAGTAAGCTGGTGGAGCTTGAAGCACTAAGGTCTGTCCTGCTGGGAACTTTGCTTTGACCAATGTGACCAGGTGTGCTGGGATGGGGACGGGTAAATACAGAGAGTGGAGATGAAATGAAGAGTTTGAAGCCAAGATCCGGAGAGTCTGATGTAGGCAATTAATGTTATGTTTCCATTCATCTATTTCTTCTCTGGCCATTCTTCTCTCTTTTTCTCCCCTAGGAATGTAGATCTAAAACCTGAGCTCCCAGAGAGTCTAGACCTGGTTTTCCTACTGTCTCCTTTCATGCCTGCATTCCGTCCTCCCACCCTGCCTCCATCCGGGTTTGAAAACACCACTCCAGAGCACAAGTAACAGAGGCTCTGGGAGTATAAGTCCTGAGAGGAGAAGGGACCAACAGAGGAGGCTGATGTTCCTCCCTGCTTCAGGAAATGCAATGTGTCCATCGTGAAAATGTCATTTAAATTCCACATGGTTCTTCCTTCTTCCAGGGGAGCTTCAGCTGCCTTGACTCCTAAACCATTTATTTATAATGAATTTCTGTCCTGGGCAAATACTAACGCTAATAACCACAGCAGTAATTCTAGGGTTTATCTAAATGGATAGTTTCGGGCTTTGGTCAAAATGTGCTTCTGTCTGCAAAGTTACATGAGTTTTCTTCAATGGACAAAATGTTTGACAAGATAGTAATCATTTTAGCAGCCAGTTCCCTGCCCAGAAACGACTGAAATGCCCACCATTGAGGCTTGCAGACTCACTAGCCCTCTGGCTTGCCCCCTTGGAACTATATTTTTACTGCCTATAACCCACTTCCCACACAAATAAGAAAGGACAGTGGCCCAGACTAGAGAGGGAGAGTTCCCAGCAACCCCCCCCATCCATTCCCCCTCTTCTGCCTGATTCAGGGCCACACTTCTCAGTAAGCGAGCTACAGAGCCAAAGGAAGCCCACACCTCATGCACTCAGTGGTCACAAACCCAGCATTCCCCTTCACAGGCCACACCTGAAGACGGAAAGCTGAGGCGGCAAACACTCTCTGCAAGGAGCGGATTGCAGGCAGGAATTAATGCTTTGGAACATAGTATTATTGGATTGATTTTAAATAGATGATCCGCCTCTCTTTAGTAATAAACGACAGGCTCTGAAGAGAGCCAAAGAAATCAAAAGAAGAAATGGAAAAGAAATGAGAAATAAGAAAAACAACCCCCCCAAAATTCTTCCTAGGTTATTGCTCTAGAAGGATCTTTAAAATTCTGTTCCAAATTGCTGGGTCTCTGACAGCGCTATTGTGATAAACTGATGAATGTCTATTTAATACCAAAACATAAAACATATGGATGGTTATTTAGAGGACAAATGCATTTTGACAGATAACTAATTTTCATTCTATTGATAGGACATATTTTGTCAGACTCTTCATTTCATTTGAGATGCAATCATTTTTGGTTTCCAGTTCCTTGCCATGGTGGAAATGCATTTGTCAGGCCCTCTAGACCCAAGACGGATTTAAAATTTTGTCATCACAACTCTGCTTAAAACCAAGCAAAATTGGAAATATCTCCTATTACCCATTCACACAAGAAACCTTACCAAGTAAATACCTTTTTGTACCCAGTTGGGTAGCAGAATCATTCAAAGTCTCTGGTATAGATTGGTACCAAATGCCACCCACCCATGACATATTGAATTACATATGAGCAGGAAAGGAAAGGTGGGTAATTCTATCAATGCTTAATGGGCAGAAGGAAAAGGCCCAAGTTTGTATTGGCAAAGCCCTACTCCTCTTTCTTGTTTTAGTTCAGCAGTTACCTCCTCCTGGAGCATTTCCTGACTCATCCAGGCAGAGGTAAGCTTACCTTCCACAAGTTCCCATTGTTCCCAGGCATGCTTCCACTAAACCCTTTTATCACTCTGCATTTTAATTTTTCTGGTAGAAAACTTGACTTTTTATTTCTGTATCCTCAGTGTCTATCAGAGCACCTAGTACATAGTAGGTATTCAAAAAGTATTTGTTGTTTGGGAAAGTAAATGAATGATTATCTCTATTATAGCATTTATCACCTGAAATTATTAATTTACCTACCATTTTCCTACACCAAATCATGAGTTCCTTGAGTGTGAGAAATAACTTATTCATCATATGCTTTTTCTAAGCCATGAGCGTAGGGTCTGGCATATAGCAGGTACTCAATAAATGTGTTGAAAGGATTGATGGATGGATAGATGGATGATGGATAATTGTTTGAAGCTGCTGTGTATCCTAGTATTTCTCAAAGTCATCAGCTATATATATACCAGAAGCATTTCTTTGCTCAGTTTCTAGTGTTTGGATTTTGAAATTTGAACCTCATTTTTCCAAGGATAGGAAGCATCTGTTTTAAAATTAGTTTCCTGAATACTCAAGAACAAATGGGGAGCTCTTAAAAAATCTAGAGAAGATAGCTTGAATATCTGTTGTTAGATCCTATTAGATGTCCCCCAAAATGCATTCTCCCATTCTTCCTTAGTAATAGAATCCTCAAAATTTTGGCTCAGCACAAGGTGCCTGGAATAATAATATTTATTTTCTAGCCTCCTTTACAGATAGATATGCCCATATGAGTCAATTCTGTCCAATGGATTTAAGTAGAAGGGTCATGTGCAACTCCCTGTAAGTGTCCTTAAAGGAAGGCGGCATGACTTTCTTTTTCCCTTCTTCCTTTCTACTGTTAGAATACAGATGGCTAGATCTCAGGCAGCCATCTTGAATCATGAGCTGAAAGCTACATGTTGAGGATGTCCCAACAGCAAGATATCAGTCTAGGTCCTGACCACTTTGTAACTTGTCCAATAAGTCCTGGATTCTCAATCTCTACACTTCTTTTACATGAGAGAAATTCGGGGGTTTCTGTCACTTGCAGTTTAACCAATCCTAATGAATATGGGGTCTTGGCTGGCCACAATGTAAGAAATATCAAAAATCTCCTATCAAATTGAATTGAACTGAACTGATACTAGGCACACTAAATATTAGATACACTAAATTTAGATAACAGCAACTTCCCTGGAAGCACAAGACAAGAGATTTTTGAACTGGACAACATCTCTCCAAGAGCAGCTAACCCCATATCCTACTCTGCTCTGGGCAAGTTCCCACCTGATGCTCATTTCATCCTTAATATGAGGGAAGAAAAACAACTACTATTGCTAATATTAAAGCAATCCCTTTTTGTCCATCAGACATAGTCCCAATCTGGAACTGTGGATCAACAAACAATCTCCCTAATAAGAGAAATCCTGCAGAGAGGAGAGGTGAGGAGAGTTTTCACTTAAGTTGAAAGTTCTCACTCTCAGCCCATAACTATGAAACATCTTGATTCAAATAGGCAAGAGCTTAATTTCCATCTCCATTTAGAGCACTTTGACTGTGGTCATTTTTCTGATAATGTCTGGGAATTTCATGGCTTTTTAAGCAAGATGAGGTAGAATAGTTGGATTTACTGCGGGTGAAATGCTGGCAGAAGGAACTTCAATTTAGCAACTGTTATCATGGACTACTAATCGAGGACTCCTCGGAAGAGTGAGGCCACTGAAAACAGTTATTACTCAATGCTAATAAAAAAATTATGGATCTAATAAAAGTTAATGGGAAAATATCACGTGCCATAAAAACTGCAGACAAAGCAAAGAACGCTGGGCTGGGGGAGAAGATTCCACGATAATTTTGTATTGTCTGGGAGCCAAAATTGGCCATGTCCATAATACTTCTGAAGTGCAAATGGACATGCAGATCAAATTAAACTGTGGAATACTTAATAACAGAATCATCTGCTTTTGTAAAAATAGAAAGGAGCAAGTGAGCTATTACCCAGCAAACCTAACTCATTAACTACAAGTAAGACCACGGTCCATGCTTGGCTATTCTTTGTAAATACGAGTAAGCTTCTTTCTTAAGGATTCTATGTGTTTCCCACCTAGATTGAGAGCTTCATTCCTCTAATGGGGCACTGTCTTGTGTCTCAACAGTGTCTATGGTTCTTAGGAATTTAAGCTTCATATAGCATCCATGATCCCTATTGAGAGATGGGAAGTCAGAGGAATTGAAAACCTTCCCCCATTCATTCGGCTGCCATCCTAGCTGGGCCATCATCATCTTCCACTTGGACTTCTTTACAGCCTCCTAACTGATTTCCCAACTTCTACCTGGCTTCATTCTTTTCCCAGCCATTCAGATCCATTTGCCACAAAGCAGCCAGGGTGACCTTTTAATTTACAAACACAATTGGATCATTCTTCTGTTTACAATCCTTCAGAGGCTTCTCTTGGCTCCTAAAATAAAAAGCAAAATCCTTATCAGGGCTCAAAAGGCTTTCCATAATTTGGATCTGACCCATTTCTCAGTCTTCTCATGAGCCACCCCAGCCCTTGCTCCCACACCCAGCCATCTAAATGGGAGCACACACCATGCTCTGTCACTTCTGGGAGTTTGCACCTGCTGCTCCCACCTCACCCACTTCTGCCAAGATCATTATAACTCATCATTTCATTTCCTCAGGAAGGGCTTGCCCTGCCCCCAGATTAGGTTAGCTTCTGCTGATACATCTTCAGAAGGCAATCTACTTGCCCTGTTGTAAAATTTAGTGTACTATCAATTACCTGCACAATGTCTGTCTTCCCCACTAGACTTTAAGCCTCTTGATGATAGGCTCCATGCCTGTCTTATTCACTACTCTGCCCAGCACCTAGTGCCCTGCATGGTAATTACTCTCAAATCCTTCTTAACCACCTGAATGAATAAACAAATGAATGCATTACCCCAAAACTCAGAAACGCTTTGCTAATGCCACTGATTATGAGATGAATTCATTATTTGGAACCCTGTATAACATGAAGATTAAAACATGTATCCAAGCAGAGATTTAAAATCCAGATCAGGCAGGTGCAGCATGCTTGGAGGGAGTGAACTTCATGGGCAGACACTACGTGCAGCCCTTGCCTGGAGACAAAGAAACAGGGGTGCCTTTTCGGTAGCCTCGAATTGCCTCCCAAAGTCAAAAATGAATCTTGACAGGAGGCCTCTTTCATAGTTTATTAATAGGAGCTCTCAGGATGTTGGAGCTGGGAAATCATTATGAAACCTTCATAGTAAAGATTGGTTCAGGCAAGAATTATCAACAAGATGCTAAATCCAGGGGGGAGTTTTGATGCTTGTATGGTCTTAAATTGCTTATTAGTTGCAAAGGATAAAATAGTAACTATATGATGGGGAACTTGAACAACATCTTGACCAGTTGATCAAAATTAAGAAGGGGCAGATTGACATTGTGTGACTCTAGATGCAATACCCCGAGAGCAGCACAGCATCACTTAGGTAGCATTCTGACCTGGAATGCATAGCCCAAATCCACGATGACAAAGCAAAGGATAAACCCAACATGAAAGGCTATGAGAATATTTCAGATTAAAGGAGACTAAAGAAACAAGACGATAAAATTTAATACGTTATCCCAAGTTTGGATCCTGCCTTGGTGGGAAAAAGTGTTCCAAAGGTCATTATAGGGTTAACTGACAAAATTGGAATACAGAAAATGGATTAGATAAAGATATTATATTAATACTAAGCTTTTGAACAGATCTCGTCTGTCCCCAGGTTGGGTGGCAAAATCAGTCATGCAACTCTGCCTCCGGTTCATCTATTGCCTACCTCTCCAACGCCACCACGCCCGGCTAATTTTTTTTTGTATTTTTAGTAGAGACGGGCTTTCACTGTGGTCTCGATCTCCTGACCTCGTGATCCGCCCGCCTCGGCCTCCCAAAGTGCTGGGATTATAAGCGTGAGCCACCGCGCCAATACTAAGCTTATTGAAGTTGATAACAAACCTATGGTTATACAGGTGGTTCTGTAAGAGAATGAGAAAAAGAATACCCCCTCTTTTAGGACAATATACACTGAAATATTTCAGGGTAAAGGATCACAATATATACAACTTATTTTCATGTGGTTAAAGAATATATAGTTTGAGCTGGCCAGGCACGGTGGCTCACACCTGTAATCCCAGCACTTTGGGAGGCCAAGGTGGGCAGATCACTTAAGGTCAGGAGTTCGAGACCAGCCTGGCCAACATGGTGAAACACCGTCTCTACTAAAAATACAAAAATTAGCTGAGCTTAGTGGTTTGCCCCTGTAATCCCAGCTACTGGGGAGGCTGAGGCATAACAATAATTTGAACCCTGGAGGTTGAGGTCGCAGTGAGCCAAGATCGTGCTACTGTGCTCCAGCCTGGGCAACAGAGCAAGACTTCATCTCAAAAAAAAAAAAAAAAAAGAATATGTATCACACACATACAAAGAGAGACAGAGAAAGAGAAAAAGAGATGACAAATCATAAAGCAAATGGATTAAATGTTAAAAATAGAGGAATCAGGGCGCACTTTTTACTGTTCTTATTCTTGTAACTTTTCTGTGAGTTTGAAATTATTTCTAAATTTAAAAAACTATAAGAGGCCTTCAGGCTAAAACTAAAACAAACCTTTTCCTGCTCCAAGATAATCTTCTGGCCAACAGGTGAGAAAAACAACAAAGCACTGGCTTGTGTCAAATCTTGAGAGGCACCAGAATCTTTGTCTGCACTGTAACATCCCTGAAAGTAAGGCAAAAATGGGAGCGAACTCGCACCCCTATTTTTGGGGAGCACACACATGGGGATCACATGGGAGCACACTGAGCTCCCATGTGCTGCCCCTTAGAACTCTTGTGGGCCTCCAGAAACCACCCCAGAAGCCTTAACATGCAAAGCACCACCACAGAGCAACACAACTGCCTAAGAATGTCTGGTTGCTTAGCAACCCAGACTCCTACTTGACTAGATAAAGCAAAAGGCTTCCCTCTGGGTCACAGTATTGATGCACTACACTGAGAATGCCTCTGTTGGTCAAGTTTTAGGTGAGACTCTGGCCAGAGGCAAGTCTAGGTTCTGAACCACAGAAAGCAGCATCCATGGCTCTGAGGGCTTGAGCCAGGCACAAAGCCTGGGGATCTAGAAATTCAGCGTAGAAAAATTCAAAGCAAACAGACCTTTTATCAAGTCACTGCAACTCTCTGAGCCTCAGTTCCCTCATGGGTAAAAAGAGACAGCTAATATAGATCCATGGTTCTCATGTATAGCTGAATTTCAGGACGACCTGATGAGCTGGTAGCCGACCATGTTCAGCTACCAATGAGATCAGAATCTGTGGAGGTGGGACTCAGGCATCGGTTATAGTTGGTTTTTTTTAAAGCTCTTCAGATGTTTCAAATGTGCGGGTAGGTTTGAATGTGTCCCTCCAATATTCAGGTGCTGCCAAGGTGATAGTATAAAGAGGTGGGGTTTTTAAGAAGCAATTAGGCCATGAGGGCTCCTCCCTCATGAATGAGATTAGGTGCCCTTATAAAGGGGCTTCACAGAGGGAGCTTGTCCCTTATTGCCCCTATGCTGTGTTGGGACACAGCATTTCTCCCCACCAGAGGACACAGCCCTCCCTCACCAGACAATCAAGCCTGCTGGCACCTTGATCTTGGAGCTCCCAGCCTCCAGAACTGTGAGAAAATAAATTTCTATTCTTTATAAATTACCCAGATCATGGTATTCTATTATAGCAGCACAAATGGAGTAGCACAGCCTATTAAGTCTATTATCTATTATAAGCCTATTAAGTCACTACCTATTATCTTTATTGGTACTCTTACCTAAAAGAGTATCTTGAATCCTGGTCTCTTCTTCCCTCCTTTTCCACCACGTAGAGCGCTGTCACCCCACACAGCTCTGCCCTACCTCTAGCACTAACCCTGACTCAGGTTAGCTTTGCTGCTCTCAGTCATCTTTGCTGCTTATCCATCCCCTTCTTTCTTGAGGCTCAGGCCTACTTTGTGCCTGTCAAGAACTGTGAAGAGCCTGATACTTTATAATACTTACAAGGTAACAAGTTAGCCTGCCATATTTTCATGATTACTCATAGAAGATATGAGACTCCTGAGTCAGAGACAAGAGGCAGTTTACTACTTACAGTAATGCAGCAGCCAGTGTATCATTATTTTTTGCAGCAGTTCCCTAGGCCCCAATATCTACAGGGCAACATAAAGAGGGCCAGATGGCACTTGCACACACAGTGGGTTGTATTATAAGATAGAAACCCTGAACTTAGGAAACTTAAATCTTTATAAGGGTCAATAGCTATGACTGCTCTTTGCTCCAGAAAGAAATACAATCTCTATTTTCCAGGCTGTTCACTATACAAACACCCTTGAAAAGACAGTTCAGAGCAAAAGGAGGTTGGTGCTTCTCTCCAGAATGTGCAGAAATGGGAGAGATCTGTGAAGGACTGCCTGTCATCACACCCTATGCTGCAGCCCCTGACTTGCTCATCAGCTTGCCCTTTCTAATTCAGAGTATCCTACCTCTGTACCCAAGTTCTGCAGCTGGGACCTAACAGCTAACTACCTATGTCCAAGCACCTGAATTGCTCATAATTCCCTAGATTACTTCTCTCCAAGCTTTCTTCTCAGAGTCTCTGGAAGACTCTGGGTGCCCAAGTCTGTGACCCCTGGTGGGAAGTCTCCAAGCTAGAACAGAACATAAGAATGTGTAGAGCTAGCTGGAGGCTGCAGAACAATGATCCAGGGAAGACAGTAAGAGCATCATTCCGGTTGAATGGAGGGTTGCAAGCTAATCACACAGTCCAAATCACTAGTTCTCAAACTTCAGTGTTTCGGTGTTGAAGTTGTTTCACAACTTCAGAGTGTAGCAGAATCACTAGGAGAGGGTGCTAAAACACAGATTGTTGAGCCCTAACCCAAATGCCTCTGATTAAGCAGGTCTGAGCTGGGGCCTTGCAAATATGCACTTCTAATAAGTTCCCAGGTAGTGCTGATGCTGCTCTGGTCTAAACTTTGTCCATCCAAGGTAACTGGGCTGAGAAATAACAGTCAGATTGAGAGCAATGGAAGGCCAAGTGGAGGAGGTAACAGGAAGGTTTAGGAGAACCTGAAGCGATGATTCAGCTGTGCAACCCAGAGGCCTGACACTTCCTATAAAGCTCCCTCAGCCCTGCCTATGGGTCAGGGAGAGTGCTATTATAGGGTCATTTAGGACAGTGGGATGTTGGGCTTCCATCATGTTGACTACTCGTTATCCCAGATGCTATGCCCCCTGTTAAACATGGCTCTTTCCAGTGTCTATGGCTGGCTCTGCTCTTAGGGTCTCATCCTACCCCCAGGTAGACCTTGTTGGAGTTTCTGTTCCTCCCAGCCCGCCTGCTCCCAGTCAAGTTAACCCAGCCACGTTAGTTAGCCTGTTTCCCTTCCCCACATTTATAGCTCATACACACCCACCAAATTCATTATTCCCCCGTCTCTGCTACGTACTCAAGAGGCTGATACCCTCACAGACTACAATACCTGGGCTACTTTGTGGCCTGTTTCCAGTTCCGTCTGGCTAATAGGACACACTGGCAAAGATTAAAGGATGACAGATGAGTTTCAGCTGTTCACTCTCCTCCTTCCTCCTCAGAGCTGTATCTCTTGCAATATTTGAATCCCATACTGTCTCTTCTGCTAAGTGGCCCCTGCTCCACGGTACCAGCTTTAAAACGAATATCATTTCTATAAAGCCATTTCCTCCTCTTGTCCCTTCAGTGCTCAGGGTGGTAATAGCTTCCTGCTGTTATTTCAGGGGCATCACTACCCATCACCTATTCCCCTACACTGCTATAACTTCTTGAGAATCCATCTTGAACTCCACCCCACTCCACAGGGCTCCCCTAGTGATACGAAGATGGCAGCAAAGGTAAAGCAACAGCAGACATGACTAAGGTCTTGTCAGCCAAGCATTGGTGGGCTCCTCTCCCCAGACAGCTTCCCTCAGTGCCAAAGAGCAATAGAGCAAGGCTGTCCCCCAAGAGCAAAAGTGCTCCTAAGGCCCTGCTAACAGTTTCCCAAAGTCTTGTCAGGAACAGGAGGCTGGTACCAGCAGCACTCCGGAGTCTCTGATGTTGCCATGGTAGCAGTAGGGTCACTGCTTAGCAACAGACCAGAGCTGCAGGAAGTTGCTAAGGTATTTTCACATGTGTTAAAGCAAATGGATGTTTATCTCAATCTTGAGTGTAAATACACTGTAGGGAAAAAAAGAGAAAACATATACACACAAACCACCTACTGATGTTCAGAGCTGCATGTCTGCTGATACTTGAGGCCTGAAGCATATGCCTTCTCTCTGGAGGAAACAGAGAGACCATAGATGACCCAATGAAGTACATCCTCTTACCCCCTAAAACAACTGTTCACCTGTCTTCCCACCCCCCAGGCTGAAAACCTTCCCCACCACTTAATTTCCAATAGAATTTCCAAATCTTTCTCCTAAACGGTTTTTGAGAGGCCGTGTGGTGTACTAATTAAATGTGTGGACTCTAAAGCCAGACTATGTGGGTCCAAAGCCCGGCATTGACCCCCTCTTTCTCTGTTACTTTGGACAAGCCACTTAACATCTCTGTGCCTCAACTTTCTCATCTGTAAAATGGGTATAATACTAGTGCCTACCTTACAGGATTATGTGAGGATTAAATAACTTCTTCCATGTCAAGCACTTTCAACAGTGCCTGGTATACACTGAGGGCATTGTTAGGGATAGCTGTTAGTAACATTCAGTGATATCACGGATACTTTCCCATTTGCCAGGCTCTATATAAAGAACGAAGCATATAAAAGTTAGCAAGAAATTGGCCCTGTCTTCATGGGGCCCACAGCTATTCCAGTGCCAGGGTGGCAACGGTAAAGACCCAATTCTTTGGATGGTTCTTCAAAATACCCCCAAATACTGGCCTTGTCTCCTTAAGGAGTAGTTGTGAGGTTTAAATAAAGTAATCCATGTAAGAGTTCAGAATGGTGTCAGGCATACAATACAGGCTAAATAAAAGTTACCTATCACTACTAAAATTATTTTATTATTCTTCCCCACAAACCAGCCCCAAACTTGTCTGTGTTCAAGCCCCTAAATAAACTCATGCACTCCCACATCCGGGTCCTTCTTGACACTGCCCGTGACCACTTGGAATACTTTCCCCTTTCCACCAGTCTCGTGTCTGCATGACCTGCAAGACCAGGTTCTGTCATATCTATTCTTGAAAGTCCCTCATCTGCTCCACGTCGTGCTCACCCCTCTACCCTAACTATGTTGAAACTCCCATGGAGGTCAGTGTCTCTTCTGCCTTGTGTTTGTATTTTGCTTTCTAAGCCAGATCACAAGCCCTCTGTATGAGACTCTTCTTATGCATCTTCTCAGATCCCCTCAGCCTCATCTGTCTTGGGCCCTTTACCACTGTTCCACCTCTATTGTCACCAGCGACCAGCTCTGCACTGCTGTGACCAGGCAGCAGTTCTATGGTAACCAGCTTCACCCAACAGCCACCCAGTCACCATACTGGCTCCTAGGGCCACTTCACCACACAATGCATGTGTGATCATGGAATTCACCAGTCTTACTATGGCCCCCATCATCCAGAAGCAGCATCCTGAAGGAATGGCAGAATGAGGCACCTGCCCTGTAACAACACACCAAAGGGTTAGGACACAATCATCGGTGATGTGGTATGTGCATTGAGCAATGATGTTGGCATTGTATATGGTGTTGTGTCCCAAACAGCAGGGATACACAGTCTGGGAACCAAGGAGTGGACGTAGGACTTGTCTCTCTCACCATCCTTCCCACTCACTCAGAATTTGTGCAGTCTATAGCCTGGACCCTGCTGGATAAGAGGTCTGGTTGTCAGGGAAGAAACTCTTCTGCCAGTAAGGTTCCACTGTACTTGAAGCTGACTACCACTTAGTCACTTGGCACACCTCATGCTAGTGGACAACACAGGAGTTATCGACTGGTGGGATTAATAACCCTGATTACCAGAAGAAGCTAGAGTTGTGGCTGCACAATAGGAGGAGGAAAGATTCTTTCTAGAACCCGGGGGTTTCAGTGGGGCTTTTCTAGATGCTTGAAACCCAGCAAAAACTATAAAGGGGCAATTGCAGCAACCATGGTTTAGCAAGGGAATGGCAAGCAAGGGTAAATGTAGCCTAGTTCTTTGCTACCCAAACGTGCCCATGGACAAGCAGCATCAACACCACCTGAGAGCTTCTAGAAATGCAGAAGCCCAGGTCCCTCCCCAGACCACTGAATCAGATTCTGCATTTTAACACAATCCCCAGGTGATTCAATGCACTTTAAAGTTGAAAAGCATACTCAGCAACCCACTGGGCAAGCAACCTAGCTGGAGGTGAGAGAAATCTAGAATCAGTCATGGAGGTAGTTGGGCAATGAATATTCGTTACGGCCTAAAACCAGCAACAGGAGTGGAAACTGTAGCTTCTTTTCCTTATACTCTTCAGAGAGAGTGGCTGGTCCCTGCCTTGATGGAGAATTAATGACTGATTGCTGGTAGAAATGTGAAATGATGCAGTTTGGCATTTCCACCAAATGGGAAACATAGAATCACCCTGTGACCCAGCAATTCTACTCCTCCCAAGAGAAGTGAAAACCTAAATTTCTATATGACTGTTCATAGCAGCCTTATTTATAATAGTCAAAAAGTAGAAACAACCCAAATGTCCATGAAAATTATACAGGAGGATCCTTGGAAATTATACAGGATCCTCGCTTTCTCTGAGGAAAGGGAGGAGAACAGATAAAAACTTGCCCCAAGTCGCACAGCCTGTTCTAAGTGGAAATTATACAGGATCCTTGATTTTTCTATCAGGATAAGGATGGGAATATAAAAATGAATAGAAAGTTGGTGGTGAGAATGGACGCTTAAACTGGTGAGACAGCTAATAAAAATTTCTGCTGAAAAGGACGGACATTTTCCAAGTAGTTCCATGTAATCCAGATGGGAAATCATCACAAATCTAGAATGAGCCTCCTAATGGAAGTGTGGTCTGGAAAGGTGGGCTGGGAGTGCCCTTCACTAAGCAGGAAAGAAGCAGGCTGTGTGAGAGAAGAAAGAATACTGCACACAAAAGCTTTCATCTTAATCTGACCTCAGAGAACAGCAAGTGTACCTGGCGTGAGTACCTTTCAGGGAGTGTCTGGGTTTCCTGTACCCCAGGACCTGATCCACTACAAATACACAACAAGTACTTGATAAAAAAAAAAATCTAATTGGATCGTGTCTGTGCTGGAGCTAAACAGTCTCTCGCTGTTTAGGGGAAACCCCATGTCCAGTACAACCCCAGCACCTAACAGAGTGCTTTGCACTTAATAAGCATTCAATAAATATTTGTGAAAGGAATAAATGGCTAAATGAATAAGCACTTTTAAGCCTGAAGACAGGTTACTGCCTGTATTTTATGAGACCTAACAGAGTGAGAGAAATGAATTAGCAAGTTTAACTCCTAAGGGAAAAAAGAAAGTGATTGTGCTTTGGCCCCCAAAATGTTATCTCCCTCATCCACCATTACCACCAGCATTGAGGTGGGACATCTGCAATTTGGGGCCTGGGTTTTTAAAAAAATCCCCCAGTTGCTGATTTGGGAGATGGCAACATAGAATCTTCTATCTAGAAGAGACCTCAGAGATCCCGGAGCTATTGGAGAAAAAGAAGCCCAGAAGAACTGTCATTTGTGAGGATGTGACAAATGGCTGGGTAATTTCCCAAGGATAAGCTAAACCCGGGCAGGGAGTTCATGCATCAACAGCAGTACCTATAATATCAGAAGTTTCGGAAATTGACACTGTGTCTGTCACACATTATTTGAACTGAATACTGTTCTGGATAATTCACTCCTCCCCAAAATGTGGATATATGATGATGGTTTTGCTGGGACATATTACAAAGGGAAAAAGAAATCTTCCCAAATGCTCCCATGCAGAAGGTGCAAATTTCACACAGGTAACTCATGATGAAGGGCCTGCAGAGACCTACAGACTCAGCCCATTTCCCAGAACTGCCCCTAGAGAAATATTCCCAGGCCAGAACTTCAGAAACCCAGTCACCTACTGCAAGCAAGAGCATGATAAGGGCAAAACTGTTCCCCAAGGAGAACTGTGCCCTTGGGCAGAGCAGTGGAGCGAATTAATTTCTAATAATGAGACTGTGAGCCACAGTGTTTGTCTACAAAACAGGCTTATTCATGAAGATTAAATATGTCAACTAATTCCAGAGGCATGCTAAATCTCCATTGTTTTCTGAAGTTCAGGTTTCCTGGCTCTGTAAAATGTGATGCACGCCTTCAATGTGTGCAGCAGAATCTGTGAGATTGCAGAATGCCACATTAAACTCAGAGCTCCTGGGCTAATGAGAGTAAGTCCATTTTGCAGTAATGAATTGTTGGTAATAGCCCATCATGGAGCAGATGTCTCATCCATCATTGCCCCAGGAGTCCGACACTCTGAAGTACTCCCATCAGATAGGGAGGGGGCACAGCCCAGGGAGGTGATCCTCATCTCTGGACTCCCGAGGGCAGCCAATCCTAGGAGGTAGAATCAAGTGGGTGCCTATCCAGTGTGATTTAAGGTCCCCCAAATCCTCCCTAACTCAAAATATGTCCCCACCCACCTGCCACAGTACTTAAAATATCCTCCTTTGAATTTTCTGCTATTAAAATGTAAATATGTCACCTGGAAGAAGTAACACATTAAATTAGCATCCATTATCACTCATTTTCACATTAGGGAGAGCTGGGTCCTGAGGAAAGGGAGGAAGACAGGTAGTCCTTGATGGAGGGTGGCTTAGAAAGGAGCTGAGCAGGTCTCAGGTTGGTGGGTTGGGGCCAAGCTGGGGCACAGTGTGCGTGCCAGCGAACTCTTGCTCACCCCATCCTACTGACAATGTGGGTTTTTTAAGTGTATGCTTCCTCAAACTACCTGGGCAACCTAGCGGGGAGAGATGGTAACTTATTTATCTTTGCCAGTCCCCAGCAGGACCTCTCCAGTAAATGCTTCTTGAATAAGTAAATTTCATCCTCACAACCCCCCAAAGGAAATTAGAGAAGGGATCATGACCATTTTATAGGTGCAGAATCACACTCACGGAGGCCCATTTTCTTGTCCAAGCACATGGGACTGAGGAGGAGCAAGCTCTAGATAAACAAAAGGGCGGACAAAATATATGTTTTTATCTACAGGAAATTGTATTTATGTGGGAACTAATGAGAAGTAAGAACAGAATAGATTAGGGCCACTTTTTGGATGCATTTCAATGTCAGCCTGAGAGTTTGGGGTGTTATTCTGGGAACTTCTGAAAGTTTGTTTAGTGATTGAGAATACAGGAAGCAGAAGAATACAAAGAAATGTGCAAAGTGATATTTTTGGAAGGTTATTGGCATAGAGGAAAATAGGATGGGTTGGAGAATCAAGAAATTAAAGACTAGTAAAGAGATTCTTTGTGCGAATCAGAACCGGGAAGGTAGCAGTAGAAATAGGAGGGACATATGCAGATATATGTAAGAGACGTATGGATAACAAATAGATCAGTTGCAGTGACTGGCTGGAGGAGTGGGTAAGGAAGAAAGTGGATTGGGGGACATTGACTAGATTTCAAACCCACTTAACTGACAGAAAATCGACAGCAATGGGATATCTGGAGGAGAAGCGGGTTTTGATTGAGGATGGTAAGTTTCATTGCAAACATGTTGAGTAAGGTGATAATGGAAGATGGGTTTTGATTGAGGATGGTAAGTTTCTTACAAACATGTTGAGTAAGGTGATAATGGAACACCCAAATGAAGATGTGCATGGGGCTGACAGAAACTTGATGTCAAACCTCAAAGAGATTTAGTAGAAGCAACAAGGATAGGTGAAATATCTGAGAAAGGGTAGAAAATGAGCAGAGTCAGGACCTCCAGACATGTCCACTTACAAAGGATGAGTACAAAATGAGGGAGATTGTCCACTTACAAACGATGAGTACAAAATGAAGGAGACAGAGTCGGACAGTGTAGTGAGAATTGAAGCCAAATATCAGTGTTTCAAAGGGTAAAGGTGCCAGTGCCAGATGCTGCGGAAAGCCAGGAGAAACAGCTGTTGGGCTTCAAGAATAGACTCTCTGGTTATCTTCAATAGCACAGTCTCAGATGTGTGGAAAGTGCAGAAAAACTTAAATGCAGTGGGGAGGAAAGGAAAAGATGGGAGGGGAAGAGAGATGGCCGTGCAGCGACAGTCGAGCCAAGCATGGCTGGTCTTGTTTTCTTGTCCCTTTCCATACAGGGAATGCTGAACCTCGATTTATGCGCAGAGAATGACTGAAACGCAAAAGAGAGCAGGAGATACTGGGGAGGCATCGATTAGAAGCAGCAGGAAGGGAGGGGCTGAGATGTGCAGGGGAGGGTAGACAGAAGAAGGTGGGAGTCTAGGTTGAAGAAAGGGAAAGGAGTAAGCAATGAGGCGAGCCCAAACAGAGATAATTTTCCTGGAAAAATCAGAAAAATATGTTCCCAGGGTTCAGCCTACAAAAAATAGTAGGCTCCCAGGGAACATGAGAGGGTTCCAGACAACAAAGGGCTGGATTCAGATGTTGCCAGGATTAACCTAAAGCAGGAGAGGAACGAAACTCATTTCCAAAGGAAGGATCTCATCTATGTGTCGCTGACAGCCCCAATGAAGTCTATACCTAGAATTACAAGGCCATTGAACATCAGTGCTAGGAAGGCCCTGGGAAGGCCCTGAGACATCATCTGAGCCAACTCTCTCTCGCTTCACCAACTGAGAAAATAAGGCCCAGAGGAGTGAAGTAAATTAATCAAGAAAACACAACTGGTTAAAAGTCAAACCTGGACCAGAACCTAGGACTCTTAGCTCCTGGTCAAGCGCAGTTCTCACCAAATAGCAACTCTATGAGCTGGATTTCCCAATATAAGATTGGGACAATTTCAATCTTATATAATTTCTTCTTTCCAATAATGATCATGTTATTTAGATGTGTGTATAACAAAACATGATTTCATTTTTGTACCTTTGTGTGGCTTTTCATATTAAAAATTTGAAAAAAAAAAAGCAATAAATCAGGAATAGAAAATATTTGTTAGATCATGCCTCTCAATTTTTGGTTCTACAAATATAGTCACTGCAATTGCACAGCAAAGTTATTAGAAGCATAGCTGTGGAGTTGAACAGACCCAGCTGCAAAGCCAGGTGAGCCCCACCACTTACTATTTGTGTGACATTGAATGAGACCTTGACCTCCACTGGGAGAGGGTGGCAGAAGGGAGGCAAAGCAATCGACCACTCTGTCATCGTGGCCCTAAGCATGGAGAAAAGCAGCAGTGAGACCCAGAGAGGGAAGCCGCCAAAGCTGCCGCTAATACCTGTTTCCCTTTGGAATAATCCCAGTGTTTTGGCCAGAGATGATTTGGAGGCTTTTTGAGAGGTACACCTGAAGAGAAAATGTGATTACTTTTTCCTGCACTTGAATTTCCAGGCAGTGTCCTTTCAAAATAAAAAAGGCAGTTGAGGGGTGGAAGGGAGGAGTACGGGAAGAAATGAAGGATGGAGAAGGGCCATCCCCACTGAAGCCGCTGACATTTCACCAAAGCGACTCCCTTTGGGAGCAGCTGGTGCAAATGTCATTCAGCAGAGACAGTAGGAAGCAAGAGAGAGCAGCGGGATCTGCAGGAAATAAGGTGATCCACTCCTACTCCCACCAGCCACCCCACCCCAACCCCCCAAACCCTGACCCTCTGGAAAGCAGTTAGGCCAGGCACTTAACTGACGTTGTTGGCCTTAGGGTGGCTGTAGACATCTTGTAGCTATGTCACTGCAGTCATCATGAAGCACATGAAGCATATCCAACCCCAGTAGAACTGCCCCAGGGTCAGCCCTGAGGATCTCTATCCATAGGAGGCAATGCTCTGACCCCCACCTCTCCCATGTAGACCAGTGGACCAGAAGAGAGTGTGCTGTGCAGCCATTTCCACCAGAGCATCTCAGGAGAAACGCAGCTGCTGATGATTAAAGAGTTGATTTCTACAACAGACAACCCTAGGGTTCTTTAAGTTGATCATTCTGGGGCATGAAAGAAGGAAGGAGAAGAACAAAGAGAGTTAAGCCAACCCAGGGTTGAATCCAGTTCTGCCACTTATTATATGACCTTAGCAAGTTACTTAACCTCCGTGCTGCCTCACTTTCTTCATCTGAAAAAGAGGCATACTATTGCTCACCGGGGGTTAGGAAAATGAGATGTAATTGATCACAAGTTCCTGGCTGTGAGGAGGTACTCAACAGGCAACATTACATATACATATTTGTTAAGGACATATCAAGTTCATGCACACTGACAAAAGAGCACAGGTCCCTGGCCAAGCTCTCAAAGTCACCATGCAGGAGGATGGACATTCATAAAACTCCAAAAGGCAGGAGGAGACCTCTCTGAAGCTAATGATGTTCCCAGATAGTGGCTGTGCTGTCTTCAGCGACTGATGAAACCTTCAGGACTGATGGACAGTTCTGCGGCCTGAGATCCTTGACCCACTGGCAAAACTACTTCTTAAATACCTCTTTTTGTTTTTCATTTACTTGCAATATATTATATATGCCTCCACATACATTCAAAAAACTATTCAATGCAACTCTGTATGGATATGAAATCCACCTAACGTAGTGTTTGGTACATACACGGCCAGTGCTTACTATTGAGTGACCTTCAATGCCCTTATTAGGTCTTGTCTGAATGTGCTGTCCACACGCCGTTCTGCAAGGAGTCCTAGCCCTTTGAGAAAACAGTGGTGTCCAGAGTAAACTGAGGCTTTATTACCAACCTGTAGGGCTGGTTCTTATGAGGACTCTAGTGGACAAACTCAAACAAGTAACTTTGGAAAAGATTAAGCTTAGAGTAAGTTTTTACCAAAAATTAACAAAGACAGTCATGAGAAAGAGAAAGTCAAGTAGAGAGAAAACTTACTGTGCCAGTCGGAAGTGAGGGTTTCTTCATTCTGGCAAAGGCAGGTGACCCATGTAGTTCTGTTTTAGGAATGGAGAAGAAAAACTGCTCAACAAACTAAGGCTGCCTCTTTGGTTTTCAGAAAGTAGTCATATATTGAATTTTTTTTTTTTCAGACAGAGTCTCGCTCTGTCACCCAGGCTGGAGTGCAATGGTGTGATCTCAGCTCACTGCAACCTCTGCCTCCCAGGTTCAAGCCATTATCCTGCCTCAGCCTCCCCAGTAGCTGGGATTACAGGGGCTCGCCACCACGCTCGGCTAATTTTTTGTATTTTTAGTAGAGACGGGGTTTCACAATGTTGGCCAGGCTGGTCTCGAACTCCTGACCTCGTGATCCACCTGCCTTGGCCTCCCAAAGTGCTGGGGTTACAGACATGAGCCACCGCATCCGGCCCATGTATTGAATTTCTACCTGTCGGAGGCTCCACGCTGTGTGTGGAATGGTAGAAAATACATGGGCTCTGTCTCAGAGCAGTACAGAATTCAAATCCTAGCCCTAATACTTACTGTGTACACTTAAATAAGTACACAGTAAGTGTACTTATTATTATGTAAGTACACAGTAAGTAACTTCCTGGACCAAAAGTTTCTCACCTGAAATGAAAAAGATGACTGAATCCCCAAAGCTATGCCCATAATCCAAAAAGATTTAAACCTAATATTGAAAATTTAGGGTGAATTGAAAGATTCACTTTATTCAAGGAATAATGGTTGGGTTTTATTTGATATTTTTTGTTTTGTTTTTTTCTTTCCGTGTTTTTCATTTGTTTTTAATAGAGAGCTCGATATTTTAAAGAAAGATTTTTTTCGTTATGACTAAACATGTCTTTGGGAAGCTAAACGCTTGAGACCTTAACACAGTAAACAAGGTCTCCTAATTGAAATCAAAATACCCAAGAGGGAATAGACTAGCACTTGAGTGCTGACTGGCAAGCCTGACTCTGCAAAGTTCAATCTGAGAAGCAGCTTTCTAACAACTGAAGTTCCTCGACAATGGAACGCATTCTTTCCCCACAAACTGAATTTTCTGTGTCTCCTCCAGGATCTTCTGGAACACTGTAGGCAAGGACTCCCGGAACCCCAGGAAGGTTGACTGCAGGGTCCTTGGCTACACATTCGGTTACTGCCGATGCTTGGAGAGGTGCAACCCAGTGAGAAGTTACAGAGTCACCTGCCACACACAGAGAGCCGGGAAAAGGGAATCCAGCCTAACTATGTTTTCTTGCAAATTAGGTGCTGTGACAACTCAGGCACTGAAACACACAGACACAGTATCTGTGTTTAATTAACAAGCTGGAGAAAACAAATGTGAATAATTGATTGATGCAGGAGAACGAGGCATCAGGAAAATACCCAGCAGAGGGCTGCCAGCCAGTTCTCCCTCTGAGGCAGTGATTAGTGTTCCACAGCTCCCAAAAGAAACTTTAGTGGGAATCGCTGTAGCTCAAGGTAGGTGCGTACCCTGGACCTGTAGGGCAGGAAGCAGTTGAGGATGTATTTCTCGGTTGGTCTAATTCTCCGCATGGGATAGCCCTGAGCCTTTCTGGGTTTTACAGGCAGCTCACATCACAACAGGCATGCTGCCCTGACCCATTTACCAAGGAACTGTAAGGCAGTGAGCTGGGAATGGGACCCAGAAAATAAGCGGCAAGGAGCAAGCAGCCCTGCCACTGGGGCCTTTGACTCAGTCAAGCCAGCCAACCTTACCCTAAGTGTCTGTGGTCAATCAGGAGGCTGTATGGGACCTCTGGAAGCCCCAGGAGGAGAATCACAGTGCAGACCTCCAGCAGCTCTCTTTGTTAACATTTATTCTTCTTCTGAGAAGCTGTTCCTGGCTTGCTACAGGGCCATGGCAGAGACTAAATGCCTAACCATGAGATACCAAGTGCCCACAGGACCTGAGTTTCCCATCATGAACTGGGTGCTATCCAATCCTCTGAAGCAATAAAGTCGAATGTGTATGACAGCATTCGACACTTAAAGGAAGAAGCACATTCAAAAAGCTGGAATCGGCAGGGCGTGGTGGCTCACGCCTGTAATCCTAGAGCTTTGGGAGGCCGAGGCAGGCAGATCACCTGAGGTCAGGAGTTTGAGACCAGCCTGGCCAATGTGGTGAAATCCTGTCTCCACTAAAATTGCAAAAATTAGCTTGGCATGGTGGCAGGCACTTGTAATCCCAGCTACTCAGGAGGCTGTTGTAGGAGAATTGCTTGAACTCAGGAGACGGAGCTTGCAGTGAGCCAAGATCGCGCCACTGCACTCCAGCCTGTGCGACAGACTGAAACTCGAAACTCCGTCTGAAAAAAAAAAAGCTGGAATCACAGTGGTCCTGCCCAGTGGGAGCTGGAGCCACAGATGAGAAAGATGAGAAGAGGCTGTTGCCAGAGACACAAACGAAGGTCACTGTAACTCTTTAGGTCCAGGGTCCCACACAATACACAGTCCCCTCTCTTCTGGCTGGTAAGTTATATGAGGACCAACAGTTCTCACATAGAACAGTAGAGCAGTGGTTCTCAACTAGGGTGAGTCTGCCGCCAATGTCTAAAGACGTTTTTGAGTCTCATGACTAGGGAAGTGCTACAGGCACCCAGTAGGTAGAGGCCAGGGATGATGTGAAAAATCCTACAGTACATAGGCAAGCATCTCCTCTATCATAACAAGGAATTATCTGGCCCAAAATGTCAATAGTGGCAGGGTAGAGAAACCTTGCTGTAGAGAAAGGGAAAGAGAAAGAGAAAAAGAGAATCAGTGATTAATATAGGTCATAGGTGGCATTCTTTTACTACTCACCCCACGCTTCCTCTGTGTGCATGGTAATATTCCAGGGCATAGGGATCATACTTTGCCCAGATCCTCAAGGGAGTTTTGTTGTCCAGAAAGGGTTTAAGAATCTCTTTTCTAAGTACTTACTTAAGTCTGCCTACTTCTGCCCCAGACCCGAATCCCAGGAGACAACAGGTACAAAACATTCCAGGAATGCTTCTCCTACCACCCATCAATGTACTCTAGAGATCCCAGAGGGGCAGATTTTTTACCAAGGTCAGTTTCATCTGTGCAGAAAGTAAGAATGTCTCACATTTTCCTTACACATCTACTCTATATCTGTTAAGTCAGTATTATAAATTTTTTCATTTGTCTATTCAACAAATATTTATTGAGCACTACTGCTTGTTATAATGGTAAAAAAAAAAAAATTGAAAAAGACCAACAAGCCTGTCTTGACAAAGCTTATGACCTCTGGTTCTATGATTGGCATCATTATTTTTATTATCGGCTTATTGAAGCCAAGAAGAATTCACATTTCACCCAGGTCGTTCCCCAAGAATCTGTAGTTCCCTCAGATTATCTCCCGCCCTGGGCCTGATCTGCTCAGAACCTATTAGTTGGAAGAAAGCATCGTGCAACATCCTATTGTTTGTCACTGTATAGAGGAGCTTGTTCCACAACGTATCCAGCATTCTGTCCCCGGGTTATGAGTTGCCTTTCTGTTCTCTGCTTAGCCTGGGACTCTAAAGGATGTAGAGGGAAAAGGCCAAATGCACTCACTTAAAATGAAAACAAAAATGCCAATGTCCTTCAAGAGGTCAGAATACCCTTGCTGTAACTTTTAAAGGCCCCTTCTCCTTATATTCTTCTATGGCCACCACAGGATGGAACGGCTTTTTCCTACAGGGTCCTAAGATTGTTCCACAGTGGGAGCTTCAAGCTTGAGCCAATGCTGAGCCCACTTCTAGCTTCAGTTTATCTAGGAATGCCTGGTAATTCTGAGTGGCAACCTGCCAGAGCACTTCTCCATGAGAGTATGAGAAGTCGCCTGGGAAAGAATAGCAGGAGAATTGATAAGAGCTGTTGGAGAAGTCCAGTTTAAGGGAGACACATCTACAGTATCTGACACTGCTCCTTAGCTCAACCTCCATTCCCTTTCCCTCTCATTCCTATGGTGGCGCCTCTGTAATCATTGTTACCCATTGGGCTTTCTACCATCTATCTTTTTTTACCTTGTGTCAATGTCATGAAATGGCATCCTGCTATCCACTTTATCTCAGAACACTTTATACTGCCCTTTTGTGATTATGGTCAGAATTTTGGAATTTTTCACTTTCTTGCATTTATTATTCATTCAAACAGTATTTGTTGAGCATCTACTAGCATGCTAGGGATTCTTTTAGGCACTTGGAGTTTACATTCATAGATACAGGAGTAACAGAAAATAAACAGATAAACATGGTACAGAAACGTCAATGAAGGGCAAGGGATAGAGAGTGATGGGGTGGGGATCAGGGTTACAGAGAGGCTAAGGGAGGCTCTCTGAGAAAGCAAGGCACAGAAACTTGAATGGAGTGACGGATGAGGTATGCAAAATCTGAGGAGGGAACATTTCACATGGAAAGAGCAAAGACCCTGAGGTGAGAATGTGCAAATGTGCAAAGACCCTGAGATGGGAACCATGTGTGCATGGTTTAGGGCCAGGGTGGCCGGAGCAAAGTGAGCCCAGGGACACATTATGAAATGAGGCCAGAGACATAGGCAGAATACAAATCACATCACATCACATGAGCCACAGTAGTATTTGGATCTTATTTTGGGTTTTTCCCCAGCCACTGTGCACCACTCAAGGGCAGGGGTGAAGGAGCAGACTTGGGCTTAACCAGCATTGACTTTTTGCCACGTGTGTAAAGGGCAGGGTGAGGTTAAGGGGATGTGCCTAGGCCTCAGGGTTGAGCATAGGTCCTCACTTCTTCTGCCCTTATGGTGAGTCCCCTCAGGACCTCCTTTCTCTTATGTCTAGGAACCTCAATTCAAGGCCATTGCAATCTGTCAGAGAAGTTCTAATACCGCTGAACTCCAAAACAGAAGGGGTTGGTCTAGGTCTCTTTTCCCATGAAGCTCCTCAGCCCTTTGTGCACTCACCTCTTACCCAGGAACCAGCTCTGCCCACCACAGAGAATAGGTAAAGGTCACAAGGACTGAGTTATCCCCAAGCCCCCAGGCAAAAGGGGGCCCCTCATGAGGAATTGCCCCTGAATAAACAAGAGCAGCTCCACGTATTCTGTCTCAGTCCTGCCCGCACTGGCCGAGTCTTTGAAATGGTCTAGAGACCCTGCATTAGCAGGTAGAAGTATGAGCTAGTAAAAGAAAATGCTCCATTTGTTCCCCTATCTGATAGAAGCCACGGATACTTGGGTGGCACTCTTCATTTTAATAGTATTCAACAAAACAAACCAGCTGCTCTGCAATTTCATCAGATGACTTAGTCCTTGGCTTAAGGATATCACTGTGCACGTGCAGAGAACAGTCAGAACTGGTGCAAAGGAAGCTAAGGCTTGGCTTTGGCAGAGGAGATGAAACAGATGTGGCAATCATGACAATACCAAGTAAAGCACTGGTGGCATGTGTACGATTGATAGGCTGGTCCCTAGAAAAAGCAACTGCATGCAAGGTTGGCTCCAGTGCCCTGGCTCATAGCTCTGCATCCCCAGCCAGACAGCTGGTGTGTGGGCTCAGGCCTCCCTTCCTTGTGAGAGCTTTACCTGCCCTGCCTTCCCTGCTGCACCCCTCAGCTCCCCTCCTCAGCCCCAATTAAAACCAATTTCCACTTCTTCCGAGCACTCATTGGAGACTAGTGCTAACCTGATAAATTAATTCAAGCTAATGCAAATGATGGTTTAATATGTTACCCTTCCTAGACATTTACATTTTTAAAAGGAGCTTCAGTTCCTTAAATCTAAATGAATGGATATTGTGGGAATGTCAAGCCTTGCGGCAGGCAGTTATGGAGACTATGGGAAACAGTAGCACCTCTCTGGGCCCCTCTGAGGTCAGATGAGAAAGGTTCTATCTGCTCATTGTGATTATCAGGTATCTATGGGCCAAGAGACACCAATGTCAAACCTTTCTCTGAAACCACAAGATTTCTATTTTGAGAAAACATGCTTTTAATGTACTTGGCTATTGCCTGTATGACTCTAATATATGCAGATGAGATACTTCTGTGCAATCAAAGTAAATCTATGATAGTGGTTTGCTTAATTTCCCCTTCTGCACCAGGAAATATGAGTTCCTGGAGGACAGAAAAAGACAGAAGAGGAGGCATCTGCCCATCATCAGCCCAGGAGACCTCTGCCTGGGACTATTCTTTAGCTAGTGGAAACAGCAGCCTGCTGCCAAGGCTGCTCCAGGGCCTTCCGTGTAGGTCTGGGTGGCAGGCAGGAAGGTATCAGGTGAGGTCTGCTCCAGCTGCCTCTACTCCTGGGAGAAGCAGAAGGGAGATCCAGGTTCCCAGAGGACCCGGCTATAGAAAGCAATTCTGTACCACATAACCCCCACCTCGCCAGTGTTTTCGGGGGTTATGTGAGCCTGTGCGTCAGTGATATTGTTTGGCTGTACTCCCACCCAAATCTCATCTTGAATTGAAGCTCCCGTAATTCCCATGTGTTGTGGGAGGGACTCGGTGGGAGATAGTTGAATCATGGGGGTTGTTTCCCCCATACTGTTCTCATGGCAGTGAATAAGTCTCACGACAGCTGATCGTTTCATAAGGGGAAACCCCTTTTGCTTGGCACTCATTCTCTCTTTGCCGCTGTGATGTAAGATGTGCCTTTCACCTTCCGCCATGATGTGAGGCCTCCCCAGCCACAGGGAACTGTGAGTCCATTAAACTGCTTTTTCTTGTAAGTTACCCAGACTCAGATACGTCTTTATCAACAGCGTGAAAACGGACTAATACAATCAGGAAATTAACCTTGGTGATGTCAACGTTTGTCATAAGGAGCCCAAAGCCTGAGGCAAAGATGGTAGACACAATAGCTCCCCTGCACCCCCACTTATCTCAGCTTTCCTTGGTGTGTGAATGAGACAAAACCCATCCTTCTGTTTTTCCAGGCACTCACTGCCTGCCCACACATCCCAAAATGGAGAGAGGCTAACCCCACTGCTCCAGAGAAAGCAGGACAAAGAGGATTACTGCCCAACAGCCTACAGACCCAGACAGAGACCCAAATACGCTTACCCTTTGAGAAGCAGGCTGGGGGTTGGTCACAATGACAGTGTCCTCCAAGGCTCACAGTGACCTCTGTGGCCTCCATACACACTCATCCATTCATTCATCTGTTCATGCAGGTATCCACTATTCCTTAGCTAGAAGAAACTGTAGGCAGCCCTGCTCCAGGACACAACCAAGGACTTCCAAGAGGAGTGGGACACATCCATCCCCCAACTGGACACATTATCTGTTGACCCAGGAGTCAAGGCATCGGTAGCACTGTGAGGAATATGCTTGTCTTTGGGGATAAACACAAAGCCCAGCATCTCCCTACAAGGAGAAAGCAAAAAGCTGTCACCTGGTTCCCAGTGAGTGGTGGGAAGCCAGAAGCATCCCTCGCTGACCCCCGCTCCAGGCCAGTTGCCTTGCTCCATCTACAAACACAAGGCTCTCCTGAGTTAATCTTCCACTAAATGTCTCCATGCTTCTGGAACTTCAATTACAGCCCCCTCTGCCTTCAGGCAGATGCTGCCACTGTGCAAATGCAGTTTAAATCATCATGTACATTTTCCCCTGTGCTTCTTCATGCTGCTACTGTCTTCCCACCCCCACATTTTTTCAAGGGCTTGTCTTGCTGTCATTCCACTCCAAGTCAGCTTGGCACACTGAAGTCCCCTCTAGCGCACAGCCCTTCTGAAGGCTCCCTGCGAAGGCTGCTCTTCCTGCACACTCTTGTCTCAAGGATTCTCTCAGGTTTCTGGTTTCCACCTCCCGGTTCTCAGCTGCTAATATTTGCTTCAAATCCCTTTCTTGCATTCTGCTGCTCCCAAGGATTCAATGCACTGAACTGTTCCTTGATGCTCCCGCCCACTCATTCCCCAAAATGTGGACAACCAACCATTCTGTATCTTGTGCAAAACACAGACATTGGCTCCTCTTGGGTCTCACTTCTGAGCTGAAGGTCTGATTTCCAGGGGCCGCAGGTCAGGCCACAGCCCAGGCCCCAACTTCACATAAGTAGGGGATACACACAGGCCTGTCACTCTCTTCTTTTTTGCCTGAAAATGCAAGTGAGAGCATGAGTACTTACTGTGTTTGCTTTATTTCCTCACTTCCAAGCAGATCAGCCTCCTAACTGCTGGTCACAGTATATTCTAAGAGCTTCTAAACTGTTGCAAAATGTTCAAGTACACTGGAAACAGGTGCCTAGGTATATCCTTTGACTTTCATAGAGCTCAGGAGTCCTGTGGGAGAGACAAAGGCATTAAGGGTCAGACAGTTCTGCTTTGGAAACTCCAGCTGACAGAGTTGGGCAAAAACAGAGGAAGGTGACTGCACACTGGCCAGAGAGACAAGGAGCCACAGAAGTTGACAATCCAGAAGAGGTCAGTGATGCTATGCCCATGGGCAGCACGGCAAAAGCAGCTTGAGGCTGTCTGCAGCACCGGGAGGCACACCCACAGTGAATGGGACAGAGGGGCAATTCGAACTGTGGGAACTGGCTCTGATTAAACATGAAACCAACATCCGGGAGCCATAGAGTTTCTGCCTTTGGACTCAGAAACTGGTGGGGGCTGGGGGATACTGAGGCTGGACATCAAAGGGTCCCTGGAGATTCCCAAGAATACAGTAGCTGTCACAGGAGGGCTCTTGAGAAAATCTGAGATTCCTACCAGTAAGTATGTTGGGGCATGGTACATTGAAAATTTGGGATACTCTTGTGAATACAAGATATCAAAACTCCCCAGTGAGTAATGGGTAAAGCCTAGGACATACTGATTACTTAAGAATGAATTTTTTGGCCAGGCGTGGTGGCTCACACCTGTAATCCCAGCACTTTGGGAGGCTGAGGCAGGTGGATTACCTGAGGTCAGGAGTTCGAGACCAGCCTGGCCAAAATGGTGAAACCCCATCTCTACTAAAAATACAAAAATTAGCCGTGTGGTGGCACACGCCTGTAATCCCAGCTATTCAGGAGACTGAGACAGGAGAATTGCTTGAGCCTGGGAGACAGAGTTTGCAGTGAGCCGAGATCGTGCCACTGCACTCCAGCCTGGCCAGGAGAGCGAGGCTCTGTCTCAAAAAAAAAAAAAGAATGAATTTTAAAAATCAGATTTTATAGTAATTTTATAGTAAAAAAACAAAAAGGCTGCCAACAAAGCAATAGAAATAACCAAGCTGACTTCAGACTTCATTCTAACACGAACTGGCAGGAGAAAAGAGAGTTTTAAAAGAAAAGGAAGTCAATATATCAAAGAGACTTCTGCACCTCCAAGTTTATTGCAGCACTACTCACAATAGCCAAGATATGGACTCAACCCAGATGTCCAACAACAGATGAACGGATAAAGAAAATGTGGTATGTATACATAATGGAATACTACTGAGCCACAAAAAGAATGAAATCCTGCCATTCACAGCAACATGGACGAGACTGGAGGAGGTTATAAGTGAAATCAGCCAAGAACGGAAAGTTAAAACACCACATGTTCTCACTCTTATGTGGGAGCTAAAAAAGTTGATCTCGTGGAAGTGAAAAGTATAATATCACAGAGAACACTGGATTCTGGGAAGGTAGAAGGAAGGAAGATATAGGGAGAGATTTGTTAAAGGATACAAAATTACAGGGAGATAGGAGGAATACGTTCTAGTATTCTGCACCACTGTAGCATGACTATAGTTAATAATATATTAGTAGTTTCAAAGAGCTAGAAGTAGGATATTAAACTTTCTCAACACAAAGAAATGACAAATGTTTGTTAGAAATGATGGATATGCTAATTACCCTAACCTGATCACTACACATTATATGTACCAAAGCATTGCTATGTACCTCATGAGTATGTACAATTATTATTTGTCAATTTAAAAAGAGAAAATTTAAAAATAATAAAGAAAATAGGGGTTTTTTCAATGTTGTATTTTATTTTTAGAGGAAGGTTCTTGCACTGTTGACCAGGCTAAGGTGCAGTGGCGCAACCATAGCTCACTCAAACTCGTGGACTCAAGTGATCCTCCTACCTCCCTAGCATAACCAGGGCTGTAGGTACATGCCATCCTTGCTGGCCAAAAATAGGGCTTTAAAAAGGAAAGATTCTATATAATTCTATACCCAGCCAAATCTTCTTTGATATGTAAAAGAAACAAGGATGATAGAGAATATAAAAGAATTCAGAAAATATACTCCCTAATTTCACTTTCCTAAAAAAAAAAAAAAAAAAAATGTTGTTTTAAAGTACTTAAGCATAGATAATTGAGTTAAAAATGGGAAGAGTTATTTGCTGACTACTGGGGTCTACTAAGTATAAATCTAAATAATTGCTATAAATATGATTGCAAACAAAGTGCAAATGCCAGAAAAAAATGCGAAAAAGAAGCCACATAATATTAAAATATTATAAAATTAATATTCTGGACTAATACAACTGCAGTTTATATTAAACTAGATGGAAAAGTGGAGAGAGAAGGGGAGAAGTAAATGGTGATGATGGAAGAAAGTAAAATGCATGTCAAGTTTCTTATATGCTCAGAGTCAAAAGTATTATCTTACTTGCTATTTTTGTCCTCAAAGTATATATAGAGTTGGTCCTCCATATCTGCAGGCTCTAGCACCACAGACTCAACTAACCGCAGGGAAAAAATTTTAAAATATGGATGGCTGTGTCTGTACTGAACATCTGCAGACATTTTTTCTTGTCATTATTCCCTAAACAACTATTTATATAGCATTTATACTGTATTAGGTATTACAAGTAATCTAGAGATTATTTAAAAGTATAGAGGATAATATGCAAATATTATGCCATTTTATATAAGGGGTTTGAGCTTCTGAGGATTTTGGTATCCGTGAGGGATCCTGGAACCAACCATGGAAGACTGTATTGACTTCAATTTGTGAGATTAGGATAGGCTAGTAATTCAGACCAACACACTTGCTGAAAACAACTAAAAATTCCAGAAAGATGTCTATTAAATCTTTTTTAAAAGCAGAGAAGGAAGACAGCACTTAAAGCAAAGTAAGAAGCTCCTATTTTCACGCTGCTGTTAAAGACATACCTGAGACTGAGTAATTACAAAGAAAAAGAGGTTTAATGGACTCAGTTCCACATTGCTTGGGAAGCCTCACAATCGTGGCGGAAGGCAAAAGTCAACTCAGTGACACAGACAAGAGAGAAATAAAGAACCAAATGAAAGGGATTTCCCCTTATAAAACCATCAGATCTCATGAGATTTATTCACTACCATGAGAACACTATGGGGGAAACTGCCCCCATGATTCAAGTATCTCCCACTGGGTCCCTCCCACAACATGTGAGAGTTATGGGAGCTACCATTTGAGATGAAATTTGGGTGGGGACACAGCCAAACCATATCACCCTCCCAAAGCTAAAGCCAAAGCAAAGGCTTTGAAGGCCAAGAAGGCAGTGCTGAAAGCCATCCACAGCTACAAAAAATAAAAATAAAAAATAAAAATAAATCTGCCCATCACCCACCTTCTGGGCTCAAGACACCACAGCTCCAAAGACAGCCCAAATATGCTCAGAAGAGCGCCCCCAGGGGAAACAACCTTGACCACTGCGTCATCAGTGCATTCCCCTGACCACTGAGTTGGCTGCGAAGAAGGTAGAGGACAGCAACACACTTGTGTTTACTGGGGATGTTAAACCCAACAAGCAGCAGATCAAACAGGCTTGAAGAAACTCTGACGTTGGTGTAGTCCAGGTCAACACCCTGATTAGGCCTGATGGAGAAAGGAGGGCATATGTTCCACTGGCGCTCCTAACTGTGATGCTTTGGATGTTGCCAACAAAAATTGAGACCATCTAAACCAAGTCCAGCTGGCTAAGTTCTAAATATGTATCTTTTCACCATATTTTAAAAAGTGAAAAAAAAATAACATAAAATCAGAGAAGACCTGACAGCATACCAGGGAATTATTGGGCCAAAATGTAGGTGGGATTGTAAAGTCAGGCAGGGAAACAGAGCAATAAAGTAGTCTTTGTCCTGAGGGTGTATCTGTCTATCTCTGCAAACTTGAGCTTCCCTTTTAACATGGAACTCTAGTGCCTGAACTGGGCAGAAGGGGCAGGTATAACTTCAACATTTATCTGAATATGCTCCCCACTTGAATCTGGGGCCACAAAAGACTGCATCTTCAAGATAAGAGTGAACTAGAAGGAAGCCTCCATCTTCACCCCCATCTCTCACCACCACCCCGGATACTAATAGGAAAGCTGCTTTGGCACTAACCAGAAAAATAGGAAAAAGGTGAAAACAAAACCTTACCTGAGAAGTTGCAAATATAAGCAGTCCTGGAGCAGATTCATAGCTGAAATTTACATCTCTTGGCTGGGGATGGGGAATAAAATCCTTTGGCATGAATTTAATGTAATGTGGTTCTAGACTGGTAGTTCCCCTAGGGATACAGCAAAGTAAACACAAATCCTCTCTGAAGAATGCACCTTCATATATGCCTCGAACGATCTCAAAAATAATATTTATGAGGGCAATAACATTCATATAGTCAACAATAATAAAACAGATAAAGCAAAAGGAACAAGAACCAACAGAAACAATAGCCACAAAGACTTCAACTATTAGTATTATCAGGCTAGATTAAACTTCAACTACCCTTACATTGTTTAATGCAATAAAAGACCATTTTAAAATATCAGCAATAAATCTCTGGACAGAAACTATAAAAAGTTATAGTATGCTTTTTCCTAATAATTAGAATGTCTTCTCTGTTACTCCTTGGAATAAACAACAATGGATGAGTGTAACAGCCAATGAACATGGCAAATGCAAAATTAGTGAACAAAATGGAGCAGAAGAAATTATTCAAAATACAGTATAAAACAGAGTTCCAGAAGGAGAAGGAGAGAAAATAAGGGAGTGACAATATATGAAATGATCATGGTGGAGAATTTTCCAGAATTAATGAAAGACATCAATGCACAGATTCAAGAAGCCAAATGAATCCCAAAAAGAATGAATAAAAATAATGTACACTCAGTCCCAACATATATAAATTGAAGAACACAGAGAAAATAATTGTTTTAATTCTAAAAGATAGATTACTTCAACAGGGCAGTAGTTGCACTGATAGCCAACTTCTTAGCAGCAACGACAAAGCCAGGAGCCAAAACAGTATCTCCAGTGTTCCAATGTATGAAAGGAAACAACTTCCAATCAGAAAGTCTATTCCTGGCCTCTATATCTAGATCTAGATCTAGATCTATATCTATATCTATCTACAGATATATATAGGGGATATTTTACATATAATATTATATGTAATTTATGTATAATTATATAAAATATAATTTTATATACCATATATTAACATGTTATATATTAATCATATAAGTCCTGTTATATATAATTAATATATACTAAAATTATATATATAATTTTTTCAAAAATGAGGGTGAAATAAAGACATTTTCAGACCAACAATATCTGACAATTCACTATCAGCAGACCTTAGCCAATGGGAATTCTAAAGGATGTACTTCAGGTAGAAAGTAATCCTGTATAAGTCTGAGATTAAAGAAGAAATAAAGAGCTAAGAACATAGTGAATATTTGGATAAATCTAAATATTGGCTATATAAAACAGTTTTATTAAATGCTTCAAGGCATAAAAAGCAAAGAATTAAAATATGTAACAATAATGTATAAGCCAGGAAAACTTAAAATAGTCTAAGGCGCTTGTATTTACCAGAAGGAGACTAAAAAAATCAATTTCCTTCAGACTTTGATAAGTTAAGTACACACATAGTAATTTTTCAGGTAACCACCAAATGAATAGAAACAGAGTAAACATTTCCAAACTGGCCAAAAAAAATTAAAATCATTATTTAAAATACTCCTTAAGTCCAAATAAATGCAATAAAGTAATGTAAAAGAAACAGAAAAGGTTGAACAAATAGAAACCACAAAATAAGGTGGTAGATTTAAAATGAAAACATATGGGCAACTACCTTAAATCTAAATGAACTGAACACTCAAATAAAAAAACAAAGATCGTCATGCTGGATTAAATAAAAACCATGTCATATCATTTCAATAGGAAGCACGTCAAAACCATAAGGATACGGAAAGTGAAAGTAAAAGTTCGTATTTATATAGGTAGTTGCTTAATAATTATTCGATAAACTGAACATATGTATTTTATGCATTTTTAATTATTTGTGTTTTTTTAGTTGACAAATGAAAATTGTATTTATGGTGTATAACATGATGTTTTTATGTATATATACATTTTGGAATGTCTAAATCAGACTAATTAACACATATATAATGTCATTTTTGTGATGAAAACATTTAAAAATCTATTCTCTTAGTAATTTTCTAGTATACAATACATTTTTACATGTTTTATATCACAATGAAAACTTTTTAAAGTACATGTTTCAATGTTTCTAATACTTAAAGGTAATTGGTAACATAATTTAAAATAGAATATGTTTTCCAAGTCACTGAATAATGTAAAAAGACATAAAACACATTCCATATAGCTTTAGATAGAAAACAAAGAAAAAGCAAAGAAGCATAAAAATGAGAAGCATAAAATAGGTGGCAAATAAAAAAATAAATCAATCACTAAATAAATATAAAGAGTTTAACTACCCTATTAAAACTATTCTCCAATTGTGCAACAAACTCAAATCTTACAATAGCTTGACTGTGAGAAATAGACATAAAGCAAAATAGCAAAAAATGATGTGAAATAAAAGAATGAATAAAGATTTTTCAGGCAAATGCGAAACAGTACAGCACAGAGTGGCAATGTTAAATTCTGGAAAGGTTTTATTCAAGCAAAATGCATTCAACAAAACATAAAATGTCACTTTACATTTATAAAAGTTATAATCCACAATGAAAATATAATATTCACAAATTTTTATATGTCAAATAACTCAGCAAATAAAAGCAAAAACACATGGGAAAATTGATACATATAATTGTCATGGAACACTAAGCCACCCACTCTTTCTCGATAGATTAAGAAAAGAAAAATAAGTAAAGATTTAGAGGATTTGAAGAATAGAATTAATGGAATTGAATTAATAAAAATACATCAAACAATGTACCCTACAATCACTAAATACACCTTCTTTTCATGTGCCCATGAAACGTTTACAAAAGTTGATACTGAGCTACAAAGAAAGCTTCACAAGTTCCTAAATGCATACATTGTATAAGCAACATTCCCTGACAACATAACAAAACTAGTAATTCATAACAAAAGTTTTTAGGTGGAAAACATGGAAATTTAAACACTTCCTAAATTAAATATCCCAAAGAGAAAAAATCAAAAGTAAATAATTAGAGATACACAGATTTATGTATAAAGTGTTATTTATATCAGTGGAAAATTTGAACTTGCTTAAAACTTGACAGCAGAGATATGGTCAAAAAATATTATAGTGCTTCTATTAGCCAGTTGACAGGAAGTTTTTCTAAGAATTTTAATATGAGAAAAACTCATGATATAATATTAAATAATATTAATTGGTTAAATATTTAATTTTAATATTACTTATGGTTTAAAAATAATATATTTAAAATACCATAATAATTATTATAGATAACATCAAATATATGTAGATATATGTGTGACACAGAATAGAGCCTAGAAGGAAACACAATAAGATCCTGATCCAGTAGATATTGGTGGGTTAGAGCAGCCATCCCCAACCTTTTTGGCACCAGGGACCGGTTACATGAAAGACAATTTTTCCACAGACCAAGGGTGCGGGGGATGGTTTCAGGGTGAAACTGTTCCACCTCAGATCATCAGGCATTAGTTTGATTCTCATAAACAGCACACAACCTAGATCCCTCATACGTGCAGTTCATAATAGGGTTCTTGCTCTTATGAGAATTTAATGCCACCGTTGATCTGACAGGTGGAGCTCAGGTGGTAATGCTCACTGGACAGCCATTCATCTCCTGCTGGGCCGCCATGGCCCGAGGACTGGGGATCCCTGGGTTTGAGAATTACAGATGATTTCTGCTTGTATACTTGCTCCATTTTCTATTATAAATATGTATAACTTTTATCATTATATAAAATAATTGTGTAATTATTTTATGTAGGAGATATTTTATATGTAGGGGGTATGACTGTGATAAAACAAAAGAAATAAAAGAGACCGGACCAAGAAAAGGGTGGATCTGCCGATGTTATTACTTGTGCATAACATTGGTGGGGGGAAATGAAGATACCCATTTCAAAGGTTAGTCATAAAGTTTACATGAAATAGCAATGTAAAGCATTTTGTCCACTGGCTGGCAAATTAAAAAATAGCTGGCTATCACTATTATCTGCTCCTTCAGATTTTTTATCTCATTAGCTTACTGTTCTGCATTCTAGGTGAATCCCTCAGTATAATCTTTTGATTCACTAATGCTCTCTTCAACTTATTCAAAATATTTTTTATTCATGGGTTTTCTATTTAATTCGTTTTTACAGTGGTTTGTATTTCATTTCTGCCTTTCTGTTTTAAATATCCTTGTACTTTTAATGGTTAGTATATCATTCTTTATTCTTTAAAGATCATTAGTAGACTTATTTTAAAATCATTTTCACATTGCTCTCATAGTCTCATTTTATCTGAAGTGATCTCACTGACCATGTGTTTTTGTTGTTGGCTGTGTCTCCATATCGCTCTCCCTTGTGTGTTTTAGAATTTTTGTTTGCAAGCTCATTTTCAGAGGAAGCTTTTTCTTTCTTTCCCTCATACTCACTTGCTCACTCTTACTCTTGCTCTATAACTTCCTCCCACTCTTGAAATATTTCAGTTGCCCTCCAGCCAGGCTGTAGGGCCCCTAGAACAGAATCCATCATGTATCGATCATTCTTGACCTGCCATGTTACTGGGATCACAGGTCCTGGCACTGCCCTAGTATGTGGCTCTGTTCAGAGTCTAGCTGCAAGATTGTATCTGCTTCCTTCAACTTCACTTGGCTTGCAACTCACTGTGAGGCCCTGGGGTGGTGGTCCAGCACACACACTGGGAGCCATACACCTTGGTGTTAGCCCTTGTTCTGTACTTACTCGCTGTCTGGTTTAAGGCAATAAACATAACGATCTCTCTTTGTCTTATCTCTAAAATGATGATAGTAATTGAATCTACCTCATAGCACTGTGAGAATTAAACACATTAATCCAAACAAGAAGCTTAGAATAGTGCATGACACATAGCAAATGCTCAATATGTATTAGATCAAATTCCAACAAGCTGGCCCTGGCAACAGCTCCTTTTGGCCCCTTTCCCAGACAGGAAAACCCTACCCTAGCCCCTTCCTATAAGCAGCAAACCAAACTCTAGTCCACTCTCTTTTGTGGGAGCACTGTATCTCCCTTTACCCACCAAGAAATGAACTCTTGGCTGCCTAAACCTGCTAACTAGTCCTGGAGCCCAATGGACCTCCAGCAGCAGCCATGTGACTGCTTTGTATGTGTTTCTGTACCATTTCTAGCCACAGAAGTTGTACCTTGTTTTTGAGCATGGCTACTTCTTCTACATTGTCTCTTTTCTACTTGTATCTATCACCTTAGAATGGAAAGGAGTTTGACTGTGGCTAGCCTCCCGCAGTGGATTTGCGGTGCCATTTTGACTCTTCTGCAGACTCTGATGTTGGCCCCACTGAGCCGTGCTGCCTGACCCAGCACCATATCACTCCCTCTGATGACATAGGAGCAGATCTTCCAGAGGAGGTGAATCAAGGTTTTTCTCCTCTAATTAGGGACTTTTTTAAGCTGACAGGTTTGACTCTGGTCGATGATAGCTGATCCAACACAAGTTCAGCTAATTAGACACATTTCATCCTGAAGAAAAAGGTTTCTGTCTCCATTCCCTGCCTTCCTACCCCACTTCTGTCAGGGTCCTATCTGAGCCCCTTCAGAGAAGCTGGAGCCAGTGTGATGTAGTGTTGGGGCTTCCCAAACTGACTGACCATCAGCCATCCCTGTTTCTAAAAATACAACACCCCAAGCTCTCTCCCCCTAAGTTATGAATCAGTAGGCCTGGAATGGGACCTGAATTTTTCTTTAAGTTCAAAATCTAAATGGCCCACTACACACCTATTAGAATGGCTAAAATCAGTAAGACTGACCATACCAAGTGTTGTGGGGATGTAGAGCAACTGGAACCAGCACACATTGCTGACGGGAATGTAAAAGTTAAACATACAGCTACTATATGACCCATCCATGTCACGCCCAGGTATTTACACAAGAGAAATGAAAATGAAAGCTCAAAAAGTTGTACATGAATGTTCATGGCAGCTTTACTAGTAGTGGTCCAAAACTGCAAACAACCCAAATATCCAACAACAGGTGAATGATTAATCGAATTGAGACAGAGCCATACAATGGACTCGATACAACTCAGCAACAAGAAAGAATGAACATGCAACAGCATGGATGAATCTCAAAATAATTATGCTGACTGAAAGAAGCCAGGCTCCTCCCCACAAACAACTATATACTACAGTTTATACGAAACTTGAGAAAATGCAAACTTAATCAGTAGTGACAACAAACAGATCATTTGTTGCCTGGGGAGAGAGTGGGGCAGTACGGAGCGGCAGCGGAGAGAGATTACAAAGGGGAACAGTGAAACTTCGGCGGGTGACAGGTGAGTTCATTATCTTGATGGTGGTGACAGTTTCCCAGGTATATATCTATGTCAAAACTTACCAAATTCCACATTTTTAAATATGTACAGTTTATTATACGTCAATTTTTAAAGATCTAAATGGCCTGCCAGGGAGGCATTGGCCTGATCTTAATGAGAAACCACTGGACTGAAGTCATCCACCATGCATCACCTCATGCACCACCCCCAACTCCCTCCAGGTGGCGCCAATCCCAATTGTGTGCTTTAAGCTCCACCTTGGCTGGCCTGAAGTGACCCTTGAATTAGCAATTTAGACAAAGATTTAAAACAAACACAGACTTAAAAATAAATTTATACTATATATATATTTTGAGATAGGATCTTGCTCTGTTCCCAGGCTGGAGCGCAGTGGAACAATCATGGTTCACTGTAGCCTTGACCTCCTGGGCTCAAGGTATCCTCCTGCCCCAGCCTCCAGAGTAGCTGGGACTACAGGCAGGTGCCACCATGCCAGGTTAGTTTTTATGTTTCTTTGGTAGAGACATGGTCTTGCTCTGTTGCCCAGGCTACTCTTGAACTCCTAGGTTCAAGTGATCTGCCCATGTAGGCCTCTCAAAGCACTGGGATTATAGGCATGAGCCGCTGCACCTGGCCTGATTTTGGCTTTCTCTTTTAACTCCTTGACATGGTAGCTGGTAACCAAGAACTCTGGAGAAAATAATCTCTTGCACCCACAGCATTTGTTAACCACCTACAGGGAGAGCACAGGGCTAGGTTTGCTGGAGTAGAGGGGCCAAGGGGAAGGAGACTAAGTAAAAGTGATAATAGCACAACTCTGCCCCCAGAGGTCATGTATCATAATGGCTAGGAGTTTGGGCTCAGCATTCCAACAGCTAAATCAATATCTTGGTGGCAGTAAGAAAAACGGCACATTAAAGAACTGAATTTTTCACTTTTCAAATAGTTAGATTGTATCAAATGGACACAGAGAAATTGGTCCCAAAACCTAAATTACTGTGATGTCCTCCAGGAGAATAAATAGAATAGTAGGCTGGGCGCAGTGGCTCCAGCCCATAATCCCAACACATTGGGAGGCTAAGACAGGAGGATTGCTTGAGCCCAGGAGTTCAAGACCAGCCTGAGCAACATAGGGAAACCTCATCTCTACCAAAAATAAAAAAAATTAGCCACGTGCCTATAGTCCCAGCTACTCTGGAGGCCGAGGTGGGAGGATCACTTGAACCTGGGAGGTTGAGGCTGCAGTGAGCCATGATTGCACTCTAGCCTGGGTGACAGAAAGAGATTCTATCTCAAAAAAAAAAAAAAAAAGATTAAATGAAACAATAATATCATCCTACAGACTAAAGCCCACTGCCTGGTTGGGGCTGGGGGTGTGAAGAGGCCCCTTCACAGGGAAAAACTATAGAAGAAAGTACATGGAGGGCATTTGATGTGAGAGAGAGGAAGCTGCAGAGAGTAGGCCTGAGAGGAGCCTTGTGTATTTACACAGGAGAGACGCATGATCAGATAGATGTTTCTGAAAAATAAATGGAGAAGATGGATTGGATTGGGGTGAGACTGAATTCCAGCAGATGATTATGATGCTTTTGCAATCAGCCAAAACAGTTGATGAAGCATTGACCCTCAGGGAAGAAAAATTAATCATGTGGAAATGAAAAACAACTTCATGTGATTAGCTTTTCTGGATTCCTTTTAAGGGACAAATGGAAATTAAATTCATCAGATATTTTAGTTAAAAACAAGTAACAAATTGTATTCAATAAATACAGAGATATTTTAAGTATACTTAAAACTGAAAATATGATCAATTCAGGAAGAAGGAGCAGGAAGTGGATGAGGAATAAGACAGAGGATAGGAAACAGATAAAAAGGAAGTAAGCTGCTAAAAGAAGATCACAAAGAGGAAAAGTCAAATCATAGAAACTTGGAATTGTTCCTAGGAGTAATAAGGGAGTAAGGTATTGAAAGTTTTTAGGAAAGAAATGACATGGGCTGTGTTTTGCTTCCATTAGTCTGTTCCTTATGCAGAAGATATATTTGAAGGAACAAGACCAGAGGTAGGGATAGCACCACACTAGCACCGTGGGCAGATAAAAGAAGATGAGAACTTGAACCAAAACACTGAGATTAAGAATGGAGAGAAGGATGTAAGCTTGAAAACTGTTTAGAAGATAAATTTGATAGGACTTGATGATATATTGAGTAAAGAACATACTAACCTGTCAATCATAGTGCCTGCTATGCCAGCTTCCCCTGTGAGAGATAAATGTCCAGTCTAGACCATTCAGGAGCAAACTGGAGTGGTCATATTTCATCTCACGTTAACCTCTCCTCCTGTTACAGGTGCTTGGAGTGGAATGGGAACCTGACATAAGGGAAGCTGACGAGTACCCTGCAATGTGACCTAGATCCCAGGGACCCAAAACATTGAACATAGAGAAAACAGTCTATGAAGAGGAGGAGAAGAGGCCCAAATGAGATCAAGTTGAGGCTATGTGAAGGAGGAGGTAGGGTGGGAATCATGAGAGGCCATACCAAGCCAAAGTTATGAAGATAATCTATGATGTAGGGAAAGATACAGGATGTGAGAAAAGAATAAGAAAATTAAATGTCAGGGATGAATATGGCAGAGATATTGGAGTCACATCAATGGCCAGGAAGCTCCACAAACTGCAAGTCCTGAGGTTTCTTGAGCTGTCTTGGGTCTACTTGTACTTTTTATGAGGCCTGATTCACTGCCGTTAGACCTCTGTCTTCCTTTCTGCCCAAATAGGCTCCTGTTACTTGGGCTAAATTGACCATGTCTCTGTTCCTGGGCAATCTAAAAATATAACTAGATTATGGAGGGTGAGAAGAAAGAGGATTCAATAATGGATGACTCCCAGGTTTCTAGCTTGGATGAACAGGCAAATACAATTCATCAATTGAAACAGAAAATCCAAGAGCAGCACCAAGATTAGAAAGACGGATGACATGTTTATCCTTGGGCATCTTGAATTTTGGATGACTGTAGGCCTTTCAGTTAGCCATGGCAAGCAGAGTTTGCTTTAGAGTTGAAATTTGGGCAAGAGGTCTGGAGATTTCCCAAAGGCAATGGATGGAGGATGGAGATTTCATTCACATCAGCATTTGGTTAGTAACTAAAATGGTGATTGTGGATGAGGTCAACCACAAGTGTGTACAATGAGAAATGCAGAGGTCTCAGGTTGAAACCCTAGGGGAACACCAATATTCCAGTGACAGATGGAAGAGGTGAGTCCCAAATGAGTCACAGAAGGATTGTTTGGAGATATAGAGGTATACAGGGGGCACTGAGAAAACACAGCATACAGAAGCCAAAAGAATCGATAGCTTCCAGGAGAATACAATACAAAGTATCAAATGTAATAAGGAAGTTCATGAGGCAAAAACTAAAGAGTCCCCTGGGTTTGGAAATCAAGAAACTATAGCAAAAGTACTTTCAATTAAGAGGTAAGGATGGAAGATTGCAATAAATTGCAGCAAGTTCAGGGCTTCCAAAATGTCACAGGAAGGGCTAATGATCAAAATAGCAGAACCAGTATCTTAAGAGACCTCCTCCTTTATAAATTCTAAACTAGAGGGGTAAATGTGTGTATGTTTCAAAAAACAAGATTACATTTTTCTGTGAAAATGGAGTTGAACTGCAGTGGACTAGAGTCATGAGGTCAACAGGGCAACAGGACCATAAATGTGGCTGCTGAGATTTTAATTCTACGGAAGAATAGAAACCAAACACACCTAAAAGGCAGCAGAGAACTAGAGGCTGGCTGTCTTCCTGCATAAAGACAAGAACTAGGACTGAGTTCCTCATCTAATAGTGGAAGCTTGGATTGTGGTTGAAATGAGTTATGTTTTTCATATAAAGTAGGTAATGAGGGGGAAAAAGTTTGAAAACTAAAAGGATAGAAACAGTCATGCCAACTGTCAGTTAAACACAGCTGTTTAAACGTGTAAATAGATCTCTTCTCGCTCCCAGTACACTACTGAAATGAGAATAAAGAATTACAAGTGCTATAAACCCACATGGAAAAAGAGAATGGAAGGTAAGTGATAACACTAGCTGATGGATGATGAGGAGAAGGGACGGCATTCACAGACCTGAGAACGCTGAGTAGCAACTGTGTGCCAATGTCAAAGCACGGGACAGGACACTGGACGTCTCTATGCTGTATAGCACCATGAGCTACAGAGGGCAGAGGTGGACCTGGGGGATGGAAAAGATGAACTAAAAGTGAATAAGTAGATCCCGGAGTACCTCTTGCAAAGCTGAACAACAACCTTTTCTCAATCTAGCAGGAGATAGATGGTTCACTCTGTGGTTACACTAACCAAAAAGGCTCCATATTCAGGGAGACCAGGCCAACAAAAGAGTGACAGACAGATGCCTAATGAAAATCAGGATTTGAGGAAAGTGAGACTCCCAGCCTCCTTTCATTTCTTAGCTCCAAGTTATAATCCTATGTGAATAGATTCCAAATTGGTAGATTATTCTCTGGGGAAGCTGAATGTCCCAAGAGAACAGACCTACAGATACGGATATTTGTGTGTTTCTAAATAAACAAGCAAGTTCCCTGCTCGACCACCTCACAGTGAAGCACCACCCATAATGGAGATCCAAGTGCCTCTCTCTTAAATAGGAAAGGTCAACCAAGGACACCAAAACCTTTTAAGAAAATCCCCAGAATAAAAAAGGAGACCAAACCAACCAGAAAACGAAAAGAGACAACCGAAAGAGGAGAAGAAAATTTTTTTAACTGTAATATTCTCTGAGAAATAAGAGAAGATTATATTCATGACAGAAGAACAGACAAAAATAGGTTGTTATAAAAAGGAACATTCAGAGAATAATTAAAAGGTCTTGAAATTTTTAAAAACTGTAGTAACTGAAATAAGAGAAAGTCAATGGAAAGGGTGAAAGATAAAGTTGAGGGCATGTCACAGAAAACTGAACAAAAAGATAGAGAAATAAAAAATAGGGGAGAAGAGGTAAGATCAGTCTAGGAAGTTCAACAATAAAATAATCAGAAAGAAAGAACAGAAAGGCAGAGGGGAGAAAACGATTTTTTAAAAATAACATTTTTAAATTTCGAAAGATGAAGGAAAGGAGTTTCCAGAATTAAATGTTGCAACCTGTGTCTAGCAAGGTTAAAAATTTAAAAAAAAAACCTATATCAACGCACATTCGTTTTGAAATTTTAGAACACAAAGACTAAAGAAAAACTGTCAAAAGCCTACATGGAGGGAAAACAAAAATAACTCACATATAACCTATCTACAATCAGCTCCACTGTCAGCTAGAACACATCAGAACAATGTCTTCACAAGCCAGGGAGAAAATGATTTCAGTCTAGAACCTACACTCAGACAAATTATCAAGCAAGTGTGAAATAAAGAGTAGAATAAAGATAATTACAGAAAGCTCAGTTTCAAAAAATTTACTTTCCATGCACCCTTTCTTAGGAAGTAACCAGAGAAAGTATCCATCAAAAAGAGAAAGCAAACCAAAAAAAGGAAATCCACAAAATCAAAGAAACAGAGAATCCTGCACAGGAGGGAGTCAAAGGGAAAGACTAGCTGGAGAGCAACTAGTACAAAAGGGAGCAGGAGAAGGCACAGCCCTGGGAAAGGGGGAACAAACAGGGGGAGATTCCCTGATATGCTTGACTACCGGAAATGGATTTTGCAATTTTTTAGAGTGTTTAGCTAGAATTAGCAATACGTAACATAGAAAACTAAGCAAACAAAAATACAATTATATACGTCTCAACATGAATTATATCTTCAAAAATAAAATATGGTTTAAAAGCCAGCCATAGAATTATATGTAGGATGTGATACCTTATATGTAAGTTTTAAAACACAAAAATCTACCCATTATTTATTAATATGTTGTAAATGAAGATAAAAGTGTTAAAATGAACTAAAAGGATAAAAAACTTTCATCATTTTATGTGCCTGGGAATAAGGAAAAAAGGACTGGGATCAAGAACAGAGAATTCCTACTTGATCTGTTTCAAAATTAAAAAGTCAGGAAACAACAGGTGCTGGAGAGGATATGGAGAAATAGGAACACTTTTACACTGTTGGTGGGACTGTAAACTAGTTCAACCATTGTGGAAGTCAGTGTGGCGATTCCTCAGGGATCTAGAACTAGAAATACCATTTGACCCAGCCATCCCATTACTGGGCATATACCCAAAGGACTATAAATCATGCTGCTATAAAGACACATGCACACATATGTTTATTGTGGCACTATTCACAATAGCAAAGAGTTGGAACCAACCCAAATGTCCAACAAGGAAAGACTGGATTAAGAAAATGTGGCACATATACACCATGGAATACTATGCAGCCATAAAAAATGATGAGTTCATGTCCCTTGTAGGGACATGGATGAAACTGGAAAACATCATTCTCAGTAAACTATCGCAAGGACAAAAACCCAGACACCGCATGTTCTCACTCATAGGCGGGAATTGAACAATGAGAACTCATGGACACAGGAAGGGGAACATCACACTCCAGGGACTGTTGTGGGGTGGCGGGAGGGGGGAGGGACAGCATTAGGAGATATACCTAATGCTAAATGACGAGTTAATGGGTGCAGCAAAATGACATGGCACATGGATACGTATGTAACAAACCTACACATTGTGCACATGTACCCTAAAACCTAAAGTATAATAATAAAAATAATAATAATAATAATAATTATGAGAAACAGTATAGTGTAGTGGTTATTAGCTCAATTCTGCAGCCAGACTCCCTGGATTCATATCCCTCCTCCATTTACTAGTTGCATTACCTTGTGATGGCAGTGGCTGCTGCCATCATGCTAGCTGCAGCAGGGAGGGGCGGCTGGGGCTGCACACTCCATGGAGCTGGTGGGAGCCCTGCCCTCCTGCGTGGGGCTACAGACACCCAAGCTGCAGCTGTGGATCCAGGCCTCCCTGTGCTCTTGAAGGAGGCCAGGAGCAGGCAGGATCTGTCTGCCTGGGTGCAGCTGCAACTGCCTGACCTGCTGCTGCAGACCTGGGCCTCCCACTCCGTGAGGAAGTGGGCAGGAGCTGGGGACAAGCAGGAACCCCGTTCCTTCCGAGTTGGTGGGGCAGGAGCTTCCTGGGTGCAGCTGCAGCTGCCTTGCCAGGTGCAGGACCCGGGCGTCTCTGCAGCCTGCATCCTTGGGGGTAGGGAAGGCCCCCTGCCTGTCCCTGCAGGCTCAGGGGTGTCTGCTCCCACCGCCTGGCCTCTCTCCGCTAGACACAGTCTGAGGTGGAAGGGGGTGGGTCCCCAGTAAGGCCCCCACCTTCAGACCAGGGAGGGCCTGAAGGCTGGGGGCCAGGCTGCCAGTCCCTCCAACTGGAATGGGGACTTGTTGTGCCTTTTCCAGACCTGCTGTGGCTGCCCATGGACCAATCAGCAGAAACTTCCTCCCCTCTGACATCCATAAAAGCCCTGGGCTCAGCCAGAGCAAGGCAGACGATGACCAGAGGATGGAGAGGACAGAGAGACAACCTGATGACCAGCTGCAGACAGGAGTACCCTCTCTACTGAGAGTAACCTCTCTGCTGATAGCTGGAGATGATGGGACGACTAGCTCTGCTGATAGCTGGAGATGATGGGACGACTAGCTGCAGAGAGGAGCTACTGTCTCTGCTGAGAGCTGCAGACTTGTGGCAGAGAGGAGCCACCCTCTCCAGGGCCTCCTCTCCACAGGGAGCTGACATCAGGAAGACCAGTAGCAGAGAGGAGCTACCCTCTCCAGGGCTTCCTCTCTGCTCATAACTAACACTCGACGGATGACCTGCCTACAGAGGGGCTACCCACTGTGGGTCTCCTCTGAGCTGTTCTAACACTCAGTAAAGCTCATCTTCACCTTGTTCACCCTTCACTTGTCTTCATACCTCATTCTTCTTGGATGCAGGAAAAGAACTCGGACAAAGGGCCACATAGAGGTTTCCGACCAGAAAATTGACACCCCAGAGATCCTGTACACTTGGGCATACTACTTAACTACTGTATTATTCATTTGCCTCATTTGTACGACAGTATCATTCCTTACACTGAAATCATAGATTTTTGGGAAGATTAAGTAAGCCCATATATGTAAAACATTTAGAATAATGCCTGATACATAGAAAATCTATTTATTATATATTTAATATCATTATTATTTAAAAAAAGATTAGAAACAAATTAACAATACTCAATTATAGTATATATAGGGATGTGTAATATTGGTTTCTATATTTCTGGGTTTTTATATTTACTAAAATTTGTTTAAGACTTGAAAACAACACTGTGATACCACTATACACCTATTAGAATAGCCAAAATTGAGAACACTGACAATACCAAATGCCAGTGAGGATGTGGAGCAACAGGAATTCTCATTCATTGCTGGTAGGAATCCAAAATGGTACAGCCACTTTGGAAGACAGTTTTACAGTTTCTTAGAAAACTAAGCATACCCTTACCATACAATCCAGCAATAATAATCCTGGGTATTTACCCAGAGAAGTTGAAAACTTATATCCATACAAAAACCTATACATGGATGTTAATAACAGCTTTATTCATAATTGCCAAAATCTGGAGTCAACCAAGATGTCCTTCAGTAGATAAATGGGTAAACTGTGGCACATCCAAACAATGGAATATTATTCAGTGCTAAAAAGAAATGAATTATCCATTCCTTATCTATTTTTTCCATGAAAACACATGGAAGAAACTTAAATGCGTATTACTAAATGAAGGAAGCCAATCTGAAAAGGCTACATATTGTATGATTCCAAATATATCACATTCTGGAAAGGGCAAAACCATGGAGACAATAAAAAGATCAGTAATTGCCAAGGGTTGTGGGGAAGGAGAAATGAATAGGCAGAGCAAGTATTTTTAAGACAGAGGAAAAATTTCATACAATACTATAATGATACACGTCATTGTACATTTGCCAAAACCCATAGCATGTACAACACCAAGAGTGAGCCCTAATATAAACTATGGACTTTGGGTGATAATGATGTGTCAATGTAGGTTCATAAACTGTAACAAATGTACCACTCTGGTGAGGGCTAGTGGGGATGCTGATAATAGGGGGAGGCTATGCATGTGTTGTAGGGGTAGGGGACATATGAGACATCACTCTACCTTCCTCTCATGTTTGCTGGGAACCTTAAACTTCTCTAAATAATTAATTTTATTTTTTTTAAAAAGGCTGAGTAAAATTTAGTTAAAAAAGAAAATACAAATATTTTACCCCCAAAATAGCAATAAAATATTGTTCTAAAAGTTTAGATGAGAACTTCCACTTCCATTTAAGATGTAATAGCTGAGTCTAGATTCATCCTTAAACAACTAGAAAATTGGACAAAGTACATGAAACAATGGTTTGCAGACATTTGACAATATGCAGCTCAGTGATCCTTGAGAAAAGAAAAACAAATGAAATGAGTCCTATAATTATCTCAGATCATTGCTTTGTGGAAGTTTCCAGGCCACAGAGCAGAGAGGGAGAACTAAACAAAGCCCAACATTCTCTCTGAATTGAGGAGAGTTAAGACTGGAGTTCAGGGAGGTGAAGTAGCTAGAATATATGTGAAAGAACACTAGAAAGAGGACGACTGCACAGAAAGAGAGCACCAGGGATCCACACATGGGAGTCCTCAAACATTTAGCTGAATAGGGATATGCACATGCATGGTCTGAAACTCTATGTGTAAAGCAGTTGGCCAAACAATTTCTGGAGCTCACAGTGAATTTTAACTAGTTCATGTTCTCACCTGCCAGAGTGGAGAAATACATGATGCCTCATAATACATGGAGCATCAGAAAAAGTGTACAACAGGGAATTCAAAGGTAGCCTTTGTTGTGAGGCTAATTCTAGACTAAAGACTACCCTGAACTCACACTAATAAAACTTAAAAGTAAGCTTCAAAATAATTGGACCCCCAAGTAACCTAACTATATGAGAGAAAAAAAAAGTCCGACACTTTCTAAAACACAAAAGAAGACCTGAATTGAACCTCTAGTGATTTAAAAAATCAGTAGCTGAAATAAAAAACGCACTGAATCAGATTAACAGCAGATTAGATAATGTAGGAAAAACAGCCAAAATGAAGCATGGAAGCCAAAAGGGAAAAAGAACAGAGCAAGTAGCCAATGGAAAAATACAAAGCAGACTAAAATTTGTGCAATTTAAGTCTGAGAAAGAAAGAAGAGGGAAAGAAATCCCCCACAAAAAAACGACTTGAGAAACTCATAGCCAAAATATTTCTACAATTGATGAGAATAATAAATCTACACATTCAAGAAGTTTTTAAAAGCCTAAGAAGAATAAATATGCCAAGAACCACACCAATGAACAGCATAATCAAACATCTGAGAGCCAAGGATAAGGAGAAAAGCTTAAAAGTGGCCAGGGAGGCAGGAGGAGATGTTACATACAGTGAAAGAAAAATGGAAAAAATAGATTCCTCATTAAAACCACCCAAGCCCTAAGAAAAGTGAATAATAGTATTTAAACATAAAAAGAAAAAAACCTACCAATCTACATTTTTATACCCAGCAACAATATCAAAATTGAAGGCAAATAAAGACTTTTTCAGAGAAACAAAAAGCTGAGAGACTTTCACTACAAGAAATGTTAGAGGTACATCTTCAGACAGGAGGACAATGACATCAGATGGAAATTTGATCTACACAGAGGAACAAAGAATGCCAGATACAGTAAATCTAACTTTTTTCTTTTTATTTCCTAATCCCCTTAAAGGATAACTGACTGCTTAAAGAAAAACATTAACAATGTATTATGATGTTCATAACATATGTAAAAGAAAAACAAATGACAACAATGTAAAAGGGGACTAAACATGAAAAGACACTCAACATCACTGCCTTTTAAAGAAATGCAAATCAAGACCACAATGAGATACCACTTTAACACATTAGGATAGTTGTTAGAAACAAACAAACAAACCAAAAACAGAAAATAACAGGAACCGGCAATCAAGCATATTAAGAAATTGGAACATTTATGCACTATTAGTGGGAATGCAAGCACTATGGTGCAGACACTATAGAAAACAGTTTGGTAGTTCCTCATAAAGTTAGACATAGAATTGTTATATGATCCAGCAATTTCACTCCCAGGCATATGCCCTAAAGAATTAAAATCAGGACTCAAACAGATACTTGTATACCAATGTTCATAGCAGCATTATTCACAATAATCAAAAGATGTGAACAACCCACATGTCTATGAAGAGATGAATGGATAAACAAAAGCAGTATATTCATACAATGGAATAATACTGTAACCTTAAAAAAAGTGAAATTCTAATACATGCTACAGCATATGTAAACATTTAAAATATTATACTAAGTGAAATAAGCCAGACCCCTAAAGACAGATGAAGTATGATTTCACTTATATTATATACATAGAATAGGCAACTTTATAAAGACAGAAGGTAGAATAGTAGTCACCAGGGTCTAGGGAGAATGATGAAGATGGCTTTATAGATACAGAGTTTCTGTTTGGGATGAAAAAAAGCATTCTGGAACTACATAGTGGTGCTGGTTGCATGGCATTGGAAATGTACTAAATGCCAGTGAATTGCACTCTTAAAACAGTGGAAAGGGAACAATAAGACAGAAGATCAATAAGGAAATAGAGGACTTGAACAACACCATAGACCAGATGGGCCTAACAAACATATACAGAACACTCCACCCACCAATAGCAGAATACACACTTTTCTTTTTTTTTTTTTTTTTTTTTTGAGACGGAGTCTCGCTCTGTTGCCCAGGTTGGAGTGCAGTGGCGCAATCTCGGCTCACTGCAAGCTCCGCCTCCCGGGTTCACGCCATTCTCCTGCCTCAGCCTCTCCGAGTAGCTGGGACTACAGGCACCCGCCACCACGCCCGGCTAATTTTTTGTATTTTTAGTAGAGACGGGGTTTCACTGTGGTCTCGATCTCTTGACCTCGTGATCCGCCCGCCTCGGCCTCCCAAAGTGCTGGGATTACAAGCGTGAGCCACCGCGCCCAGCCAAATACACACTTTTCTGAAGAGCACATGGATTATTTCCGAGGATAGACCATACGTTAGGCCACAAAACAAACTTTAATAAATTTTAAAATATTGAGGTCATACAAAGTATCTTTTCTGACCACAATTGAATAAAATCAGTAGCAGAAGGAATACTGGAAAATGCGCAAACTTGTGGAAATTAAATAGCACACTCTTAAACAACAGTGGGTCAAAAAGGAAATCACAAGGAAAACTAGAAAATATCTTGAGGCAAATGAAACTGAAAACACAACATATGAAAATATGTAAGATGCAGCAAAATCAATGCTAAGGGGGAAAATTATAGCTGTAAAAGTGAATATTAAAAAAGAAAAAAGACCTCGAATCAACAACCTAACTTTACACATTAAGGAACTAGGAAAAGAGCAAACTAAATCCAAAGTTAGCAGAAGGAAGGAAATAATAAAGATTAGGGCAGATAGGCAAAATAGAAAATAGAAAAACAGTAGAGAAAATCAATGAAATCAAGAGCTGGTTCTTTGGAAAGATTTTTTTAAATTGGAAAAACTTTAGCTACATTTACCAAAAAAAAAAAAAAAGAGAGTGGACTCAAAACTAGAAGTTAAAGAAGGGACATTACAACCAATTTTAGCCAACTGCATACTTAAAAATGGTTAAGGTAGTAAATTTTATATGTATTTTACCACAATTGTAAGTAAGAAAAAGAAAAAGAAAAATAACCCTAGAAAGATGGTCTGAGATCAAAGAACGCAAAAAAAGATAAATATGTGAATAAATATAAATACTGTCTTTATAAAACATTGTTACAAGTTTATGAGGTTTTTCTAAGTTAGAATTAAAATTTTGATAAAATGACATTCCCCAAAGTTAGAATTAAATTTTTGATAAAATGGCACTACCCAAATTTTATGAGGCAAAACATTCAGATGAGAGGAAATATGAACATGTGCAGTTGAGGGGGATTAGGAGTTTTGGTCTGTGGACATTGCTTCTGGTTGGCATGTGGTATTTTTGTTGCTTGTTTTGGTTTTGTTTGCTTGCCTTTTGTTTATAGTAGAGTAGAGGTTTTAATACGCTTACAGGCTAAGGAGAAATAACTAGTAGAAAGGAAGAGATTGGAAATATAGGAAAGACATAGAATAGAGAAGGAAAACTTCTGAGTATACTATTCAGGAAGAACTTATAATCTAGACTCCTGAAAGGAAACATTTAAGATGTACAGGACCTTCCTTTCTCTCAAACCAAACTCATTGTCAGCGAGGACACAGTTCCATATGGAGGAAAAATCTGACGCACTGCCCATGTACTCCTTAACATTATCTCTGCCTACTGCTTTTCAACATCCAAAAAAGCAATTTCTCTCAGAGAACTCCTGGCACTGATTTAGGACCCCTTTATCTGGGTAATTTCGATGGTATGAACTGAGAACCATCAAGACCAATTTATGCCTTCATAGCCCACACTCCCACCCCTGGATGTGAACACACTTCCACCACCATGGCTTGGATATTTATAATTTCTATAAGCTTATGTCAATTGACTCATATCAGAACAATTCATATTATTTGTCTCATTTGAGCACTACCATGGACATATGGTCTTTCATAACTTGTAATTGATCATAGTCATTATTTACTTTTTTAAGCTCATCTTGTTATAGCTTAGCTCATCTTGAGTTCTTGTTATAGCTTAGCTCATCTTGAGTTCTTATAACAGCTTTTCTGCAAAGAACATTTTTTGGAAAATTGTAGCAGAGGACTGAATATGTTTACTGAAGATGTATGTTTTATTATTTCACATGATCATATGAGGTAGTTTAGTGACAGCAGTAAAGAAATTATCTCTTTTTTTCAAACAGTGAGAGTTCATGTCAACACTTCCAATTTACCTCTATTTCTACTAATTATGTTTATCTTGCTCTAAATTTGATGTACCATGCTATATATTTTCATACCAAATCATTTGTCCGATTTACACTCTTGCCCTCACATTTTAAAGTTTGTTTACTTTTCTCTTTTGACCTTTGGCTCTAACATTTGAATTGGCTCCAAAGTGTACAGGTCTGTGTGCAGCTCCTCCATACCACTCAAGTACTGACTATTTAAAAGGAAAAAGCAATCTCAACCTCTCTCCAGATAACCATCAGAAAGTACACAGGCTTAAGATAACTGGCATCTCAGAAGGAATCTCAGGCAATAAGTAACTATTGTAGCAACAAATACAATACAGAAAATACAAGCTTCACAGGTTTTATATAAAAATCTCCTCTAACTCTTCATTTTCATGATCAGCAGAGTCATTATTTAATTTGTATCATAGGTAGTTTTAGTTTTGAACTATTATTTCCTTTGGATAAATAGGTATTCATTTATCCAAATGAATTCCAACTTTAAAATATCCAATGAATAATATCAGAAAATGGTCTGTCTGAGCTAGTGTGACAGGCACACCAGCCTCCATCCCACAGCAGATCCCAAGGTGCCCAGTCCTAGCTTCAGCTTCTCCTGTTGCAGTCAAGAAATTACCCCACTTGTGAGTGACATGCTGGGTGACACATGCCCATATGAGCCAAGAAGATGTGCCCACCAGCCTTCTTCCCACAGCAGATCCCGAAGGCACCGTCTCCACTCCAACCCCAGTCACTGCTGCTGGGAGTCATGGAAGGGTCTGCTGGGAGGCATGACCAGCTGGGACACTGCGACAGTCTTCTAGACTGTCTTCTGCAGGTTCTTGGTCAGAATCCCCACACAGCCCCCATATCCTCCTTGGATCTTCCCCAGATCTATCTGGGGTGGAAATCTGTGTCAATCTTGGAGCTTTTGAGAGACTTAAGGCAAGCCTGGGCTTAGAGGGTCCCCTACTGGTGAGACGGCTGCAGTAGTCACAGACTCAAAGAACACAACAATTAGTCTGCTTAGAATCTCTGAAAGTCTCTCTGAAGTAGGACAGGAAAAAACAGACTGAGAAGACTGAAATACATACCTCATCTCTCAATGCACAGACATTGTCGTACTTCTACAAGCATCAAGAACATTGAGAGAAATATGATCTCAACTAGCAGACAAAATAAGGTGCCTAACCCTAAAGTGAGGGAGATGTGTGATCTCTCAAAGAATCAAAATAACTGTTTTAAGGAAGCTCAACAAACTTCAAAAATCACAGAAAATCAATGCAAAAACTTCTCAAAGAAATTTAACAGAGAGATTGAAATAATTTTTGAAAGTCAAGCAGCAATCCTGGAGCTGAAAAATACAACGAATAAAACGGAAAATGCACTAGAGATCAACAAAAGCAGAACTGATCAAATAGAAGAAAGAATCAGTGAGCTCAAAGACAGACTATTTGAAAATACACAGAAGACAAAAAAAGAAAAAACTGAAAAAGAATGAGCAAAGCTTACAAGATCTATGGGACAACATCTAAAGAGCAAATATTCATGTTATTGGAACTAAAGAGGGAACTGAGAAAGAAAAAGGTGTAGAAATCTAATTCAAACATATAATAAAATATTCTGAATGGAGAAAGATATAAATATCAAGATACATGAAAGCCAAAGTCACTAATCCGATTCAACCCAAAGAAGAATACCAAATTCACGAAAGCCACGGACAAAAAAAGGATCCTGAAAGCAACAAAAGAAAAGAAGCAAATAACATGTAATGGAGATCTAATATTACTGGCAGCAAACTTCTCAGCAGAAATCTGACAGTCCAGGAGGAAGTGAGATGATAAATTCAGAGTACTGAAGGAAAAAAAATGCCAACCAAATATACTGCATTCAGCAAGGTTATCCTGCAAAAATGAAGGAAAGATAAAGAATTTCCCACACAAACAAAAGTTGAGGGAATTTATTGCTACCAGATCTGTCCTACAAGTAATGATAAATGGAGTTCTTCAAACCAAAAGAAAAGGATATCAATGTGATTGTTATTGTACTTGTGGTGTTTAAACCACTTATATCTTTAGTAAGAAGACTGAAAGATGAAACTAATAAAATTTTAATTACAACAATTTGTTAAGAGTTAGAGTTTCTTCAAACCAAAAGAAAAGGATGCCAATGTGATTGTTATACTGATATTGTACTTTGCTGTTTAAACCACTTATGTCTTTAGTAAGAAGACTAAAAGATGAAACTATTAAGAATAATAATTACAACAATTTGTTAAAGGTTAGGCAATATAAAAAATGCAAATCGTGATACCAAAATTTTAAAATCTAGTGGCAGAAAAGAGCTAATGTGTGCAGAGTTTTTTCTTGGTTTGTTTTCTTTTTTTGCAATTATAGTTAAGTTGGTATAGTTTTAAGTATTTGTTATAACTATAGAATGTTTTTGTAAGCTCATGGTAATCACAAAGCAAAAACCTATAACAGATACACTAACAATAAAAAGCAGCAAATTAAAATGTACTACTAGAGAAAAACACCTAGCCAGAACAAAAGAAAGAAAGGAAGAAAGAAAAAAAGGAAGAAATTACAAAACAACTAGAAAATAAGCAACAAATGGGAGTAATAAGTTCTTACCTGTCAATAATAACTTGAATATAAATGAACCAAATTCTCCCTTTAAAAGACAGAGGTGGCTGAATGGATTAAGAATAAGATCCAACCATATGCTGCCTACAAGAAACTTACTTCACCTATAAAGATACACACAGGCTGAAAGTGAAAGGACAGAAAAAATATTCCATGCAAATGGAAACCAAAAAAGTGCAGAGTAACTATACTTATATCTGATAAAATAGACTAAGTAAAACCTTAAGACTCCACTGGAAAGTTATTAGAATGGATAAACAAATTCATTAAAGTCACAGTATACAAATCAACATACAAAATCAGTAGTGTTTCTGTACACTAAGAGCAATCAATCTAAAATAGAAGAAAATAAAGCAATCCCATTTGCAATAGCTACCAAAAATGAAATAAAATGCCTGGGAATAAATTTAACCAAAAAAGTGGAAGATCTCTATGAAGAAAACTATAAAACACTGATGAAGCAAATTAAAGAGGTCACCAAAAAAATGGAAGGATATCCCATGCTCATGGATTGGAAGAAATAATACATAAAATGTCCATACTACCCAAAGCAATCTACAGATTCAATGCACTCCCTATCAAAATACTAATGACATTCTTCACAGAAATAGAAAACACTATTTAAACATTTGTATGGAACCACAAAAGATTTGTAATAACTAAAGCAATCTTGAGCAAAAAGAACAAAGCTGGAATCACCGCTCTGATTTCAAATTTTACTAGAAAGGTATGGCAATCCAAACAGCATACTACTGGCATAAAAAACCTATAGAGCAATGGAATAGAATAGAGAGTCCAGAAATAAATCTACATACTTACAGCCAACTCATTTTTGACAAAGGCACCAAAAACATACATTGGGGGAAGGACAGTCTCTACCTCATAAGGGATTAAAGCCTTAACTGTAAGACCTGAAACTATGAAACTACTAGAAAAAAACGTTGGCAAAATGCAACAGGACACTGGGCAAAGCTTATTTTTCTCTTTAAAAAACAATTAATAGACTATTTTTTCAGCAGTTTTAGGTTAACAGAAAAATTGAACATAAAGTTCAGAGAGTTCCCATATGCACCCAACCCCTGCCAGTTTCTCCTATTATTAACATCTTGCATTAATATGGTATATTTCTTGCATTTGATGGGCCAATATTGACATTATTGACATTATTATTAACTAAAATCCATAGTTTACATTAATATTCTCTCTTTGTGTTGTATAATCTGTGTTTTGACAAATGTATCTAGTGTTACAGTATCATAGAGCACTATCTTTAAAAAGTCCCTTATGCTCTATTTATTCCTCCTCCCTCCACCCAACTCCCTGGCATTCACTTAGCTTTTTACTATCTCTGTAGTTGTGCCTTTTACAGAAGGACATACAGTTGGGCTAATAAAGAATGTGCCTTTTCAGATTGGCCTTTGTACCTTACCAATATACATTTATGGTTACTCTATACTTTTTTGTGGCTTGATGGCTCATTTCTTTTTATTGCTGAATAGTATTCCATTGTATGAATGCACTAAAGTTTGTTTATACATTCACCTGCTAAAGGACATCTTGATTGCTTCCACATTTTAAATAATTATCAGTAAAGCTGCTATACACATTCATATGCAAATTTTTATATCCACAGACATTTTCAAAACATTTGGAGAAGAAGATTGCTGAATCATATGGTTTGAGTATGTTTATTTTGTAGGAACCTGCCAAACCAGCTTTCAAAATGGCTGTACCATTACACATTCCCACCAACAATGAATGAGAGTTCCTGTTGTTCCACATTCTCACCAGCATTTGGTGGTTTCAGTGCCTTGGCTTTTAACAATCTAATAGATGTGTAGTAGTATCTCCTTTTAATTTGCAATCAATTCTCTGATGACAAGTAATGTTAAGCCTCTTTTCATATGCTTATTTGACTTCTATCTATCTTCTTCTGTGAGGTGAGTTCAGATCTTTTGCCCATTTTTCAATTTTGTTGTTTGCTTTCATATTGTTTTTAATAAGTTTTAAGAGTTCTTTGTGTACTTTGGATAACAGTCCTTTATCAGACAGGCATTTTACAAATATTTTCTGCTAGTCTGTGGTTTATCTTTTCATTCCTTTAACAATACTTGTTGCAGAGCAGACGTTATTATTTTTAATGAAGTCCAGTATATTACTTTTTTCCATGGATCATGCTTTTAGTTTTGTATCTAAAAAGTCATCACCAAACTAAAAGTCACGTAGGTTTTCTTCTATATTATCTTCTAGGAGTCTTAGAGCTATCAGTTAATTTTTCTAAAAGGTGTAAAGTCTGTGCATGTGTTTCTTTTTTTTTTTAATGTGGATGTCCAACTGCTCCAGCACCCCTTGTTGAAAAGTATATCCTTTCCCATTAAATTGCCATTGCTCCTTTGTCAAATATCAATTAGCTATATTTGTGAGTCTATTTCTGTGATGTCTATTCTGTTCTGTTATATTTGTCCATTCTTTCCCCAATGCCACACTGTCTTGATGACTGCAGCTTTATAGTAAGTGTTGAAGTTTTGTAGCGTCAGTCTTCTGATAATCTGCCACATTTTGAATTCATTTATCAGCTCCTGGAAATTGGATTGTTTACATATTTTGGCTCTTGTGAATAAATAATGCTTCTATGAATATTTTTGTGAACGTATTTTTTATTTCATATGTATAAAAATATATATGCACATGTGCTATATATATGTGTGTATATATATGTGTATATATATACATGTATGTGCAATTCCTGAGTCACAGAGTAATTCTATTTAACACTTTTACAACTATTAAACTGGTTTCCAAAATTGCTGCTCCTTCTTACATTCCAGTAATGGAGAAAGGTCCCAATTTCTTCCAATCTTCACCAAAACTTTTATTATCCTAGTTGTAGCCTTCATAGTGGGCTTGAAGTGGTATCTCATTGTGATTTTGGTTTGCATTTGATTTGCCTTTTTACTTTTTTCAATGTCTTATTTCCATAGGTTTTTGGGGAACAGGTGGCATTTGGTTACATGAGAAAGTTCTTTAGTGGTGATTTGTGAGTTGATTTTTTTGTTGTTGTTGTTGTACCCATCACCTGAACAGTATACACTGAACCCAGTTTGTAGTTGAAACACAGAAGCTTTTCATTTTGATGAAGTCCGATTTATGAAGATTTTTTCTTTTGTTGCTTGAAATTTTGGTGTCATATCTAAAAATAATTGTATCCTTTGTTGCTTGTGATTGCTGTCATATCTAAAAGTAATTTTGAACGCAAGATCACAAACATTTACTCTTATACTTTCTTCACAGTACTTTAAGTTTTTAAGTACTTACACTTAGTCCTAAGAATTTTTTCCCTTTTTTAAATTTTTGTATATTTGAGGGGTACAAGTGCCTGTTTCTTAACATGCACATATTCCACAGTAGTAAAATCCAGGCTTTTAGTTTACCTATCACCCAAATACTAATCATTGTACCCAGTAGGTAATTTTTCAACCCTTTCAACCTTCACTCCTGCTTCCTGCTTCTCACCTTTGGAGTCTCCAATGTCTATTATTCCACTCTGTACATTCATATGTACCAATGTTTAGCTCCCATTTATAAGTGAGAACACACAGTATTTGACTTTCTGTTTTTGAATTATTTCACTTAGGATAATGTCATCCGGTTCTATCTATGTTGGTGCAAAAGACATGATTTTATTCTTTTGTGGCTGAGTGGTATTCCATGGAGTATATATATATACCACATTGTCTTTATTCAGTCCTCCACTTATGGACACTTAGGTTGATTTCATATCCTTGCTATTGTGAGTAAACATATGAGTCCAGGTATATTCTTGATATAGTGATTTCCTTCCCTTTGGGTATATACCCAGCAGGGAGATAGCTGGATCATATGGTAGTTCTATTTTGAGTTCTTTGGGAAATCTCCATATTGTTTTCCATAAAGGTTGTACTAATATACATTCCCACCAACAGTGGGAATGTAACACTTAGGTTGATGAAGACTTAGGTTGATGTTATATCTTGGTTATTATGAACAGTACTGCAATAAACATGGGAGTGCAGATATACTTTGATATACTGATTTCCTATCTCTTAGATATATACCCAGCAATGGGATTGCTGAATCTTATGGTAGTTCTATTTTATTTTGTAATCCCATTTGTATATTTTGCTTTAGTTGCCTGTGCTTTTGAGATCTTATCCAAGAAATCTTTGCCTATTTTCAAAAGAAAACATACAAGTGGCCAAGAAACACATGAAAAAGTGCTCAATGTCACTAATTATCACAGAAATGCAAATGAAAACCGTAAGCAACACCATCTTATACCAGGAAGAACGGCTATTACTAAAAAGTCTAAAAACAACAGATGTTGGCAAGTGTTCAGAGAAAAGGGAATGCTTATACACTTTACATTCCCACTGCTGGCATCAGGCCAGTGCCCCTCTGGGATGGAGATCCCAGAGGAAGGAGCAGGCAGCCATCTTTACTGTTCTGCAGCCTCCACTGGTGACACCTCCAGGTGCGAGAAGGCCCCAGGCAAATAGGGCCGGAGTGAAACCCCAGCAAATTGCAGCCACCCTACAGAAGAGGGGCCTGACTGTTAAAAGAAAAACAAACAAGCAAAAAGCAACAACAACAATAGCTCCAACAGTTCCCACCAAAACCCCATCCAAAGGACAGCAGCCTCAAAGATTGAAACTACATAAACTCATGAAGATGAGAAAGAATTAACAAAAAAACTCTGAAAACTCAAAAAGCCAGAAGGCCTCTTCTCCTCCAAATGATTGCAACACCTCCCCAGCAAGGGCACAGAACTGGGAAGAGACCGAGATGGATGAATTCATAGAAGTAGACTTCAGAAGGTAGATAATAACAAACTTCGATGAGCTAAAGGAACATGTTCTAACCCAATGCAAAGAAGCTAAGAACCATGATAAAACATTTCAGGAGCTGTTAACCAGTTTAGAGAGGAATATAAATGACCTGATGGAGCTGAAAAACACAACATGAGAACTTCACAATGCAACCACAAGTATCAACAACCAAATAGACCAAGTAAAGGAAAGAATTTCAGAGCTTGAAGACTACCCTGCTGAAATACAACAGCCAGACAAGATTAGGAAAAAAAAGAATGAAAAGGAATGAACAAAACCTCTGAGAATGATGGGATTATGTAAAAAGACCAAACCTGCTACCGATTGGGGTACCTGAAAGAGACAGGAAGAATGGAAACTAGTTGAAAAACATACTTCAGGATATCATCCGGGAGGACTTCCCCAACCTAGAAAGACAAGCCAACATTCAAATTCAGGAAATATAGAGAACACCAGTAAGACACTCCATAAGAAGATCAACCCCAAGACATATAATCATAAGGTTCTTCAATGTCGAAATAAGGAAAAAATGTTAAGGTCAGCCAGAGAGAAAGGCCGGGTCACCTACAAAGGGAAGCCCATCAGACTAACAGTGGATCTCTCAGCAGAAACCCTACAAGCCAGAAGAGATTGGGGGCCAATATTTAACATTCTTAAAGAAAAGAATTTCCAGCCTAGAATTTGATGAAACTGAGTTTCATAAGCAAAGAAGAAATAAAATCCTTTTCAGACAAGCAAATGCTGAGGAAATTTGTCACCCCCAGGCCTGCCTTTCAAGAGCTCCTGAAGGAAGCACTAAACGTGCAACGGAAAAAACATTACCAGCCACTACAAAAACATACTAAAGTACAAAGACCAATGAAGAAAGTACAAAGTACAAAGACTATGAAGCAACTATATCAAGTCTGCAAAATAACTAGCTAGCATCATCATGACAGGATCAAATTCACACATAACAATATTAACCTTAAATGTAAATGGACTAAATGCCCCAATTAAGAGACACAGAATGGCAAGCTGGATAAAGAGTCAAGACCCATCAGTGTGACGTATTCAAAAGACCCATCTCTCGTGCAAAGACACACGTAGGCTCAAAATAAAGGGATGGAGGAAAATTTACCAAACAAATGGAAAGCAGAAAAAAAGTAGGGGTTGCAATCCCAGTTTCTGACAAAATAGACTTTAAACCAACACAAATCAAGAAAGACAAAGAAGGACATTATATAATGGTAAAAGGTTCAATTCAACAAGAAGAGCTAACTATCCTAAATATATATACACCAAATACAGGAGCACCCTGATTCATAAAATGAGTTCTTAGAGACCTTCAAAGAGACTTAGACTACCACACAATAATAGTGGGAGACTTTAGAACCCCACTGTCAATATTAAACGGATCATCAAGACAGAAAATTAACAGGGATATTAAGGACTTGTACTCAGCTCTGGATCAAGTGGACCCAACAGATATCTACAAAACATGCCACTTCAAAACAACAGAATATACATTCTTCTAAGTGCCAGACAGCACTTACTCTAAAATTGATCACATAATTGCAAGTAAAACACTCCTTAGCAAATGCAAAAGAACTGAAACTGTAACAGTCTCTCAGACCACAGTGCAATCAAGTCAGAACTCAGGATTAAGAAACTCACCCCAAACCACACAACTACATGGAAATTGAACAACCTGCTCCTGAATGACTCTTGTGTAAATAATGAAATTAAGGCAAAGATCAAGAAGTTCTTTAAAACCAATGAGAACAAAGAGATAATGTACCACAATCTCTGGGACACAGCTAAAGCAGTGTTAACAGGGAAATTTACAGCACTAAATGCCCCCATCAAAAAGTTAGAAATATCTCAAATCAACACCCTAACATCACAACTAAGAGAGCTAGAGAACCAAGAGCAAACAAACCCCAAAGCTAGCAGAAGACAAGAAATAACAAAGATCAGGGCAGAAATGAAGGAGATAGAGACAGGAAAACCCCTTCAAAAAATCAACAAATCAGCCAGGTGCAGTGGCTCAAGCCTGTAATCCCAGCACTTTGGGAGGCTGAGGCGGGTGGATCACGAGGTTGGGAGTTCGAGATCAGCCTGGCCAATATGGGGAAATCCCATCTCTACTAAAAATGCAAAAATTAGCTGGGTGTGGTGGTGCATACCTAGTCCCAGCTACTCAGGAGGCTGAGGCAGGAAAATCACTTGAAACCGGAAGGCAGAAGTTGCAGTGAGCCAAGATCGTGCCACTGCACTCCAGGCTCGGTGATAGAGTGAGACTCCCTCTCAAAAAAAAAAAAATCAACAAATCCAGGAGCTGCTTTTTTGAAAAAATTGATAAACTAGATAGGCCAGTAGCTAGAATAATAAAGGTGAAAAGAGAGAAGAATCAAATAGACACAATAAAAAATGATAAGGGGGATATCACCACTGACCCCATGGAAATACAACCATCAGAGAATACTATAAACACCTCTGTGCATATAAACTAGAAAATCTAGAAGAAATTGATGAATTCCTGGACACATACACCTTCCCAAGACTAAACCAGGAAGAAGTTGAATCACTGAATAGACCAATAAAAAGTTCTGAAATTGAGGCAGTAATAAATAGCCTACCAACCAAAAAAAAGCCCAGGATCAGATGGATTTACATCTGAATTCTACCAGAGGTACAAAGAGGAGCTGGTACCATTTCTTCTGAAACTATTTCAGACAGTTGAAAAGTGGGGACTCCTCCCTAACTAATTTTATGAGGCCAGCATCATCCCGATACCAAAACCTGGCAGAGGTACAACAAAAAAAGAAAACTTCAGGCCAACATCCCTAATGAACATTGATGCAAAAATCCTCAGTAAAATACTAGCAAACTGTATCCAGCAGCACACCATAAAGCCTATCCACCGTGATCAAGTTGGCTTTATCCCTAGGATGCAAGGCTTGTTCAACATATGCAAATCAATAAATGTAATTCATCACATAAACAGAACGAAAGGCAAAAACCATGTGATTATTTCAATAGACACAGAAAAGGCCTTTGATAAAATTCAACATCCCTTCATGTTAAAAACTCTCAATAAACTAGGTATTGATGGAAGACACCTCAAAATAATAAGAGTCATTTATAACAAACCTATAGCCAATATCATACCGAGTGGGAAAATCTGGAAGCATTCTTCTTGAAAACTGGCACAAGACAAGGATGCCCTCTCTCACCATTCCTATTTAACATAGTATTGGAAGTTTTGGCCAGAGCAATCAGGCAAGAGAAAGAAATAAACATATTCAAATAGGAAGAGAGGAAGTCAAACTGTCTCTGCTTGCAGATGACATTATCTTATATCTAGAAAACTCCATCGTCTCAGCCCAAAAGCTTCTTAAGCTGATAAGCAACTTCAGCAAAGTCTCAGGATACAAAATCAAAGTGCAAAAATCACAAGCATTCCTATATATCAACAATAAACAAGCAGAGAACCAAATCATGAATGAACACCCATTCACAGTTGCTACAAAGAAAATAAAATACCTAGGAAGACAGCTAACAAGGAATGCAAAGGACCTCTTCAAGGAGAACTACAAACCACTGCTCAAGGAAATAAGAGAGAACACAAAGGGAAAAACATTCCATGTTCATGGAAGGAAGAATCAATATTGTGAAAATGGCCATACTGCCCAAAGTAACTTATAGATACAATGCTATTCCCATTAAACTACCATTGTCATTCTTCACAGAATTAGAAAAAACTACTTTAAAATTCATGTGAAACCAAAAAAGAGCCTGTATAGCCAAGACAATCCTAAGCAAAAAGAGTGAAGCTAGAGGCATCACACTACCTGATTTCAAACTATGCTGTAAGGCTATAGTAACCAAAGCATCATGATACTGGTATAAAAACAGACACATAGACCAATGGAACAGAATAGAAATCTCAGAAGTAAGACCACACATCTACACCATCTGATCTTCAACAAACCTGACAGCAATAAGCTATAGGGAAATGGTTCCCGATTTAATAAATGGTGGTTGGAAGAAATATCTAGCCATATGCAGAAAGTTGAAACTGGACCCCTTGCTTACACCTTATACAAAAATTAACTCAAGATGGATTAAAGACTTAAATATAAAACCCCAAACTATAAAAACCCTAGAAGAAAATCTAGGCAATACCATTCAGGACATAGGCACAGGCAAATATTTCCTAACAAAAATATCAAAAGCAATTGCAACAAGAGCAAAAATTGATAAATTCGATCTAACTAAACTAAAGAGCTTCTGCACAGCAAAAGAAACTATCATCAGAGTGAACAGGCAGCCTACAGAATGGGAGAAAATTTTTGCAATATATTCATCTGACAAAGGGCTGATACTCAGAATCCACAAGAAACATAAACAAATTTACAAGAAAAAAACAACCCCATTAAAGAGTGGGCAAAGGACATGAACAGACATTTCTCAAAAGAAGACATTTATGCAGCCAACAAACATGAAAAAAAGCCCAACATCACTGATCATTACAGAAATGCAAATCAAAACCACAATGAGATACCATCTCACGCCAGTCAGAATGGCAAGTATTAAAGTCAAGAAACAACAGATGCTGGTGAGGCTGTGGAGAAAGAGGAACGCTTTTACACTGTTGGTGGGAATGTAAATTAGTTCAACTATTATGGAAGACAGCGTGGTGATTCCTCAAAGACTTAGAACCAGAAATACCATTTCACCCAGCAATCCCATTACTAGGTATATACCCAAAGGAATATAAACCATTCTATTATAAAGATACATGCAAGCATATGTCATTGCAGCACTATTCACAATAGCAAAGGCATGGAATCAACCAAAACGCCCATCAATGATAGACTGGATAAAGAAAATGTAGCACATATACACCACGGAATACTATGCAGCCATAAAAAGGAATGAGATCGTGTCCTTTTCAGAGACATGGACGAAGCTAGAAGCCACTATCCTCAGCAAAATAACGCATGAACAGAAAACTAAACAACACGTGTTATTACTTATAAGTGGGAGCAGAACAATGAGAACACATGGACACAAAGAGAGGAACAACACACACTGGGGCCTGTGAGGGTGGGGGTGGTATGCAGTGGGAGGGAGAGCATCAGGATAAATAGCTAATTCCTGTGGGACTTAATACCTAGGTGATGGGTTGATAGGTGCAGCAAAGCACTGTGGCACACATTTACTTATGTAACAAAGCTGTACTTCCTGCACATGTATCCCAGAACTTAAAATAAAAATTAAATTAAAAAATAAAAAAACATAAAATTTTTTTTATTATGCTTTAATTTCTGGAATACCTGTGCAGAATGTGCAGGTTTGTTGTGCAGGTTTGTTACACAGGTATACATGTGCTATGGTGGTTTGCTGCACCCATCAACCCATCATCTAGTTTTTAAGCCCCACATGGATTAGATATTTGTCCTAATGCTCTCCCTCTTCTTGCCCCCCACCCCGCAACAGGCCCCTGTGTGTGATATTCCCCTCCCTGTGTCCATGTGTTCTCACTGTTCAACTCCCACTTATGAGTGAGAACATGTGGTGTTTGGTTTTCTGTTCCTATGTTCGTTAGCTGAGAATGATGGTTTCCAGTTTCATCCATGTCCCTAAAAAGAACATGAACTCATTCTTTTTTATGGCTACATAGTATTCCATGGTGTATATGTGCCACATTTGCTTTATCCAGTCTATCATTGATGGACATTTGGGTTGGTTCCAAGTCTTTGCTATTGTAAATAGTGCTGCAATAAACATACAGGGTGCATGAGTCTTTATAATGGAATGATTTATAATCCTTTGGGTATATACCCAGTACCGGGATTGATGGGTCAAATGGTATTTCTGGTTCTAGACCCTTAAGGAATCATCACACTGTCTTCCACATGGTTGAACTAATTTACACTCCCACCAACAGTGTAAAAGTGTTCCTATTTCTCCACATCCTCTCCAGCATCTGTTGTTTCCTGACTTTTTAATGATCACCGTTCTAACTGGCGTGAGATGGTATCTCATTGTGGTTTTGATTTGCATTTCTCTGATGGCCAGTGATGATGAGCTTTTTTTTGTATGTTTGTTGGATGCATAAATGTCTACTTCTGAGAAGTATCTGTTCATATCCTTTGCCCACTTTTTGATAGGGCCGTTTGTTTTTTTCTTGTAAATTTGTAAGTTCCTTTTAAATTCTGGATATTAACCCTTTGTCAGACGAGCAGATCGCAAAAATTTTCCCCCATTCTGTAGGTTGCCTGTTCACTCTGATGATAGTTTCTTTTGCTGTGCAGAAGCTCTTTAGTTTAATTAGATCCCATTTGTCAATTTTGGCTTTTGTTGCCATTGCTTTTAGTGTTTTAGTCATGAAGTCTTTGCCCATGCCTGTGTCCTGAATGGTATTGCCTAGGTTTTTTTCTAGGGTTTTTATGGTTTTGGGTTTGACATTTAATTCTTTAATCCATCTTCAGTTAATTTTTGTATAAGGTGTAAGGAAGGCGTCCAGTTTCAATTTTCTGCTTATGGTTAGCCAGTTTTCCCAGTACCATTTATTAAATAAGGAATTCTTTCCCCATTGCTTGTTTTTGTCAGTTTGTCAAAGATCAAATGATTGTAGACGTGTGGTCTTATTTCTGAGGCCTCTGTTCTGTTCCATTGGGCTATATATCTGTTTTGGTACCAGTATCATGCTGTTTTGGTTAATGTAGCCTTGTAGTATAGTTTGATGTCGGGTAGCATGATGCCTCCAGCTTTGTTCTTTTGCTTAGGACTGTCTTGGCTAAACAGGCCCTTTTTTGGCTCCATATGAAATTTAAAGCAGTTTTATCTAATTCTGTGAAGAAAGTCTATGGTAGCTTGATGGGAATAGCATTGAATCTATAAATTAGTTTGGGTAGTATGGCCATATTCACGATATTGCTTCTTCCTATCCATGAACATGGAATGTTTTGCCATTTGTTTGTGTCCTCTCTTATTTCCTTGAGGATTGGTTTATAGCTCTCCTTGAAGAGGTCCTTCACATCCCTTGTAAGTTATATTCCTAGGTATTTTATTCTCTTTGTAATAATTGTGAATGGAAGTTCACTCATGATTTGTCTCTCTATTATTGGTGTATAGGAATGCTTGTGATTTTTGCATATTGATTTTGTATTCTGAGATTTTGCTGAAGTTGCTTATCAGCTTAAGGAGTTTTTGGGCTGAGATGATGGGGTTTTCAAAATATACAATCATCTGCAAACAGAGGCAATTTGACTTCCTCTCTTTCTATTTGAATACCCTTCATCTCAGAGGGGCACCTACCTGATGCAAGCCAGAGCTCTTCGGTATGAGGTATCTGTTGACCCCTGCTGGGAGGTATCTCCCAGCCAGGAGGCACAGAGGTCAGGGACCCACTTGAGGAGGCAGTCTTTCCCTTAGCAGAGCTCGAGCACTGTGCTGGGAGATCCACTGCTCTCTTCAGAGCCAGCAGGCAGGAATGTTTAAGTCTGCTGCAGCTATGCCCACAGCCTGCCCTTCCCCTAGGCACTCTGTCCCAGGGAGATGAGAGTTTTATCCATAAGCCCCTGACAGGCTGCTGCCTTCCTTTCAGAGATGCCCTACCCAGTGAGGAGGAATCTAGAGAGGCAGTCTCGCCACAGCAACTTTGCTGTTCTGCAGTGAGCTCCACCCAGTCCAAACTTCCCAGTAGCTTTGTTTACACTGTGAGGGGAAAGCTACCTACTTGAGCCTCAGTAATGGTGGATGCCCCTCCCCCTACCAAGCTCAAGCATCCCAGGTCGACTTCAGACTGCTGTGCTGGCAGCCAGAATTTCAAGCCAGTAGTTCTTAGCTTGCTGGGCTTTGTGGGAGTGGGACCTGCTGAGTAAGACCACTTGGCTCCCTGGCTTCAGCCCCCTTTCCAGGGGAGTGAATGGTTCTGTCCCACTGGGGTTCCAGGTGCCACTGGGGTATGAAAAAAAAACTCCTGCAGCTAGCTCTGTGTCTGCCCAAACAGCCACTCAGTTCTGTGCTTGAACCCCAGGGCCCTGGTGGTGTAGGCACATGAAGGAATCTCCTGGTCTGCAGGTTGCGAAAGCCGTGGGAAAAGCATAGTATCTGGGCTGTATAGCACAGTCCCTCACGGCTTCCCTTGGCTAGGGGAGGGAGGTCCCAGCCCCTTGCACTTCCCAGGTGAGGTGACTTCCCACCCTGCTTCTGCTTGCCCTCTGTGGGCTGCACCCGCTGTCTAACCAGTCCCAATGAGATGAACCAGGTACTCAGTTGGAAATGCAGAAATCACCTACCTTCTGCATTGGTCTCACTGGGAGCTACAGCCAGGAGCTGTTTCTATTCGGCCATCTTCTATTGTTTCTTTTAAAAGATCAATATCAGAAATATTCCTAATTATTAAAAAATAAAAATAAAATCACATGAACCAAAAAAAGATGTACAATTATGATATATTAATCACGAGTATCAGAAAATCCAATTAAAACAAAATCGAGAATTCTAAGTGACTTTGTCTCTTTCCAAAGGTTCAAGTGGAACAAAGTCTGTAAGGCTCTTAAAATGTATTCAATATTGACTTGGCTTCTCAAGAACAACCTCAAACCATAAAAGACATTTAAGGTAGAACGCATTTCAATTTCAGCATTATATTCACATTACATGTTCTTAACACTCAATGTCAATTCCAGTAACAATCGAAATAAGGTTTAGTCATTTGCCTTTACAGCAAGAAACCTGATTCCTTACAACAACGAAAAAGTACCATGAGTGTAGTTTACATTTTGTCATGACTGTCCAACCGCAAGAGAAAGGCAATTTAGTCACTTTCTACATGGCAACTTCATAGGTAGGACCCACAAAGTCCAATATTATTTCATCAAGTTCAAACAAGTTGATCAGGTACTAAATTACCTGCTTAGACTTGGATGAGACTGAGTTCACTTTTTTTTTTCTTTTGAGATGGAGTTTCACTCTGTCACCCACGCTGGAGCGCAGTGGCACAATCTCAGCTCATTACAAGCTCTGCTTCCTGGGTTCAAGCAATTTTTCTGCCTCAGCCTCCTGAGTAGCTGGGATTAGAGGCTCCCGCCACCACACTTCGCTAATTTTTTTGTATTTTTAGTAGAGACAGGGTTTCACCACGTTGGCCAGGCTAGTGTCAAACTCCTGACCTGAAGTAATCTGCCCACCTCAGCTTCTCAAAGTGCTGGGATTACAGGCCCACTATTTATTTTTTAAGAAAGTTTCTATGCATGTGATCCCTAGAAACTTAGTTATTTAGGATAAACTGTCTGCCTAAAGGCTAGCAATAGAGTTTCTGATTTTGCACAACCAAATTAGATCTAGGTAAAGAGATTTTCTTGGTGATCTGTTTTATGCATTTAAGCAATGGAGACACTAGTATGCATCACTTCCACAAGGAGCCACCAGCACCTCAGAAGAGGAGGCCAGATGACCTAAACTGATTTCAGATACCTTTGGAAAGACTCAGTCTGCCTCCTTTGTGGGGCTCAACATCCTGAACAGCCCTTCATCTAAATCAACAATGTCCTTTTTCCCACTTCTCTTTCAGAAGAATGTGGTTTCCTCATCATGCCCCATCTGATTCCTCCATCATCTATCCTTGGCCACTTTCAGTTCAGCAAGGCCCAGCTGAGACATGGGATGAATGTGCTAGGCCTGACAGAAAGTTCCAGAGAGAGCTCAGTCAGCCTTACTAAGTGCAAATTTGCAGAAGCCATGGCGTCAGACCAAGACTCTAAAGTGACCCAAATAAAGGGAAAGAGGGTGTGACCTTCCCAAGACCTCTAATCCTGGAGATAAACTTTTCAATCCTAATTGTCCAAGCCTGTGGCCAGGTCCTCCTGTTTTTCTTTGTCAACTACATTTCAGAACAGTCATCTTAATTACTAAACCAAATTATGGCCAAATTTAGTTACTTAACACTTGAGTTGAACTATCTTGAGACTATTTCAATTTGGTATTTGTAATATTCTTCTTTAAAGTCACCTTTCTTGTATAAAATTATTTCTGAGACTCTATCCTCTGAAAGACAGTTTTAAAAACTCATTTGGCTTGAACAAAACAGTGAAAGCCAAGGTCGTAACTCTCAAAAGACTTTTCCGTAAAAACAAAGATTAACTCACAGATGTGAAAGTAATAATGTAACACTAAATCTTCAAATTTCCCTTTGAAGTCAGACTCCCTATCTTAAGCCTGTTCCTACAGTTCTCATGCAATAGCCTTGACTAAAACACTCTCAAGACCCCATTTTTCTCCATTCCTTTCCTGACACTCCTTCCAAAATTAACCCCATGGGTGGGGATTTGGTGACAATTGTACTTCTTGCACTAACTTCAGCTTTTTGATGTTTGTAGATTAGCAGCAAGAAAATACACACGCACGCAAAGTTCAGATTAAAGCATTCATGTATTTAACTAAGGATACAGAATATTATCAGAAGTAGCCACACAGGGTCAGAGAAAATGCAGCAAATCTCAACCTGGTTGTCTTTGCCCTCCACATCCTTTAATGGGCAGTGACAAAAAGCACACAAAGCATGGGGTCTTGTCAGATCTGAGAAGCTCCTTTATTGCCTGCTCCCAGCTACAATTGATGTATTCTACAGTTTGTGCCTGTTATTAAGCTATTGTCTCTCTGTTTTGTATCTGCATTTTTATCCTCTACTTTTCGATGGGGATGGTACCCTGCAAACCACATCTCTACTTTGCCAGCCAGCCTCCTATTAGGCTCTGCCAATAGAGGGAAGCTAGGGAGACTCTGGGAGGTTAGAGGAAGAAGGCATGCTCCTTCCTGTCCACTTCCATTTCCTTTCAGTTTCACCCCCATAACAGTACCTCACACATGCAGCTGCAGCTGGTTCCAGTAGAAGTTAGTTCCATTTTCCAGCTTCTTTTCACACTCCTGGAATCAGCCTCATTGTAGCCCTCAAAGGTACTAGGACCATCCAGGTAGAGCCCCGCCCTCAAAACTGTGAGCCTCAGATCGACGAGGCTGAGAATCCTCCTGTGAGCTCCTGGGGTATTAACACCAACTAGCTAAAGCCCCCTCATCCAAAGGTCTGAGTCCCAACCATGCTGGATTCTCCTCGGAGCTCCTGGGTTCTGATAACCTCAGTCTCTCCCCTGTGTTCCCCCAGCCCTAGGATGGTAGCTGCTTCATGCAGTTACTGTCTCTGTGTTACCTCAGTATTACCTTGTTGCTTTTTCAGTTCTCTAACACCTGTTGAATCAATTCCCTATAGCCAATTCTCCCTGTAGAAATAACTAGTATAGTTTCTACTTCACCAACAAGACCCTGGTTGACATAAAAGTACATATTTTTGCTGATTCTAAAACTTACCACTATCAAGCATCATACCATTCACTATTTCATAAAGTTCAACTGGAGATCAATGAAAGAGGAAAGGAGAAATTATTTCCAACCATCCCGGGCCAGGGATGCTAGACCTTGATCAGCAGGTAGGGAAATAATGACCACATGTCTAAGGAAATACCACCAGATTGAAAAAGCCCAACTGCCAAGGAACTCCTGATATTTTGGGAACTTTACACAATTATGAAAAATATCTAGCTTTGTACATTCCTTACAGGCATGCCTTCTTTGCCATCTTGTCCCCTACACATATGCATTTATTTCCCCCACCATCACCCACTTGCCAATCTCAGAATGAGGTAAATTTGTGAAGGCTGGAGTTACAACCACACAGTGGGTACGTGCCTTCCAACTGAAATGAAATGAAATGAAGCATTTCTTTAAAAGCCAATTATTTCCAACCTGTTTCATTAGAGTCAAACATGCTAAATGAGCATGTAACATATTGACTTTTGTGCCTTGTGGCATCTGGGGCCATAAATGTCTTGCTTATCATAATACTCATCTTCACAGCTCCTGCAAATCAGGACCCCTCCCTGGAAAGCATACATGGCCCATTCATAACTCAGGATGGCAAGGAGACAGGGTGCCTGATGTAACAGGAGCTGGTCTCTCCTGCCCACACTTCTGCACACATGGCTGGATCTGCTGCATGCACCCAACCTGACCATGAGTCAGGAAGCCTCTCCATCTGCATCTGAACAGATGGCAGATCATCTGATGCAGCCGGTGCCCTTCCCTGCAAGAAGGAAATCGGGCCCCCAACAGGATTGCCCCAGGCAGGGAGATAACAAGGGGCACCCTGGTGAAGCCCAGCGGAATAACTTGAGACTGACCTGCATTTGAATCTTAGCGCTGTCACTTACTCACTTGTTGTGAGACTTTGAGCAAGTTACTTAACCTCTGCCAGCCTCAGTTTCCCTCCCTGGAAAAATGGAGCTGATAATGCCTACTTTGTAGGGTTGTTGTAATGATTAAATAATGAAATGTATATAAAGCTACTTATTCAGTACCTAACACATTGTAAACACTTGAGAAAGAGTAGCCATTATTGTTATGGGTTTGTTTGTTTTTTTTTTTTACAGATATTAACAATCTAGTGGAGTTCAGTTGTTGCAGGACTATGTTTTCAATGCATCACTTCACCATCTCTGCTGTGTGTAAGCAAAAAAGCAGAAATGTAAACTTTATGAATTCTTGAAAACGATTGCTTACTATTCCCCTCTGAAAGATGTACACCCTCATATCCTTCTCTACATTTTCTCAACTCCTCACCATTCTCACATACTCTCCCCTCACTCGCTGCACAGCCCCTAAAAAGAGGGTGGGGGTGGGGTTCCTGAGCTCTTCTTCTAGCACTGTCTATTCCTGACAAGTTTCTTATATTTCTTGCTGACTATTGGGTGGACCCTAAAGGGTGTGCTCCTGAGGGTCAACTAAGAGCAGAGACACTGCTTTTCCAAGATCCAACAGCGAAAACCATGGGCATCCAGCAGAGGTATATGCAATACTCTCATCTCACACCCTAAACTTTTATGCAGGTGTGGCATTTGAGATTCACCAGGGAAGCTGCATAATTACTTAGAAAGAGTACCATCTGATTGTTCCTTTCTCTGCAAAGTGTAATCTCTCCTAATAACATCACCCAACTGAATGCCTCCTAATTCTGTCGGAATGCATTTTAATTATCGCTGCTTCTTATGTTGGTGAGCTGTTGCTGGAGTTTTTGATTTGTGATGGAAAATAGGGAAGCCATAAAATATTTTGGTGACAGCTCTCTGATTAGGCAGCATTGCAGCAAAACAAGTTGTCACAATAAAACTGATTAATCAAGTTGTCAGAGTAAAACAAATTAATGCCACAAAAACCTTTGCTAGAAATTACCTCCATATCTTGGGGTATTTGACTGATGGATTCCTGCTATTAGCAGAAATTTCCATCTCATGAGCAAGTCTTCCAAGTCTGCACTTGGGATCTGAGTTGGGCCAGCCACCCTGTAGCAGGGAAGTAACTGTGAAGCCAGAAATATATTTGCAGAGGGCAGTCGCTGACTTGATTTTTAGAGATGTTTTGTTCCTGCCTAACTACTTGGGAGACTATTAGTACCTGCAATATAATTTAGGAGCTATAAAGCTTTAATGCAAAATAAATACAAAAGCCATTACTAAAGTCCTATCAGAGGGTCTAGATTTAGTTTATTAAGATGTTTAATCACAGTCCTCTGGCAGGAAAGGTACTCTGCAATTCTTCCTGCACATTTCTCTGTCTCAAGGAAAGACCTTGATGGCAATCACAGGGCCTGTCTGTCAGTTTATTGTTACATAGATGGTGATGTTTGGTTATACAGAGCCCCATCTCCTCATAACCAGAGATTATTGGCCAGGATGGACATGACCAATTTTCCCAGTATAAAATGATGAGCTGAGCTGATGACATTCCATCTTTCAAGATTTAACTAGAAAATATTGATAGAACAGACCAGTTAGCTGTGGGAGCTGAAGGTGATTGAGTACCATAAGGTAATACAGAGCCATTAAGGGTCTTGGCAAATCAAAGTTATAAGTAAGCAAAAGCTTTAAGATAGAGAAAAGATGGAGTGAGACAGAAAGAAGTCAGCGGGTAGCAAGAAGAGAAAGAGACAGAAGCCTGTGATAGAGTTGGGAATTGGCATCAATCACTTGAGCAGCCTTCATTCCAGAAAAATCTCCAGGTTCAATTCCAATTTGTATATTTAGAATAAAATCCTCTTTACTTTATTTTTTTTAAGCAAGGTCTCTCTCTCTGTCGCCCAGGCTGGAGTGCAATGGCATGATCATAGCTCATTACAGCCTCTGTCTCCTGGCTCAAGCAACCCTTCTGCCTCAGCCTCTTGAGTAGCTAGGGTGGGCTTGTGCCACCAAGCCCAGCTAAGCTAGTTTATTTTAATTTTTTGTAGAGACAGGGTCTCACTATATTACGCAGACTGATCTCAAACTCCTGGCCTCAAGTGATCCTCCTTCCTTGGCCTCCCAAGTTGCTGGGATTTCAGGCATGAGCCTCCAGCACCAGCCCCCTCTTTCCTTGAGAAAATTGGAGTGGGTTTCTTCCTAGCAAATACTCTACCAGGTGCAGGGGAAACTGACCTGGCAATAGAGAAGGGAAGGAGTGAGAAGGGGATCCAAAGGAGAGTGAGTGACATTCAAACTCTTCATCACAATGAATATCACCTGCTGTGCCATACAAGACCATACTTCCTGCATACCATCCTTGAACATATGTTAACTGGTTAAAGTTTATGGGAGCCCCACAACAATGCTAGGCTTCTCAAATTACCTTGGCATTGGAAGAAAGGGCTAAACCCCAAAACACTGGTTCTCAGACATCTCCACTAGGAGCTAATCATTGTAACTGGAATGAGTAGATATTCGTTGCAGCAAAACCAGGGTCCAGCAGTGGGGTCCAGGCTTTGAAGGCACTAAGCACATCACCTCTCCTCTGTCATTAAAATACCACCCTCAGGAGGCTGTAGCCATACTGCTTTTGAGGGCAGAAATCTATTAATATATATTGGAGGGGAGGAGTGATACAGAGTGGAGGAAGGTAAAGTTATCGTAATCAAGTCTAGCCCCAAATAGTAGCCTAGGATCCTACTTTTTGTTCTTTCAACCTCCTGAAGAAGAAAGGGTCAATACGTGCATAAAGTGTGCACACACACATACGCACATGGCACAAATTATTTTGAATATATATGAGTTCAAAAAGCTCAATTGTCAAATATCAAATGTTTCAATCATCCTAAGCAATGTCCTGCTAAATATAAAGCACCTAAATTTAAACTGTTCAAGAGAATAAATATGTTTCATCCATCTCAGTACTGCTGAGCAATTCAACACAGATTACAGATCCCTGAAAGTAGATTTGGCAATTGGAAGGTGCAAGGTTAACTCAAATTTAATTCCAAAGAGAGACCAAATACACCATCTTCTTCAAAGAGGTGATGGGGGCAAGGAGCAGAGGACTAGAGTTTATGAAAGTTTAAGATAACTCCAGTCTGCACCATTCTTTACAGCTCACACAACTGTCTCACTCACACCAGCTCATTTTAGTCCTCCTTGATACAACACCAAGAACTAGATACTGTTATTACTGTCATCTCTCTGCTTTATAGTGGAAGAAACAGATTCAGAGAGATCAAAAGAATTTCCACTAGAGAAGGACATCCCTTGTGCCAGCCAGAGCCTTCTAAGTCATGTGGGCAGGGTACTTCTCAGAAGTATTTCTCATCTTTGCTAGCTAGGACCCTAAGTGAAAGGTGCCCTAGCAATATGGCCACAAATTGGCAGCTCCAGTAGCCTTTAACTCCACCCTAGGTGACAGCTTCTGCCTGCCTGGAAAGCCAGCACCACTGAGTGTCATCTACCAAGCTCTATCCCTACCATCTTCAGCTCTGACCAAAATGCAGCCCCTGCTCATCCATTCTGATTCCCACGTAGCTCTGTGCTTCTCCTTGTCATCCTGCCACTGTGGCCTTCTTGCAAATCCAGTACTGTGAGCCTTTGTTCCACTGTGAAAATATCTGCAACTACATTCTCCACTGTTTCTTAAAACCTTCTCTCGATCTCTGAGCCTTAATGTCTCTCTCTCAGAATGATGCCCACCCCACCCTCCATAGCGAAAAAGCAGATGCCCACTTTTTTTCACTCTCTGCACAGGTTTCTGAACATGAACCATTGTTTCATACCCCCTTGCCTTTGTTCATGCTGTTCTCTCTACCTGCAATGCTTTCCTGCCACCTATGTCATCCTCATCCCCAAACCCTATCTTCCTGACAAGTGCTAACTCATCTGCCAAGAGTAATTCATGTCTCTTCTCTGGATGGCCTTCTCTGACCACCTCCCTCTGTCATAACTATGCCCTATACAGATTTCTTTCATAGACACACTAAATATTTCATTACAGTCATTTGTTTATATATCTCTCTTCCTACTATACTAAGAGTTTCCAGAGGGCAAGGATTACATCTAATTCATCTCTGTGTTCCCTGGCAGTGCCCAACACATAGTAAATGCCTTATCAATATTTACAGAATAAATAAAAGCAAGGATGAATAAATAAACTGGCAAAGCCAGTACTCTAAACAAGGTCTTCTGATGTAAAACCCATGGTCTTTTCACACTACCATCAAGCACACATAACGACAACAGTCAAACCAGCAAACGGGAAGCTGGAGGAGACTGAGAAGAAAGTAACAAAGCAGAAAGTCACTGCCGTTCTGCCCCTAATTCTCACCTGCCTCTGCTGAGTACTGCCAAGAGCATCAAGCCCCAAGCAACTCTGAGGAAGGGGCTGACACCAGTGCCCACTACTCTTTATCTTTATGTCACTATCATATTTTTTATGCATCAGAGATGAATTCTAGAAACACCTAATGTTCACAATGGGAGGAAACTAAAAGATCACTTGGTTCTACCTCCTCATTTTGAAGATGAAGGACTAGAGGCACAGAGAAATGAAGTAACTTGTCCCAGGTCACCCAGCAACTTAGGGGCAGAGTCGAGTCCAGACCCTAAAACCCTACCTCTTGCTTCATTGCTTCTTTTTCTATACTCATGGCCTCTCATGATGTTGGGGGCAGGAGGTCATTACCCTGGAGTTCATTAAATCCCCATGACTTGGACCAGGTGTGTACACCCAGATATCACAGGAAGGGATTTCTGCCTCTTTTCCCCAGCCCTGGCATTGAACTCAGATAGACCCAGGCTTAAACCCAATCAGTACCACCTACTCATCGAGTGAAGTGGTACAAGTGAGTTAAACTATCTGAGCCTCAAATTCTCCACCTGTATATATTAAGGATGTGATATCCTTCTCTCAAAGTTGATGTGAAAAATACATAACACGGTCTATGTTAATGCTGTTAGCAAGGGCTTGGCAATGCGTTAGATGCTTAATAAATAAACATCATAAATTGGTTTCAAGTCATGAGAATAGTCATTTTGAAGGGTTGTTTCCTTGCAAAGGAAGTTTAAAGTCCTCCTTAAAAGCATTCTGCCAAGAGATAAACACTCCTTGACCTACGCTGTCTTTTATTCTAAAGGGTTGTCCATATTTTGCCTAAGTCAAAAATGCTGCTTCTTTAACATGACAGTCATTTTACTTTCATAAGCTCTTTTATAAACCAACTATCAACCAAAATAATTTTTCTCAGTTCAGGCAGTAAAAATCTATTTCATGTGGAATGAAAGGCAGGCTATTGGTTACCTTCAAAGCTTTTTAGTATTTTCATTTTCTTATTCTAAATCAGTGTTCTGTTTTTACTAAATTGATCCTGTTCTTTCGGTACCGCCTGGTTTACTTTTCTTCTTTTTTAATTTTTTTGTTAATTCAGTTTGCCTTTTTTAATGAAAGATTTACATGCACATAAAGTAAATAGTTCTATAAGGCTTATTATTAAAAAACAGCATGCCCCACTACCACTACCACAATCTCCATTCTATTTCCAACTCCCTAGAGGTGACCACATTCAAATTACTAAACTGATTTTCTTTTGATTTTACTTCTATGTTTCTAAATAACATGCTTGTATTGCTACTAAAAAAAATATGTAAACTCTGTTGACTCACCTGGAAGAGGAAGATTTAACTCCTCTTCTTCCCCTTCCTGGTCCCACTGCATAAATGCACAATTTCCCATCTCTCTGACCCCATTCTCCTCATAGAGCCAGATGGTAAATTTGGCTAGGTCAATATTATTTTCTACCTTACTGTTATCATATAAATATTCATCACAACCTAGTCACTTGTACACCATGATTAGTTTTTCATGCCTGCACAACATTTTGTTTCTCCTGTACTTAATAATGGTCTTGTAGGTTTTCTATGTACTTTTCATTAATTTACTTCCAACACTTCCCTAGTTGTGTAAATCTCCTCTCAATGCATTCAAACACATTAAGCGTTCTATCAATTTCATATTCTTGAAGAAATCTCTCTGGAGCCTCTGGCCTGCTCCAATCCGGACTGGTTGCTCTCTAGGTCTGCTGCACAGCTGCCATTTGGAGACCTCTTTTCACCAACATGCTGGGCATTTCTCCCACCTCTGTCTTGTGTTGGAGCCCATTTTTTAGATCTCATGTCTTTTTCTCAGTTTATTTTCTCATCTTGGTACATTGCACTCTTTTGTAGCTTCATTGGAAAAGGTACGCATAGGAAACAAATTTTTCAGGACTTGAATGCCTTAACATGTCTTTATCCTACCTTCACATTAATTGATTGTTTGGGTATAGAATTCCTGGTTGGAAGTTATTTTCCCCTCAGATTTAGAAAGCATTGTTCCATTGTCTTTAGCTTCCAGCATGGCTGTCCCTTATGTCCTGAAATTTTGCCATTATGTGCCTTGGTGTAGCTTTCTTTTCCTCTGCTGTGCTGATTCTAAAACTTCATGTCATTCATTTTGAGAAATTTTCCTATCTGATTTATCTATTCCTTCCTTCTGGAGCTCCAATTATTTGGATGTTTGGTTTCCTGGAGGCCTTTTGCTTTGCCTTTTTTCTTTCCTATTTTCCATTTTCTCTTTTATTTCCTCATTTCCTATTTTCTCTATCTTTTTCTCTACTTCAGGAGATTTGCCCAACTTTATTATCATTCCCTAATTCATTTATTTAACAAGTTTTTGAGTACCTACTATGTACCAGGCAATGTTCAAGGTGCTGGAAATACCACTATAAAAAAAAAAAAACCTGTCGTAATTGATCATACAGTCTTTGAACCCTATTATTGAGTATTTTGTTTTTGCTACCAAATATTAAATTTCCAAGAGATGTTTGTCATCATTACATATTCCTTCTTCATAGCAGCCTATTCTGGTGTGGGGCTGCCCTATCTTCTCTTACGTCTCTGGGCATTTTGATAGATTTCTTTGAAGTTTTCTTCTTATACTGTTTTCATTTCCTCCACAATGACTTTATTTGTCTTGGTTTATGTCATCCATTTTACATGCTTTCCTCAAATATTTAGGCATCTATTCATATTTAAAAGTGGCATGCTAAAGCATGGATTGGGAGCTCTGTGTTGATGGCTGGGGCCTGTCAACCTTGGTCTTTACAATAGATAAACAGTAGATCTGGGTATCCTATCCCTAAGGAACCCCTGATATTAGTTTCCTTAGATTTTTCCATTGAACTGGTCAGGTTTCTCAGAAAAAAATCTTAGAGCTACAATATTTAGCGTATTAACTTTTACCCAATCTCCCTATTTCAGTATAATTATACCATCTTCAACTGCCTTATATTCTTGATACAGAGACTCTCTGTTTTACTTTGCCATAATGGGAGGTGGACATTCTTCATGCTGCGTAAATAATAATTACTACAGTATAATTTGTTATTTATTGTTGAATTAAAAATTACTTCCAAACTAAGTAACTTAAATATTGTCTCATAGTGTCTGGGTTGGGAATCTGGACAGGACTTAGCTTCATGCTTCTACCTAAAGGTTTCTCTGAAGGCTGCAAGAAGATGTCAGCAGGGGCTGCAGCCTTATCTGAAGGCCCAACTGGGGGAAGATCTTGGAAATGCCCTGGATTTTATCTTTGCTGAGAAGCCATTTCTGAAATACAGCAGTGTTTGCCATCTAGCCAGACTGGGAATTTTCAAATTCATCAAGTCCTGGCTACTGTTTATCAGTACTTTCTTCAATTTATCTCTGTCCTCTTGCATTTTACCCCAAGCAGCAAGAAGAAATCAGACAGCACCTTCAATGCTTTGCTTGGAAATCTCTTAAGCTAAATCACCCATTTCATTAGGTACATTTCCTACTTTCCACATTACTGCAAACAATAATAATGTAATAGTCTGTTCAGTTTAACTTAGGTTTCCTCTAATATATACATCAAAAAGTCTTCCCAGCCTTCATTTACTGGTCAGTCAGAAAGCCACTTCATACTTTTTGGTATTTTTTTAATAGCATCACTCCACTGGTGGTACCAAAACCTATATTTGGTATCTATTGCTGTATTCTAAAAGTATCCCAAACCTAGCAACTTAAAACATTAAACACTTATTGTTTCACTATTCCTATGGGCCCAGAATCCAGATGTGGCTTAGTTAGGTGCCTCAGCTTCAAGATCTCTCACAAGGCTGCAGTCAAGGGGCCAGCTGGGGCTATGGTCTCAACTGAAAGCTTGACTAGGGGAGAATCTATTTCTAAGCTCTCTCACATAATTGTAGGCAGAATTTAGATTTCATGGGCTCTTGGATTAAAGGTCTTAGTTTTTTACTTGCTGCTAGTTGCTGGCATCCTTTGATTCCCTGCCATGTGGACTTCTCCATAGAGCAACTCACAACATGGCAGTTGACGTCTCTCAGAGCAAGTAAATGAGAGAGTGAAAGAGGGAGACCCAAAATTGAACCTTGGGTCTTTATTTATAACTTCATTTCATAATTGCTATGCCATCACTTTTCCCATATTCTATTGGCTAGCCATGAGACACAAAATCCAGTCCTCACTCAAAGAGAGGGCATTACACAAGACCATGAGTATCAGGAGTCAGGGGTCATTGTGGTTTTCTTGGAGGCTATCTACCACAATAATATTATATCATATCAAATAAAAGTAAGATAACGTATGCCAGAGCACTGAGAAGTCAAAATAACAGAAACACAGAATGGAGAGAAAACGCCTTCTCTTCAGGTTAGCTATTGCCAGTCTTGCATTCTGGCTTTGCAGTATTCAGCATCACACTTGACTGCTTTGTTAGTTGGTAATGCAGACTTTGTAGACCTCTAAAATTATGGTTCTTTTTAAAATTATGGTTCTTATGCAACTGTTTTTATGTTATTTAATTTGCGTAAGTCAAGTATTGTGTAACCAAGGGAACTACCATAATTTGGAAGAAAAAAATATATACCAAAGAAAGTAATCACAACATCCATGAAATTTGCGGCATTAGAAGGAACCTCAATTTCCTGGCACAACACTGACAGTTCCTGCTGTAGCTCTTCCAGCTTTCCTGTTTGTCTCTCTCTACTTTGTACTGAGATTTGTTTATAAGATTCCTCACTGATTCCTCACTGATTAGCATCTAAGCCATTCATCTATTCATTTGTCAACCACAAAGCACTGATTGAGCACCTGCTGTGTGCTAAGTTCTGCAGTATCCCCACACCCCCACACTCCCTACTACGAGAGAATTAGTCATGGTTTCTGCCCTTCTGGAGCACACGGTCTGATGGGGGGTGAGGGTAAACAAGTGAAACCATACTTACAAAACCCTTGAGCTGGGACTGAAAAGATGATCAAGAGTTCGTTGAGTAGACAAGGTTGGGAACATGTAGTGGGCATGTCAAGGATACAGAGGACCCACAAAAAGAACCTACCAAATCTGTTTGTTTCTTGTCTAAAAGTGCTGCCGAAATATAAGGAAATGGAAGAAGAATCTCACGGCTGGTGTGTGTGCATGTTTCAATAAATCCCATTAAGATTTTGTCTGCCTGAAAGTATAGACTATAGGTGGGAAGTTTAAAGGCTATAGATGGAGGGAAAAGGAAGACATGTCAGGGAGAACTTTCTGGCTCAAAGCTATCAAAATTGAAGTGGGCTGCCATAGTAGCCACCAGTCCATTTGATACTGGTGAACTGGTCCCTAAATGCTGGTGGAACCGTGACCCCAGCCAGTGTCCAGGCTCTTGACACCATCACAAGAATGAATTTAAGGACCAGTCAGAAAATAGTGAAAGTATGGAGATTTATTGCAAAGGGAAAAGTACACACTCAAGAAAAGGGAGTGTAGGTATACTCAAGAGAGTCACACGTAAGGGTTTGAAGTTTCTGTCTTTATGGGGTTTTCTTAACCATGGGGTGGAATATTATGAAAATTCCTGGAAAAAGTGGAGATTTCTTAGAACTGTGGTGCTATCCATTTTTACACTAAATATGGATGGTCTCAAAACTGCCATGACACTGGCAGGTGTGTGATTTAGTATGTTAATGAGCATACATTAATAATGAAGTCCTAGGTGAAACCTACATCAAATCCAGTGCCATGTTGGGTCCAATAGATCTTAGCCAGCTTTGTCCACACCTTGACTTTTCAGGATTTTATCAGCCCATAGCTTCTGCAGCTATTTCAGATTTCCTTTTGCTAGTCAGGTGAAACTGCTGCTTAGAATTTTCTAATCTCCTGTGACAACCATGTATTCTTCCTGTCTCATATTTTTTCCTCTTCCGGTCATGCTAATCTTCTCTCACTTTCTCCACTAAGCCTCACTCTTTCTTTTTCATGCTTGGATCGTTTGATGTGCCATTTCCTTTACATGCAACCCTCCTGCCATCAAATCTTCCTTTATCTTGCTGGTTCCCACTCCTCCTTCTGCTCAGCTTGGAAATTACGTCCTCTAGGAACTTTTCCATGACCACTACCACCCACAAGCCAGAGTAGTCTTCACTATCCTCAGAGTTCTCCCTCACCTAACACTCTTCATACTTGCTCAATGTCTGCCTTTATAGATTGCTGGGCTAGAAGCTCCCTGAGGAGAAGAGCATCATTCATTTGCCTTGTTCACCATCAAATTCCAAAACACACCAGAGTCCATGGCACTTGAGAGGATACAGTTGAATGAACAAATGAATGAATGGGCAGGGCATTCTCTTTTCCTGGAAGTGGCTACATGGTCACTTGATGGGAACGTCATAGAGAAGATTCTGGATGAGGCAACAGGAGTTGGGGTTGCAGGGTGAACTACATGATCTTTTAGTTCTGTTACACCTCTGCATTTTTAGGATATAACAAAGAACAAAATAACAGTAACCATCCTTCCCCTAGAATGGAAATATTCTATGACTTCAAGTACATAATAAAGTCCAATAATTCAGTATTGTACTTGGGAATTAACCCCTGAATAAGACCCAAATGCAAATAAAATTATTTAAGATAGATTTAAAGGTCAAATGTGGCTACTGGTTTCTTTCTTCACTGACACCATGTAAAGATAAAGAAGGCTCCTGAATGAGAGAGAGAACCACTTAGAACACATATCCAAAGCTGAATTCTGACCCGTTTTAAGTGACTAGTGCCTTACTAGCAGAGTAGTTGTTCTTGATATTATTTGACTCACACAGTGAACATTGAGAATACCATGAAACCCTGCAACTTCCTCCCTGCCAAAAATGCACAACGACACACTTATTCAGAAATTTGCTTCCTGTTTCAGAGGCTCCCTTATCTCCCTAGAGCTCATGCACAGACCTCAAGTTGAGAAGCTCGAAGTAATAACCAAGATTCACAAACAGCTAAGTGGGACATGTGTCCCTGAGGGCTTCAGTCATTAAATGCGCTGCTCCCTTTCCTTTTCAAATATATGGGGTGACAGCGACAAAGGCAGGCCTGACAGTCACCAGCTGCACCCAGCCACTGAAAAGAGACTGAACAATATAGAAAGACCAGAGAGAGTTCACCAAATTATAAATTCCTTGAGCACAGGGTCTGTGTCTGCTCTATTTATTGCAGTATCCCAAGTGAAAAACAGAGCAAGATGGAAAGACTCATGGAAATTATTTCAAAAAAAAAAAAAGAAGAGACATAGATGAAGAGAAAGAGATGGGAGATAAGATTACAAAGAGAACTAGAAGAAGGTAACAATACAGAGAGAGAGACAAAGAAGCAGAAGAGTTATGAGGAGCTAGGACTCAAGACAGAAGTTTCTCAACATCAATCATGGCCTCCAGACAATTAGCTGCATGGCAGCCGTGAGAAGACTAAGTTAGCCAACTGTAAAACCATTTAACGTATTAGGACTTTAATCAATAAGAACCAGTGAAACATTTGTGCTTCATGTTCTTCTTATTTACACAGGCAGCAAACTGAAGAAAAAAACCTCTATTTCTCCAGCCAGAAACATTTCTTCCAAGAAGCCAAACTCCTTCAAAATCAACAACAAAGTGATGAGGAAAAAGAAAAAACATTAAGCACTTCCGCAATGCTATATTTAGATTCAGCCCAAAGACCATCTCTTACCCTTCCCCTTCTCTCCAGCTGGTTCCAATTGCAGCAAAACTCCTCAGTTAAATTGCTACCAATTTTCAGTCTCCTGTTGACGCTTCTGGCCCATCTCATCTGGAAGAGTAGCTGGAAGGAAGATGGCAGCTCTAGGAGCCAAGGTCAAGTTTCAACCTATGTACCTCCTGAAAAGACATCCCTCAGAAGACCCCACTCTGGCCAACGCTGGGATATGGCTTAAGGGTCCTGAAGCCTCCTCTAACCCCTCTCAGGGAAGGGAGGTGGGAAATGCAGCATCGTCAACAGACCTGGCATTGAATCCCAGCTCTGCCTCTTACTATCTAGGTGGCTTGGCTGGTTTCTTAGCCTTGCTAAGCTCTAGCTTTGTTATCTATAAAATGGGAGGAAAGATAACTGCTACACTGAGTTGTTGCATTAGATGTGACTGATCAGGTAATGCATTTAGTGTAATATCTATCACATGGTAGGAATTCAACAAACATCAGCTGCTATGATGAAACTGCCACTCCCATTCCACCTCCCCACAAAATGTTGAGGTTTCCCTATGTCCAAGCATGGACCATACTGTGTTGAAATGATCCTATGACAGCCTGTTGCACCACTACACAGAAAAGCTGGGTCTCCATCTCCAGTGCCTACCCTGCCATAAGTTCTCAATAAGTGTTTGGCAAATGAATGCAGTAGGAACATACTACACATGGGGCCAGCTCACTTTTTCCCTATCAATATGGCTTGGAAGAGATCCATGTAACCTTTCCAGGCTTCTGGAAATTTCTCTGTAACATGATATTCCTTGTGGTTTGTTCTGTCCTTGATTTGTCTATTCAACCCCTCACTCTTCAAAACTAAACCAGTCACTTAGGGAGAGCCCGTGCCCCCGTGAAGGGTCTATGGACTTAGCAAAACCTTCCGCAGTCCTGTGGAGGAAGAATTAACATTCGCAAGGGCAACAAGTCTCAAGCCAGAGATCCCAGCGCTGTCCTCATCTGCATAGGCAATAACACACCGTGTGTTGTCTTCAAGACAGAAATAGCCCAAAGAACCACTCAACCAGCTCCAGGAAATGGCTAAATGGCAGGCCAAATTGCCCATAACTTTGAGAAGGAGGATGGCTGGATGATTCCAGCACCTCTCTGGGGAGAAATGAAATTCAGAAATCAAGCGTCGAGAAAGGGAATCATAAAAAATAAATAAATAAATAAAAACCAAAAACACTCTATGCAGAATTTACAGCCTGCCATAAAATGGGGAAGGACTTAGGATGCAAAGGCATCCTTGCATTAGCAGAGCGTGTTTGTCAGGAAACAATCTCCCCCAGCTGGACCAATCAGCTGTTTGCTTTCAGACGATTCCTGTCGGAGACAAACAATCCAGACATTTGCAATTAGAGCATACCAATTTGTTTTTAAATTATAAGGCTGCCGGGAACAGTTGTCTCCTTGCAGGAAATATGCTACTGGGGCTCTGGGGCAGCCTCTAGGAGATGTGGTGAGACCACCAATCTGTCCAGACCGAGAGGGCAGAGGATTTATGTGCCTACGTGTGCAGCCAAAGTCAAGGAGCAAAGGAGGTGGGCAAGCTCAAACCCAGCCCCGCCCCGCTCCAGAGGCGCTGAGCTGCAAATGCCTAGCATGGCCTCATTTCAGCACATGCACAATTTGCTAGATGTGTCCTCTACAGATCTGGACACTGATCTAAATGTCCTTGCAGTGCCACAGGGGATGCACTTCTGTTTGTTGTGTTGTGTGTGTTTAGAGCCCATGAAGAGATCTATAGGGAGATGCTATCCAAGAAGTTGGCCTCCTGGCCTCTCAGGATTGGAGCATCACCTTCGGTGTGTAATCTACCCTTGCTTCTCATCCCTGCAGCAAGGGCATCATCTGTGTCAGCTGAAATAGACAGGGATGGCCCCATCACCTGCAGGACCTCATGGCCATCTTCATAGAACTGAACACAGCCTCTATTCCAATAAAGGGTTCAGCTCTCCTTTAATGAAATGTCCCAGAAAGTATCCTGGTATAATCAGAAGGCAGCTGGGGAGACTTTAGCTGCCTAACTTGCCCATCATGCCACATGGCGGAGGTGAAGGCAAGGACTCACCCATGGAAGTTTTATTAGCTGATCCTAATTCTCGCATCCTCTTTTCTGTAAGCCCTTACCATCCAGTGTCCCTCCTTTCCTCTCTTGGGAACCCTCACCCCTTCCACATGTAAGAAGAGCCCCAGTCCTGAATCCTTTCTTGTGGAAACTTTTCTTATGGGAGGTCTCAGCTGGGTCTCAGTGAAGCTCTTCCCTATCTGGGCTCCTGCTCACTCCTGGGGATTTGGGGAGCCACTGTCGTCTCCTGGGTATAGGGAGAGATGTGGGTACTTCAAAGGCACATAGGTCTCTCCTCCCCAGAACTAGCTACATCAGCTTCCTTCTCGTTTTCTGCAGTGCAGATGTACCTCACTGCCACAAGAATTCATTTTCTATTGAAAATCATATATTCATTTTAGTTATATGACTTTTACTCTATTCCTTGAGACAATAATCTTGACCTTTTTATGATAAAGAATCATTTCTCTCCTTCCTGGACCAATCCATTACAAAGGGCCCTTAAATACCTCTGTCTGTTCTGTCTAGGACAATGGAGCTGTGCTTCTAGTTTTCTCTCATTACCATGACTGGAGATGCGGTAGGGACCACTTTGCTCCATTCTGCTGCACATGCAAACCAAGGTACCTCCAACATCCCTACCCCAACCCACAAGACCAGGGATCCAATTCACCTTTCATCAGTCCTACTGCTCCACTGCCAGCCACTAATGCAAGAGCATCTCGAAAGAGGGGCCCAGAAAAGCAGCCCAAAGGGTGTGTGAAGGTGAGCAGTAAAGGGGGCTCTCCTGACCTCAGGAGAACTTGTGATGCAATGTCACATTGACTTTCAGACTAGAAAGCCCCCACTGATCACCAGGCAGGCTCTGATGTAAACCCGGGAACTTTAGGGGTCTTAGATAGCTGCCAGTCCTTTCTAACCAGCTTCTGCACCTTGATTTTGACGTCAAGGCCTCCAAAGTTATCTTCCAGATTATTTTCCTGCTTTGGGGAACCTGGATGGTTAAAAAAAAAAAAAATCCTTCCTCTCTCTACTGGAGTCTCGTTCTTCATCAATTATATACATTCTAGTATCTGGCATCTCAGAAGAAAAATTCTCCCACAGCTCAACACACTCTTAAGGCCCCATTTTCTCCCCTCACTTCTTGGTTAAGGTTCCAAAAATAAAACTCTATACTTTTTTTCATTTCTCACCCACCTCAATCCACTGAAACCTGGTTTCTATGCCCATAACTCAAACATCTGCTGTTGAAATCTTCAATGACCACCTCATCATGATATCAAATGTTCATCATTATGTTGGCTGCTCTTGGGTTTCCACTGCTGCTCTGGCTGCTTTTTATCATGAGTCCTACTGCAGTGGAGCAGTAGGACTGAAAAACCATACAGTTTTCATCTAACCCAGGGCACTATGAGAGTGCAAAGGAGCAGAAGAGTTATCACATGGGCCCAACAGGCATAAAGCAGAACAAACTGCAGGCACACCTGGATACATGATCACACTTGTCTTCAGTCTTTTTTGCTGGCTTCTCTTCCTCTGCTTATCCTTCAAGGCCAGTATCTCTCTGGTCTCTGTCCTTAATGCCTCCTCTTTTCATTGTACCCACTTCTGTTAGGTGATCTCTCCCATTACCAAGACTTCAAATATCATCTAAATGCTAATGATTTTCAAATCTATATCTCCAACTGCAGTAGCCAGTCTTAAAGATGGCTTCAATCATCCTTGAAGCCTGGTATTCACACCCTTGTGAAGTCTGTCCACCATTGTATCAAGGTCAGTTCATGTGACCAATAGAATATGGTGGAAGTGATGGTGTGTGACTTCTGAGGTGAGGTCAGTAAAAGACATTGCCATTTCTTCCCTACTTTCTTGGATCACTTGCTCTGGAAAAAGCCAGCTGCCATGTCATGAAGACACTCAAAGGACCCCTATGGAGAGGTCCACAAGGTGAGAATTTAAGGCCTTTTTCCGACAGCACTGACTTGATAGACATGTGAGTGAGCCATCTTAAAAGCACAACACTTTTTCCCACCCCAGTCAAACCTTCAGGTGACTGCAGCCCTGGCCAGCATTTTGACTGCCACCTCATGAGAGATCCCCAAGCTAAGGCCCTCTTCCTCATTCACAGAAACATGAAATAATAAATATTTATTATTATTTTAAGTTGCTAAGCCTTGAGGGCAATTTATTATAAGCAACAGGTAACTAAATAAATAACTCTGCTCTTTCTCTTAAGCTTTATATTCAGAGAGCTAAATGTCTCAGCTCTGTACTTGAATATCTCACCCAAAGATAAGTAACTTCAGCACTTCTGAACCAAACACATTTTCCCCTCCATCATGCTCTTCCCAAATTTGGTCCTCCACTTTCTCCTCACCTCACTAAATGGCAGCAGCATCCTCACAGTTACTAAAGCCAGAAACTCACACATCATCCTTGCCTCCTTCTCCCTCCGTATTCCACCTGTCATCAGTTCCTGACAACTGATTCTTTTCCTTAGTAAATGTCTTAAATCCATCCACCTCCCTCCATCTACTCGAGTCAGGCCACGATCATCTCCTTTCTAAGTTACTACAATAGCCTTCTTAGCTGGTCTTCTTGCTTCTGTCTTTATGCTCCTCCTATTGAGATTTTCTTTTTATAAAGAAATAAATCAACTATATCACCCCTCCTACTTAAAACCCTTCAGTGATATCACAATGCCTTTAAAATAAAACCCAAGCCCCTATCACAACTCAAAAGAATCCCAAGCCTCCTACTGTGCCATTCTCCACTAGAGTATGCCCTGCTCCCTTTTGCCTATCAGACTGTATATATTCCCTTTCTCTATTTGCAAAAAATACTCTTCCCCTCAGATCTACAGCTGTCACCAGGCTGACTCTCACTTATCCTTCAGGGTTCAGCCTAGAAGGCATTTCCTCTAGGAAGCTTTCCCTGAACAACACTGACCATGTTAAGTACTGCTGCAGATTGGGTCCCCCAGGAAGCAGAGTCTGAGACAGTGATTAATGTGCAGAATATTTCTTATAGAGTGCTCTTGCAATCAACACCTGTGGAAGGGAAGGAAGGGGGATTGGGCAGAGGAAGAAGTTGAGCTATGAGGCAGCTCCCAACAGGCCTCAGCTGACTTATGTGGGTTCTGAGGCTTGAATGACTCTCCAGAGTTGTCCCAAGTTGGGGCGAGGAGGTTGGGCCTTACACACCCACACCCATCAGTAATTGGATGCAAGGTGCCCCAGAAGGGAGCACCATCTTGGGGATGATCTTCAAAGGAGGAAATCTACAGAGTGCTGAGAGCTGAAGGCACTCCCTCTGCCTCTGCCTGTGGCACTTCCAGCAGCTGGGGACTATGTCCTTTTTTCCCAAGAGGGCTCTCTGCAGTGTATAATGGAGTGCTACATGGGAACCTCTATTGTTTACTCCTGCACACCTGGTGCTCACTCATACTGCATTGTAATTGTGTGATTCCAGTCTGTGATCTCCTTGAGCATAGACCCACACTTTTTTCATCTCTAGTCCCAGCACCTAGCACTGCCTGGCATACAGTAGGTGCTCCATAAAATTCTGATTAATAAATTGGTAAGACCATAGATGGATATCAGGGCCCTCCAGGGAACCAAAATTATTCAGGGCTTCTTAGAAACCCTCCTTCTCTGAGCTGCATTGGCTCCCACCTGAGCCACAATCAGTTGGCATTCCCAATGGTGGGTCTATTTCCATAGTCAAAGAACAAATCTACTATCTACTGCTCGGTCTACTATCTACTGCTGAGATGCAGAGCAGAATTAGCAAGTCTGATGCAGCCTGATGCCCCAGAGGAATATTTTTTCCTTCTTATTTTATTCTAACTTATTATATTTTAAACAACCCTCGAAGACTCCACCCTAACACTGTATCAAACACAGCAAAACAATGGGTTCATTTCCTATTAACATGGTAGAGCAGACAGCCCTACTGTGGCAAAGCTGTGAATTATGGGAGAAAAACTACTTGTCTTGTTCCTCCATGCAGACCCAAACTCCACCCACAGCAGCCCCAGCTGGACCTGACATCCCACACAGAGGTCAAGACCCCAGCTCCCAGGTTGCCTGCAAATGTAATCTCCTAGGGCCCCCAGATAGCTGGCTGCCTGGGGAAGGCAATGGGGTCAGGAGGCTGAGCCCAAAGTACCTAACAGCCAGCCTAGGTTCTCTAGCACCTAGAGGATAGTGGAGAAGATTCTTCAAGAATTTCCTATGAAAATAAAATTGCTTCCAAGACAGGGAACTCCTAGAGCTAGAGAAGGTCACCAGGACTGTCCTGAGGTCAATTGTACCCATGCCTCCATCTTCCCTACCTTAGCTGGGCCCTGCTCCTGGTTATGAAGCATTCCACAGCAGCCTTTTTCATACAGGGACATCCTGAGATAGCATAAAAGCAAGTTCTGCAAATCAATGGCAAGTAAAGAGGGCTTTAAATTGGGTGATCATGTAACTTATCCAAATTAGGACACTTTTGAGAGTGAAAGAGAGTACTATTAGCCATTAAGCCAAAATAAGGAGTAAATTGTGACTGTCCCAAGCAAATTGGATGTGTGGCCACTCCTGAGCTTTCAGCCCATCCCTGGTCCTCTCTTCATCCCTCACCCTGTCCTGAGACTCACCCCATGGGCAAGCGGCAAGGATGGCGTGGGCACGCAGGATGAAGTGCAGGTCAAGGCATGGATAAGGCCTCAGAGAAGGGATGAGGGCCAAGCATAGATCTTCATGTTTCCTGGCAATTGTAAAGGCCATTATCACATAAAATTGGGGGTGACAAAATGACCTGGGCACAAGTTTCTGCTTTGTATGTGCCCTTTTGTGACCCCATGGAGCCCAGCACTAAATGAATGAAGTTTTGTGGGGAGGAAGGTTCTGAAAGGGAAGGTGTGAGGAAACCCCAAGTTTAGCCCCCTCTCATCCCAGGTTTGCCCTGATCTGGTCCTGTCCCCTGTATTCAGGGGTGGGGGCAGCTCCTCCCTTTGAGCTTCTGTTTGCTGATCACCTTGGGCCTAAGGAGGTTTAGGTCTTCACGGGACTAAACAGGTCATAGGCCGTTGGCCCTTCACCCACTGGTGGCCTGAGCAACCAGAGGTCGTCCTTAAGGGAGGATTAGTGCTGAGGCACTGAGTATGTGTGCTTGTGTGTGTGTGCTTGTGTATGTGTGCCAGTGTGGATGTATATGCTTACATGTGTGCTGGTGTGTGTGTGTGCGTGCTCGTGTATGTGTGCCAGTGTGGATGTATGTGCTTCCATGTATGCTTGTGTGTGTGTGCATGCTTGTGGGGTTGTGTGTGTGTGTGTGCTTGTGTGCATTTGCATATGTGCTTGCATGTGTGCTTATGTGAGTGCTTGTGGGCTTGTGTATGTGTGCCTGTGTGTGTGTGTGCTTCTGTGTGCGCTTGTGTATGTGTACTGGTGTGTCTGTATGTTGTGTATGTGCTGTATATGTATTCTGGGATGTGTGCATATATGCTTGTGCATGTGCTGGCATGTGTGGGTGCTTCTGTGTGTGCTTGTGTATGTGTGTGTGTGCTTGTGTATGTGTTTGTGTGTTTGCATATGTGTGCTGATGCGTGTATGTTTGTGTGTATGTTTGTGTGTATACTTGTGTTTGTGTGTTAGCATGTATGCTTGTGTGCATGTTTGCCTGTGTATACGCCAGTGTGTGCTGGTGTGTGTACCTGTATATGTTTGTGTGTATGCTCATGTGTGTGTGCTGGTATGTGTGCTTATGTTTTTGTTGTAGTGTATGTGCTTGTATATGTGACCTTGTATATGTGCTAGGGTGTGCTTTTGTGTCCACTTCTCTCTGTGAGTACATGCTTGCTTGTTTGTGTGCAGAAACGGCACAGTGTGCCTTCACACAGCCTCGTGGGACCAGAATTTTCTTTTTCCTCAAGCATTTGCAGAGACAGGGAGAAGCAGAAACACCAACAGGACATCCCTCCTCCTTCCCTACCATAGCCTCAGAGAGAATCTTCCTAAAACCATACTTTCTGCCATCTGCTGAGTAGTTAATTGTGCAAAGGGCCCTGAGGCTGAGATGACCCAGATAGCTTCACAAGCAACATCTAGGCACAACTGGCTGATGAGGAAATTGTCCCACTGGCATTGGATGGAGTAGATATGAAAGGGTGTTGATAGATCACAGAATTCAAGAAGTCTATGCCATGCCATGCCCTGACCTGCAGAAAAAAAATTCTCCCAAATATTATTTCTGGGCAAAGCCGCTGAGTTTGACCTTGAGTACCCATCCAGATGCCCCAGGATGCCAGGTTCATTGGACACTACTCAAGTACAAAACATGAGGTAATGAGGGCAGAGTCACTGATCAGCCTTCCCTTCAAGGAAATTGAACTGCTAATTAACATGACTCACTCTTGACAGGAAAGACAGAGAAGCTGCCCAAGCCAGGGTAGTAACAGGATAGTACCAGCCAGCAAATGTCAGCCCCACAAAGCCCTGCCAGCCTATTTCCACAAGATCCAGCCCAAAGGGTAGTCTCTCTGAGTCAAGAAGTGCAACATTCCATGTAGAGGAGCAAAGAAGACAAAGCACAGCCCTCCAGGAGCAGAAGCCACCCTGGGCCGTGAATCCAAGTGCAGAACTTGGCTCCAGGGACACTAGTGGAGAAAACTGCTGATGAATTCCACCTCATCACTAAGGACCCAAATAATTCACCAGGCCCACCAGCAGCAAACACTGGGGGAACTCCAGTGGTGTGCATGTGCTCAGGCTGAGTGCGGTGAGCAGGCGAGAGGTTCGCAGAGGCGTGGAGGCTGGGCGCCCGGTGACCGCATGCTGAGGGGAGCAGGGACACTTTATGAGGTGTAGCACCAGGGCAATGGGACTGCCTGCTTCCCAGTTCACAAACCAGCTGGGTACTGAAGGCTGTTCCCACGGAGAAGCTCTAACTGTCGTGCTGAGCAAGGCAGCCACCAGAGAATAAGTGCATGGCCTCAGGCTGGGAGGAGAAGGGATTGGGGACATGCCCACTGGGATGTATGTGCCAGAATAATGGTTCAAATTACCATGTTACAGCCTCATTCCTCATATAGCTGTGCTTGCCTTTAAAATCCTCCTACTTTCCTTTTGGGATCTTGATGGTGCCTATTCGGGGAGTCCATAGAGTTCCAGAGGAAAAGAAGGAAGGATACACCTGGATCCAAGCCTCCCACTTCTGCCTCTGATAGCTTTTTCTATTAGTCTTCCATTCCCTGTCCTGCCTGAACAGCCCAAACCTGAGAAACCTGGCCCGCCTGCCATTTCCTGAGTTAGATGGCTTCTGCCCCAAGTCTTGCCAGAGCTAATGAAATGGCAGGTGACAGTCTCAGGTGCTTCAAAGGCAAGAGCCCTAAAGCCCCTGCATGCAGGAAATGAGCTAATTTTACAATGTGCCTGACTGAATTCTACCCTGCTTTCACAGGCATGCCTGAATATAGAACCCAGCATCTACACAGGCCAGCAAAACAGGGGTTGAGAGAAGAAGCACTATCATTTTTTCCATAGAGGATCTCCATCTGCTTTTTCTTCTGCTGTTTCCCCCAAATTGGTTTGATATGTACTAAGTACCCACCTGGTGGGAAGCCTTGTGCTGAGCACAAATCTCATAAAAGGATGACAAGACTCACCAGTCTGCCCTCAAGTTGCTTCTAGGAAAAGCCTAGGGGTGAACGCAAATGATACCCATGCGGGGAAGGGGTCAAAGAGAACCAAGAACAAAGCCACCAGGGATCAGAGGAGGGACTGATGGGGCTTGTTGGTTTATCAGGAAGCCTTCAAGAGGACAGGTGATTTTGGACAGACTCTAAAGGACAGAACAAGTCCAAGAGCCCATCTGCATGGAGCGAGAGAGCATTGTGATAGAGTGAAAACAATCTGTCATTTCGCATCAGAAAAACTTGAGATCAAACTCTGGTCATACCACTCACCAGCTGAGCAATTTTGGCTGAGCTATTTAACCTCTGTGTGCCTTTTCTTCAACTGTAAAGTGAAAATAGTAACTCCAGACTCCCAAGGTGGCTGCAAGGATCAAATCAACTAACATTGGTAAAGAGCCGTGTCTAGCACAAAAAAGAGTTCAATGAATATTAATTTATTAATTCTGAACAGTGCACTAAGTAGTCTCTGCATAACTCCACACCATCCTTCTAAGCTGCTCACAGGCCGAGAAGATGGAGAGATGGGTTGCGAAGGGGACGAGTGGAGCAGAGGTCACCAATGACATTCTAAGCCAGACATTGTTCCCAAGTGTAAAACAATAAACAATTTCCACTTGCTATTATCCCTGAATCCTTTTCCCTGGAGTTATTACAGAGTTTAAAAGCAAACTGAAGTCAACATTCAGAACAGAAAAGGCATATGTGCACACACACACACCCTCCTTTTTGTAAGAAAGGTTGCCATGGAGATGAAACAGAAAAATAGCAAAGACACAGAGGAGCCATTGAAATGGCTATAATTAATTTAAAGCATTAAAAACAATTAAAATTGTATTAAAACAAGTTCATTTGAACAAGGCGTAAATAGGGTGAGGAGACCACGTCAAGCATGAACAACGTAAAGCCTTGCTTTGGGGGATAGGAACAGGCACCCTCGCTGTCTTCAAAGAAGGGAAATAAATTATTGCACAATATTCAGAAACAATAGAATACGTAAGCTAATTTATCTAATGTTTCTGAAAACAAGACAGTTCTCCAATAATTCTGTTACCTCTAGTACCTTAATGCCAGAATGAAAAACAAAATGAGAACAGAAAATTACTCCTTGTCAAATAAATGGATCCATGTTCCTTTGTCCATCACTGCGACCACAAATTGCTCATCGATGAGAAGAGGGGAAAGAGACGGAACCAGCACCGTGGGATGCCTACTGTACACCAGCCACTGTCCTGGGCACTTGGCACCCTTTATCTCATTAAGTACTCCCACAAGCTCCCTGGGGAAAGTGGGAGTGGCCCTGTCCTGCCAACATGGGACTCAGAAGGACGTGTAACTTACTCAGAGCCTCACAGCTCTTTGATCAAGGAATAAGCAGATGAACTCTGACCTGTCGGGATTCCAAAGCCCATCCTCTTGCCACCATATCACGCTGCCTCTCATGGAAGAAACCAGAATGGGACATGGGACAAAAGGCAGCCAGGCAGCATTTTTTTAACACCTGTGCTACACATTTTACAAATGGTGTTTGATTTAACCCTCACAAGGAGCCTCCGTTTCATAGAGAAGGAAACGACAGAGCTCAATAAGTTCAGCTTGCCGGAAATGACACAACCAGTAAGGAGCAGAACCAAGAGTCACTTCCAGATCTGCCTAACTCTTTAAAATCCCAGGCTCCACATCTGCTCCCCTCTCCTGAACTCCTGGAGCATTTATGTCTACCACACGTCACGTCCTGCCTTGGACTGTGTAGCATTTGCAGGGGCATGGGGAGGGTGGTAGCTGGGCTTTTGTTTGTTTGTTTTTCCATTTACGCAACTGGGGATGACGGAGAAAACTATTCAGAAGAGGCAGGTTTCAAGGTGGACTTTGACTTGGACAACTAGCGAGGCTTGAACAAGCAGAGATCTTTCTTGTTCATGAGACCAGATAAGCCTGGGAATTTAGAGCTGGCGGGTGGAGGGCCCCAGGACCAGGACAAACAAAAGGGTTATCTGGATGAAGTGGCCTGAAGTCCCAGAGCCTGGATGGAGAACCAGACCCACCTGTCCAGGGAAGACAGGCCTATGGCCACAGAGTGATGCTGAGTGTCAAATCCAACCCAGGTGGGAGAGTAAATCAGAAGGGTGATAGCAGGTAAGGCAGATGTAGGACAAAACCGGGAAGAAGAAACGGAAGTCAAGAGAGCCAAAACCACAATAGGAGCACATGTGCTGGAGCCTCTTCATTCTTTGGTGTCTGACATGCATGTCCCGGGGGCAGGTGGGTGGCTCTAAGGAGCTAGGCACCAGGGCCAGACGACTATTAGCCAGGACTCTGCAGTAGAGCCGTGCCCATTGTTACGATACTGAAATACATCATGCTAGTTATAAACATCAGCTCGCAGAGCCCAACAAAGGCTCCTGTCACTTGACCACCCACCCCACCTCTAGGCCCCCTCAGGCCTCCCCAGACTCCAGTAACTGCAGGCTGACCAACCTGCCCTAGCCCCCTGCCAGCAGTGCTCGGACTGACCAACTGGACACATTAGTGAGTAAATACTTTTGTATATCACCCTGTGCACTCTGTATGATAAAAACTTACCAGAGTGGCAACTTGAATCTTGACCACAACCATGAGATGGATTAATAGTATGATTTTGATTTTACTAATGCAAGCTTTAGGGGGTTAAGCAACAGCCTAAGAGAAGTAACGACAGGAGAGGAAGGCTAAGAAGTTGGCACAAGCAAAGGAGGAAAACAGGAAGATGAATGACTGGCATCTGCTCTCTCATGGCTCAAGGAACTGAGCTCAAATTTATTTCCTATGGGAAGAAATTCCATGGGTCACAGGGAAAAATCTAGACCATAAGCTGTCTATGAAGAGGCCATCTAATTCAGTGCTTAATTAGCCCACTCCCAGGATACATGAAATACAGATGGCCAGGTTCGAGAGAGAGATTTATGGATCAAATGAAAAATCAGATGTGTGATAGAAGCTTTGTAGCATCTCCAGCAGCCTCCTGCCCGTGATGCTAGGAAAGAAGTAAGGGGTAATTAAATGACCCCCTCCCTCCTGACAGGGAAGATAAAAGTCCTAGCTGGACAACTTGAATCTCCAGAAATATTTATTCCTGCATGTAATTTATTAGTGCACACAACATAGCACAACACCAATGTATATTTCCAGTTATAATTTCCAGAAAAATAACCCCCTATGCCTTGATAAACTACAGAGCTCAGACCACCCACCACAGAGCAGTCTGAGCTGGGAGAGGTCGAAGCAAAAAAGAAGCAAGTGAGAGCTCACAAGGTGGAAGCAAGGGCAGGTGGGAGGAACAAGGTAGGGGCTCATTCATTCCTTTACCCAGCAAATATCTACTAGGTGCCTGCTATGTTCCAGGCACAGTTCTAGGCATTGGGGATAGTAAAGTGAATAAGAGATGTATATTCTCTGCCCTCATGGGATTTCCAATCTAGCTGGGGAGACAGACAGTTTAAACAAATATATAATATAATGTCAGGCCATAAACAGGTAGAGCTAATGCACAGATCCAGGGACCAGGAGGCTCTTGGTGTGTTTGTGAAACAGCAAGAAAGCCAATCTGGCTAGAACAAAGTCTTTAAGGGAAAGAGTGGGCGATAGGTGAGTAAGGGCTTATAGACCATAGAGAGGTCTTTGGATTTCATCCTGGGTCTGATGGGGGATTTGAAACAGTTGGCGATTTAGACAGTGACTTAATTTGATTTACATTTTTAAATGTCTCTAGTAGCTGGGTGGGAAATGACTCAAAAAGCTAGAAATAGACATCAGCTAGGATGCCATTCTGTAATTATCTACATTATTTATTGAGGGCTTACTATGTCATGTATTACCATATATTAACTCAAATAATGCTTACAACAACAAAAGACACCTTTTAGTATCTCCACTTCACAGGTGAGGTGCTGAGGCACAAAGAGGTTAAGAAAGAGATAGAGGCAGGTTTTGAATCCAGGTCATCTGCCTTTGCCCTGCAATGCTACGCCATCTCTCTGTAGTAGTCTGGGCAGGAGATCATGGTGGTTTGGACAGTGATGGCAGCCAATAGAGACAGTGAGAAGTGATCAGATCCCAGTTATACTTCAAAATTTGTCAGTAGCATCTAAATTAGCTGGGAGATATGAGACAAAGACACTTAGAGACCACTGCTTCCAATGTGCTAATTTCAAAGTCCTACTAAGAGCCACAACCTCTGACCCAGTGGTTTATAAACCTGGAAACTCAACAGAAGCTTTTACAAACACAGATTCTAGAAGCTTATTCCACATTCACTGAAGGAGGCATTTCAGAGTGGGGCCCAGGAACCTGCATTTTAAGACCACTTCTCACGTGATCTTGAGGCAGCCAGTCCCTGGGCTGGCATGGGGAGGCCCTGCAGTCGGCCTCACGTCATAATTCTTGGAATGTAAGGACTAAGAGCACCTGAGAGATGGCAGTGCCACCTACCTACAGATGACAACGTCAAGGCCCTGAGATGGAAGGGACTTGACCCAGCTAATAAGTGGCGGCCCTGGGACTAGACTCCTGGGCCAGTGCTGCGTCCACGGCCACATGTTGACTCCTCTGGACAGCACTGCATTGCTCACCTGCCTCGATCCTCACTCAAGGTCAGGCAGAGTGCCCTGAATGACCTCTGAAGCCATGGGGAGAGCATTATACTTGGAGCCAGAGATGTGCGTTCAGGCCCAGGCCCAGCCACCTATAGCTGAGAGCTCCTGAGAAAGTCCCTTCACCTCTCCGAGCATCAATTTCCTCATTTGTAAAATGGAGACATAAAGTCCTCCTACTAGTGCTATTTTATTGGATGAAATAATACATGTAAAACACGTGGCAAGACCTTAATGCTAGTTACAGTTTGGGTTTTTATGGCCATTAACCCAGATTTCCTGGTTCCTAATACAATGTCTTTCTCCAAACATGTGTTCATGAGGATTTTGAAGTTTTGTGTCTCCAAGGTCAAATGCAGGTACTCCAGGAGGAAAGAGCAACTCTAAATGCTTGCTTGAGAGCCAAGCTGCAGGGAAGAGGGCACAGAGGAGCAGGTGAGAACTAGGAGACAGGAGTGACGAACGGCAGAAACACCATCAGCCCTGCCGCAAGTATGTGGAGATTCCATAACAGGGTCCCTAAATAGCCTTCTGCATTCCCAGAAAATATCAGATAAATCTCTTAGATTTACAGCCCATATATATATATATATATATATATATCCTGTTGCAAATTCTTTTTTCTTCTTTTATTTTACAACCCTTTAAAAATGTAAAATCCATTCTTAGCTGACAGGTGGTACAAAAACAAGCCTGAGGCCAGATGTGGCCTGTGGTCATTGTTTGCCAACTTCTGCTCTAGACTACAAGCTCATGGAAGGCAAGATCCACATGTAATGTGTGCACCACTGCATCCTTCAGAGCCTAAAACATAGCAGGGCACTCACTAAATAGTTGTGAAATGGAATTTAACTGAAGTAGGTCAGGCAGGATTTATTATTCCCACTTGACAGATGACAAAAATGAAATCAGAGAGTCAGTGTGACTTACCCAAAGCACGTAGCTAAGAAACAGAGCTGCATAACCAGTTACACGTGTATGACAATTTGCATCTCACAGAGTGCTTTCCACAGACTGTTTGAGCCTCAAAAAACCCTATCGATTAGCTGTTATGACTGCCCTCCATTTCAGAAAAGAAAAATTGAGGCTGAGTTCAATCGTTTGCCCGGATAACACACTAATAGCAATGTAACACCCACCTGGATCAGTGCTATCCAACAGAAACACCATGTGAGCCACAAATGTGATTTTCAATTTTCTAACACCGCATTTTTTAAAAGTAAAAAGAAACAAGTAGAGTTCATGTAAATACTATATTTTATTTAATTCACTATATCCAAAATAATATCATTTTAGCATGTCATCAATATGAAAAATTTAAACGGGGATATTTTTCATTCTCTTTTCCTACAGTCTTTGAAATCCAATATGCATTTTACACTTACAGCGTGTCTCAATTTATGAGCCACGTTTCAAGCGCTTAATAGTGACAGTGGCTTCTGTATTGAACAGCTCTAGAGCAGGTATCAGCAAATTTTTCTGTAAAGGATCAGATAAATATCTTAGGTTTACAGGCCACGCACGTGCCCTGTTATTGCATATTCTTTTTTTTTTTTCCAACTCTTTAAAAATGTAAACTCCATTCTTAGCTGACAGGTTGTACAAAACTAAGCCCTGGGCCAGATTTGGCTTGTAAGTCATCGTTTGCCAGCTTCTACTCTAGACTATAAGCTCCTGGAAGGCAGGAGCCACATCTAACGTGTGCACTGCTGCATCCTCCCGTGCCTAAAATATAACAGGGCACTCACTAAATAGCTGTAGAACGGAATTTAACTGAAGTAAGTCAGGCAGGATTTATTATTCCCACTTGACAGATGACAAAAATGAAATCAGAGTCAATGTGATTACCCAAAGCACGTGGCTAAGTACAAGCCCCAAACTGTATGGCTTCCAGCCACTTCTCTTTCCTGCATCAAGCTTCTTTTCATATCTGTTGCCACCTGTTTCATAGCTGCATTGGCGGTCACTCTGATTTTTTGTTCTTCTGTCTCTTTGCCTCCGGATTTGATCTTGAGCTCCCCGGAAGCCCCAGCCAGCCTGACAGAGAGGAGGAGTTGTGGGTCCTGCACATTTTAGGAGAGGAGCATGCTCCCAGCGGGCCCCACCATTCATGATGAACAGCCTGGGTTACGCTCCTGTCCCTCCAGTCCGGGATCTCTCTGGAAATGAGTGCTCTTGTATGTTTAGTGAAAATGCATTTCTATTCTCCTTTTCAGGCTAAAAGCATCTGCCTTCTTCACAAAGAAGTTAGTGAACCAGTTATAATTACACACCATACACTGGGGAGCGTGAAAGTGACATTTAGCAACACTTAAGCCTCGGCTCTGTGGTGGCTGCAGTAAACATTATATAATTGCTGCGGCATCGATCCCAACAATTAACACCAAAGAGCAGAGACAGAATGGAAGTTCTCCAAGAAACTGCCACAACCTGAGAGTAAAATGGAACCCAAAGTTTCTCTTGGAGATGATTCTCCCTCCTCCAAATGTTAAAACTTTTTTCTCTTTTTTTAATGTTCTCAATCCAAACAGCTTTTAGTGCAGTTTTCCAGGGTTGAGGGGACCACGAAGCAGACAGGCAGGTGGAGACGGAAACACGAGGAAGTGCTCTGATGGGGTGGTCTGCTTCCCCACCCACTATGTTCCAGCCTATGAAATTGGTGAATGTGGAGAACTGCAAGGTCAGTGTGGCTGGATCCCACGAGGCAAGGAGCAGGGCTCAGTAGAGGGGCCTGGAGAGGTTAAGGCCCAGGGAGGTTAAGGATCAGTCTTGCCTGGAAGCAATGCAGAGCCTCTTGGGTCAGGGGAGGGTTATGTTCTTAGAAGGAACAGCGCCATTTCATTTTTAAAGAAGCAGGGAGACAAGGAGAGACTGGCAATGGCTGAACTGTGGCATGGGGAAGGAAAGAAGTGGACAGATCCAAGGTGTCTTTAAAAGAAAAAATGGACAGGGCCTGATGAGAGATGGGACTCAGGAGAGTCAAGAGCATCCCAGGCTCCTGGCTTTGATGACGGGGAGGCTGGTAGTACTGAACCCTGGAAGGAGGGAAAACAAGTTTGGAGGAAAAAAACAATGTGTTCAAGTGTTAGGTACCTTCATCATAAGGTGCCTGTGGGGTGTTCACATAAAAAGGGAAACTGGAAATGGGGCTCAGAAGAAAGGCTGGATGGAAACTAGGAAATGTGGGTAATCTGCATCCAGGAAGTGACTGACCATGGAAGTAGGTGAGTTGCTGGGACAAGGAAATCCAGTGAGTAGAAAAGAGGATCAGGGACACACCAGTGAAGGATTGAGTAAAACAAGAGGCTCCAACCATGGAGACTGGGAAGGAATAACCAGAGAAGGCAAAAGAGAAACAAGGAGAGCGAGGAAGTCTCAGAAACCAAAGAAGAGGAGTTTGGAAGTAAAAGAGGTGCACAGCCACGCCTGATGCTGCAGCAGGAAGAAATGAGACGCACTCAGTCATCAGTCCAAGATTTATCCAGCACTACTATGTACCTGCTACTATTCTAGGTGCCAAGTAAAGCAGTCCAGTGAGCCGGGCGCGGTGGCTCACGCCTGTAATCCCAGCACTTTGGGAGGCCAAGGTAGGCAGATCACCTGAGGTCGGGAGTTCAAGACCAGCCTGACCAACATGGAGAAACCCCGTCTGTACTAAAAATACAAAATTAGCCAGACGTGGTGGCACATGCCTGTAATCCCAGCTACTTGGGAGGCTGAGGCAGGAGAGTTGCTTGAACCCGGGAGGCGGATGTTGCGGTGAGCCAAGATTGCGCCACTGCACTCCAACCTCAGCAACAAGAGCAAAACTCCATCTCAAAAAAAAAAAAAAAAAAAGCAGTCCAGTGAACGCAACAGGCAAGATGCCCTACCCTCATAGAGATTTCCTTCTAATGCGGAAATACAGATTACTAGCAGATAAATAGGTAAATTTATTAGGTATATGTAGTGGGTCGAATAGTGACCTTAGAAGATATGACCAAGTCTTAACCTCTGGTACCTGTGAATGGGAACTTACTTGGAAGTAACGTCTTTGGAAATGTCATTCAATTAAGGATCTCAAGATGAGATTATACTGGAATTAGAGTGAGTCTAAATCCCATAACTGGTTTTCTTATAAGATAAAGAAGAGGGGAATTTCAGACATACAGACACAGAGAGGCGAAAACCATGTGAGATGGAGGCAGAGATGAGAGCAATGTCTCCACAAAGCAAGAAATGCTAAGGAGTCTAAATCCCGTAACTGGTTTCCTTATAAGATAAAGAGGGGAATTTGACACATACAGACACACAGAGGTGAAAACCATGAGAAGATGAAAGCAGAGATGGGAGCAATACCTCCAGAAGGCAGGAAATGCCAAGGATTTTCAGCAGCCACCAGAAACTAGGAAAGAGGCCTGGAACAGATTCTCCCACAGCTTCCAGAAAGAACCAGCCTTGCCCACACCTGGATTCCAGACTTCTGGTCTCCAAGACCGAGACACATTTTTGTTGCTTTAAGCCACATAGTTTGTGATAATTTGTTATGACAGCCCTAGGAAATTAATGCAATGTGTTAGAAAGTGACAGGTGCTATGGAGAGAGAGAGAGAGACAGGGAAGTGGAAGGTGGGGCGTTGGGCAGAGAAGGCTTCACTGAGATGAGGGAACTAGCCATGCAGCTGTCCGGAAGAAATGATAAAGTGAACAAACAGTGCAAAATCCCCAAGGCAGGAATCTGCCTGAAAGGTTCAAGAAAAGCCAAGGAGGCTGGTCCAACCAGGTGGGGTTGTCAAGAGGCAGAGTAGTAGGCGATGAGTTCAGAGAGAGAACATGGGGTAGGGAGTAAGGTTCTGTGTGCTGCACTTCTCCAACTGCAATGTGCACATGAATCATCCGAGTAATGTGTTAAAATGCAGGTGTAAGATTCTTCCTTTGTAACAAGCTCCTATACTACACCACGACTGCTAATGACTGTGTCTTGAGCACGAAGATAAAAGACAATGTCTTTCAACCCACAGTGCTTATCAGAGGCATCTGAGAAGCCTTTGGGGTGGCGGGAAGATAATAGAGTCTTGCCCTGGACCAATTAAATCGGAATCTCTGGGAGGTGAGACCCAGGCACAGATAATTTAATAGCTCCCTAGGTGATTCTAATGTGCAGCCAGAATTGACAATCACTGCTCTAGTGCCTGGTAGATTTTTAAAGGACTTTCTATATCTCTGAAAGAATGGGAAAGAGATGAGAGATTTTTGGGCAAAGGAGTGACGTGATTTGATTTACGTCTTAAAAGGATGACTTTGGCTTCTGGCTTCTACTCAGGCCATGGAAAGCTGGAAAGAGCATTCCTTCCACCAATGTAACAATAGAGAAGCCACATAATCTGCAACTTAACAACTTCTTGAAAGCTGAGGTCTCTGGGCAACCAACTAACCTGAAATCTAAAGAAAGGATACATAAAGCCTTACCTGGATTCTTCTTCCCTCTCTCCTCAAAGGAACAGAAGTCTTCAGCCAGTGAGAGGAGCGCAGCAAAACCTTCCCTATCACTCTCAGGCCACAGCTGAGGATTCATTACAGCTTGGGGAATGTGTATGAGTCTGCTGGTGCTGCCATAACAAAACAGCACAGGATAGGTGGCTTAGACAACAAAAATGCATTTTCTCACCGTTTGGGAGGCTTAGCGTCCAAGATGAAGGAGTCAGGAGATTTGGTTTCTTCTGAGGCCTCTCTCCCAGGCTTGCAGATGACCATCTTCTTGTTGTGTCCTCACATGGTCTCTCCTCCTGTGTGAGCTCCCCTTGTGTTTCTTTTTGTGTCCAAATTTTCTCTTCTTATAAGGATACAAGCCAGGTTAGAATAGGGCCCTCCCTAACAGCCTCATTTTAACTTAATTACCCCTTTAAAGACCCTATCTCCAAATATAGTCACAATCTGAGGTACTGGGGGTTAGGACTTCAACATATGAAGTTAGGGGAGGGAGCACAATTTAGCCCCCAACAGAAGGGAACTTCCCCCAAAACACTTTTAACCTTGGAAGGGGACCAGGGAAATGTCCGGGACCCTAATCATTAGAGATTCTCTGCCCCTGAGGAAGGGATATAATTACTGAGGATGTCCTCTCACCAAGATTTAATGTTACAACACCTAAGATTTGGGCTAAACAAGAACAACAAAGAATGTCCCCTACATCCCCCATCATGAGACTATCAAGCAAGAATTAATGTAAATCCAGTATTGGGAGAGGAGCAAGAGCATGGAAACATACTAAGATGTAGGTACAAATGGAGACCTAACCTCTGGCAAAATAGTCACCTCAATAAGCAAGGGGTAACACCAGAAGAATGTAAATGATAAAGAGCTCTGAGGATAACCATAAAAACAACAAAACCCAAACCCAGCTCCACTCTTAACTAGATTGACTCAACCCCCAAAACTAACAATCTAGCAAAGGAAAAGATCAACTCTTTGCAAGAATAAATATTGTTTACCTCAGTCACTACTGTTGTTACAGTCTCAACAATGCACCACAAGCAGTCTCTTGTAAGGTATCACCCAGAGTTCGTCTCATGACCAAGAGAATTAAGGAGTGTGAACACAAAGGGTGGAGTTGGAGCAGAAGTTTAATAGGCAAAAGAAGAAGAAGACTGGAAAAGGGTTGCCATTTTTACAGTTGAATGCAAAGGCTTTTATAAAAAAACCAATGAGGGATGGGTGTCTCATTTGCATAAGGTGTGAATTTCTGGTAGGTCCACCCCATCCTAATGTGCATGTGGGCCCTTAGCTTGAGTTACTCTATATTGCTTTGTTCCCCTTACTGCTCATGTGTCAGGGGATGGAATTTTCCATTGCAGGTATGTCTGGGCAAGTCACTTGTGTAGCCTTTTTTATCTGTGTGGCTGTGGGCATGTCTTAGGCAAACCCCCCAGCCCCCCCCCTCCCCTCCCCCGTGCAAGTTCCCTTATCTGTGCCTGCAGGTTGCTCTTTTGTTTGAAGGGATTCAAACAAAGACACACCCTAACTGCCTACCTGACTGGGATTTTTACCTTGCTCCTTTCTCACTGTCTTACACAGGGCAACAACTTTCAACCAAAAACTCACATGACACACAAAAAAATTAAAAATAAAATCACTGATAAGAGACAAAGTAATCAATAAGACAAGACTCAGATATGACCAAGATGTTGGAAGTATCATCCAGAAAAGCTAAAATAACATTAATTAATATATTCAGGCCTTTAGCAGAAAGGGTACACAGCATGCCTGAACAGATGTGTAATTTATCACAGAGATGAAAACTATAAGAAAAAATTAAATGAAATTGCTAAAAATTAAAAACACAGTAACAGAGATAAAGAATGTCTTCAATAGCCTCATCAATAGAATAGACACAAGCTGAGGAATCAGTTTACCCAAACTGAAACACAAATAGAAAAACAGAGTGAAAAAAGAAAGAAGAGGAAAAGGAAGCATCTAAAACCTGTGAGAAAGTAACAGTCTAACATACCTGTTATTGAAACGAGAAGAGAGATGAAGAGAGGGGGACAAAAGAAATACTTTTTAAGACCAGGCACGGTGGCTCATGCCTGTAATCCCAGCACTTTGGGAGGCCAAGACAGGCAGATCATGAGGTCAAGAGACCGAGATCATCCTGGCCAACATGGTGAAACCCCGTCTCTACTAAAAATACAAAAATTAGCTGGGCGTGGTGGCGCACACCTGAGGTAGGAGAATTGCTTGAACACAGGAGGCGGAGGTTGCAGTGAGCCAAGATCCCGCCACTGCACTCCAGCCTGTTGGCAGAGTGAAACTCCGTCTCAAAAAAAAAAGAAAAATACTTTTTAAATAATGGCTAAGAATTTTCAAAATTAATGAAAAACACAAAACCACAAATCCAAAAACCTCAGAGGACACCAAGCAGACAAAATATCAAAACAAAACAAAAACAATTTTTAAAACCTGCACTTATTATATTCAAACTGCTGAAAACCAAGGATAAAGAAAAAATTATAAAAGTAGTCAAAGGAAAAAAAGACACATTACATACGGGGAAATAAAAATAAAAATTACAGCCAATACCAGAAACTATGCAAGTCAAAAGACAAAGAAATGATTTCTTTGAAATGCTGGGGGGAAAAAAAAGCAAAAAAACAAACAAAAAAATGTACCTAGAATTCTGGAGTCACTAAAAATATCTTTGAAAAATAGAGGAGAGATGGATTTTTTGAGATAATGAAAAGCCAGGAAGATTCAGACCTGCACTAGAAGAAATGATAAAGTTCCTCAAGAAGTAACATAATACCAGAGAGAAATTTGAATCTACACAAATAAATACAAAGCATTTTAAATGGCATAAAGTTTTTTTTCTATTTTTAATTACTGTGAAAGATAACTGGCCATCTAAAGAAAAAAATTGCATTGATATATACAATATATGTGAATGTAAAACAGATAACCATAACACAAAGGATGGGAGGAAAAAAGACAATATAGTGTTGTAAGTTTCATATGCTATCAGAAAAACAGTAAAATAGTATTTAAAGTAGACTATAATCCAGTAAATATATATATATTTATATATAAATATATATATAAAATAAACTGTGAGGCAATTGCTCTAAAAAATACTAAGAGAGATAAATAATAAGCCTATAGTGGATAAAATGAAATCTTAAAAAAGAATTAATCCAAAAGAAGACAGAGGGGTCGGGCGCGGTGGCTCACACCTGTAATCCCAGCACTTTGGGAGGCTGAGGCGGGCAGATCACGAGGTCAGGAGATCGAGACCATCCTGGAGAACACAGTGAAACCCCATCCCTACTAAAAATACAAAAAAATTAGCCGGGCATGGTGGCAGGTGCCTATAGTCCCAGCTACTCGGGAGGCTGAGGCAGGAGAATGGCATGAACCTGGGAGGCAGAGTTTGCAGTGAGCCGAGATCATGCCACTGCACTCCAGCCTGGGTGACAGAGCAAGACTTCATCTCAAAAAAAAAAAAAAAAAGAAAAAAAAAGAAAAAAGGAAACAGAAATAGCATATAGAATAGATAGAAAACCAGAAACTAACATGGCAAGGTATTAGATTTTAATAATATGATAATTACATTAAATATAAATAATCTAAACACACCAGTTAAAAGACAAAGACTGTCAGATTGGACACAAAAGTAAAACTCAATTTTAGGCTCTCTAAACATAGGGAGATAAACTAAGAGCAAAAGAATGGAAAAAGATATACCATGGAAAAGAAAACTGATACAAAAAAACAAATAAGGTTATTATATTAATATTAGACAAAGTAGAAGTCAGAACAATGAATATTTCAAGCAATAGTGACTTAAAATAACATTAAACGATTAACTCACCAAGAAGCCATAAAAATCCTCAATGTATATACAACTAATAAAAGAGCTTCAAAATGCATGAAACAAAAAATAATACAACTGAAAGGAGTAATAAAGAAATCTACAATTATGGGAGGCTTCAACACACTCTCTAAGTATTTAACAGAACAATTAAACAGAAAATCAATAAGGATAGAAAAGACTTGAACACCACCACCAACCAACTTGACCTAACTGAAATTTTTAGAACCCAACGACAGGAGAGTACACACTCTTTCCAAATGCACATGAAACATTTGACAATGTATAACACATTCTGAGCCACAAAACAAATCTAAAAACTTTGAAAGACTTAAGGTCATAAAAAGTACATTCTCAGACCATAATGAAATTTAGGTAGAAATCAATAAAAGAAAAATATCTGGAAATTAAGCAACATACTTTGAAATAACCATGGACAAAGACAAAGACACAAGGGAAATTTTTTAATGTTTTGAATTAAAATAAAAGTGAAAACACAACACATTAAAATATGCAGAATGCACTAAAGAAAATGCTTAGAGGGAAATTTATAGCCTTAAATATTTATATTGCAAAAGAAGAAAGGTCTTAAATTGATTAAACTTTTATATTAAGAAGCTCGAAAAAGAGAAATTAAACCCAAAACATACCAAAGGAAAGAAAGAGCAAAATCAATAAAACAACAGAGAAAATTAATGAAATTTAAAAACTGGTTCTTCGAAAAGATCTATAAAATCAATAAACCTCTATCTAGATTGACTATGAAAAAAGGAGAAAAGAAATGAAATATAACCCTCGGGAATGAAAGAGGGGCCATCATGATTACCATCATTACCACAGACATTAAGAAAATAATAAATAAATATCACAAACAATTCTATGTTTATAAACTTAATAATCTGATGAAACGGACAAATTCCTTGAAAAACACAAACTTCTAAAACTCATTTAAGAAGAAATAAATAGCCTAGTTCTATAAATAAGTAAAATTTGCATTTTAAAGCCCCCCCCAAAAAAAAACTTTAGGCACAGATGGCTTCACTAGATAATTATATCATACATTTAAAGAAGAAATGATAGCAATGTTCTACAAAATATTTCAGAATATAAAAGAAAAATGAATACTTTCCAATTCATTTTATGGGGCCACTTTTATCCTGATACCAAATGAGACAAATATATAACAACAAAAAAACTGTATACCAATATTCTTCATATATACAAAAGCAACAATCCTCAAGAAAAAGCAATACTAGCAAATTAAACCCAGCAATAATTAAAAAGGATAACACATAATCAAGTGTGACTTATCCCAGGAATGCAAGGGATGCTTAACATTGAAAAGAAAAAAAATCAGTGGATGAAATTCACTATGTCAACAAACTGGAAGAAATACTCTTATTAGTTTCCCAGAGATGCCATAACAAATTACTACAAAATGAGTGGCTTAACAACAGAAATGTATTCTCTCCAGGTTCTGGAAGCTAGAAGTCTGAAATCAAGGTGTCAGCAGGGCCATGCTCCCTCTGAGGGCTCTGGGGAAGAATTCTTTACTGTGTCTTCAAGTCTCTGTCTCCTTTAAGGACACCCAGTCATTAGATTTAGGGTCCACCCTATTCAATATCACCTCATCTTAAACTGATTACACTTGCAGTGACCTTATTTCCAATAACGACACATTTACAGGAACTGGAGATTAGGACGTTTCTATTATTTGAATGATGGTCTTGTGTCCAAAATTCATGTTGAAACTTAATCCCCATTGTGGTGGTATTAAGACATGGGGTCTTTTTTGGGAAGTGATTAAGGCATAAAGGTGGGGTGCTTGTGAATGTATTAGCATCTTATAAAAGAGCTGGAGGAAATTAGTTTAGGCTATTTTTGCTCTTCCATTCTGCCATGTGAGGACAGTGTTCATTCCCTTTTTGCTTTCTGTCGTTTGGCCATGCAAGGTCATCTAGATGGTACCATCTCTGAGGAACAGGTTTACAACAGACACCAAACCTGTTGGTGCTTTGACCTTGGACTTTCCAGCTTCCAGAATTGCAAGAATAAATTTCTATTGTTTATCAATTACCCAATCTGTGGTATTTTGTTATAGCACCACAAATGAACTAAGACAGCCTTCAACAAATATTGTGGGGATACATAATTCAATCAACAACAAATACCACATAATTATTTCTACAAGTGCAAACAAAGCATTTGAAAAATTTGATATTTACTCATAATAAAAACTCTCAGCAATAGAAGCAATTTTCCTCAATTTGAAAGGCAGCAACTGCAAAAAAACTTCCAGCTATTAATAGACTTGCTAGGTCGGGGAAGTTCTCCTGGATAATATCCTGAAGTGTGTTTTCCAGCTTGTTTCCATTCTCCCCATCTCCTTCAGTTACTCCAATCAGTCATAGGTTTGGTCTTTTTATGAAGTCCCATATTTCTTGGAGGTTTTGTTCATTCCTTTCATTCTTTTTTCTCCAGTTTTGTCTGCATGCCTTATTTCAGCAAGATGGTCTTTAAGCTCTGCTACCCTTTCTTCCACTTGGTCAGTTCAGCTATTGATACTTGTGTATGCTTCAGGAAGTTCTCGTGCTATGTTTTTCAGCCCCTTCAGGTCTACACTTCTCCCTAAACTGGTTATTCTAGTTAGCAGCTCCTCTAATCTTTTATCAAGGTTCTTAGCTTTTTTGCATTAGGTTAGAACATGCTCCTTTAGCTCAGAGTAGTTTTTTATTACCCATCTTCTGAAGCCTCCTTCTGTCAATTCATTCATCTCATCCTCCATCCAGTTTTGCACCCTTGCTGGAGAGACGTTGCGATCATCTGGAGGAGAAGAGACACTCTGCATTTTTGGGTTTTCAGTGTTTTTTTCAGTGATTCTTTCTCATCTTCATGAGTTTGTCTAGTTTCGATCCTTGAGGCTGCTGACCCTTGGATGGGGTTTTTGTGGGGGCTTTTTGTTGTTGTTTACGCTGTTGTTGTTGCTTTCTGTTTGTTTTTCTTTCCATGGTCAGGTCGGTTTTCTGTAGGGCTGCTGCAGTATGCTGGAGGTTCACTACAGGCCCTGTTCATCTGGTTTGCTCCCGTGCCTGGAGATGTCACTCAAGGAGGCTGGAGAACAGTAAAGATGAGTGCCTGCTCCTTCTTCTGGGATCTCTGACCTTGAGGGCACCAACCTAATGCCAGTAGGATCACTCCTGCATAGGGTGTCTGACAACCCCTGCTAGAGGGTCTCACCCAGTTGAGTGGTACAGGGAACAGGACCCATTTAGCAAAGCACTTTGTCCCTTGGTGGAGGGGCTGTGCTTCACTGAGGGGAAACCCACCCGTCTGGGCTGCCCAGATTCCTCAGAACTACCAGGAAGAAAGGCTAACAGAGACTTCGACCAACCCTCCCCCTAGGGGCTCAGGCCCAGGGAGATCAGGGTTCTGTCTCTGAGCCTCTGGCTGGAGTTACTGGAGTTCCTGCAGGGAAGCCCCACCCAGTGAGGAAGGATGAGTCAGGGTTAGGCCTGAAGAGGCACTCTGGCCACAGTATGCCACAGACCATGTGTTGGGCTGTGAGGCACAAGTCTTGGGACCAAGCCATCCAGCTTCCCTGGCTCCACCAGGGGAAAAGCGCATCCTGGAGCTAGAGATGAATGCTGCCCTTCCCCGACCCAGGGAGCTTAGCATGTTAAGCAGTTGTGAGCCCCCGTGCTGGCTGCTGCCCCCCGGAAAGGAGCTCAAATGGCTTAGACAGCAAGCAGCCGAAGCTACGGTGCTGGTCACCCTTCCCCGCTGGGAGCTCCATAGGCTTAAGCAGATTCCAGCTGAGAGGCTGTTGACAATTTGCCTGGCTCCAGGGGTGGGACATTAGGCCCCAGTGGTGTGGGTTCACAAGTGGGATCTTCCAATCCGTGGGTTGCACAGTTCCATGGAAAAAGCACTGTTTCCCCAGCTGGGTAGCACATTCACTCACCACCTCCCTTGGCTGGGGGGTGAGGGCTCCCCCGCCCCATGTGGCTCTTAGGTGGGCCTCCGCACTACGCTGCTCTTCCTTCCTCTTCGTGGAACACGCCAGCCTCCTAGTCAGTTCTGATGAAAGAACCTGGATACCTTGGTTGCCGGTGAAGGATTCACACACTCATTATGGTTCTTTTTGTTGGGAGCCTCGGATCGCCCCTGTTTCTAGTCAGCCATCTTGGCCCCACCCCTATTAACAGACTTAATAGTAAAAGCCTAAATGCTTTTCCCCTAAGATGACGAACAAGGCAAGGATGCGTGCTCTCACTACTTTTATTCAATATCACATCGGAAGGTCTTGCAAAAAATGCAAGAAAAAATAAATAAAAGCCTTGCAAGATTGGAAAGGAGGAGTAGAACTGTCTGTTTTTAGACAACCTGATTGTCTATGTAGAAAATTATGAAGACTCTTCTGAAAAATTACTAGAACTAATAAGCGAGTTTAGAAAGTCACAGGATACAAAGTCAATATACACAAAGCCATTGTATTTGTATTTACTAGCAGTGAAAAATTAGAAATTGAAATTTACAAAAGTGCCATTTGTAATAGCACTAAAAATTTATAAACACATATATGTGCAAGTCTAATAAAGTATATGCAGGATCAGTATGCCAAAACTAAAAAAAAAAAAAAAAAAAAAAAAAGACACTGATGAAAGAAATCAAGAAGACCTAATAAGTGGAGAGAAACATTGTTCATGGATCTGAAGACTCGATGTTGTTAAGATGTGAGTGCTCCATAAAGTGAGCTACAGATTCAATTCAATTTCAGTCAAAGTCTCTGCAGGAATTTTGAAAAATTAATATACTGATTCTAAAATATATACGAAAAGATAAAGGAACTAGAATAGACAAAACAATTTTGAGGCCAGGCGTGGTGGCTCACACCTGTAATCCCAGCATTTTGGGAGGCCGAAGCGGGTGGATCAAGAGGTCAGGAGATCGAGACCACCCTGGCTAATGGGGTGAAACCCCGTCTCTACTAAAAACACAAAAAATTAGCCGGGTGTAGTGGCGGGCGCCTATAGTCCCAGCTACTTGGGAGGCTGAGGCAGGAGAATGGCATGAACCCAGGAGGTAGAGCTTGCAGTGAGCAGAGATCATGCCACTGCACTCCAGCCTGGGCGACAGAGTGAGACTCCGTCTCAATAAAAACAAAAACAAATAAACAAAAAAACCGATTTTGAAAAAGAACAAAGTTTGAGAAATCACACTGCCTGATATCAAGACTTATTATAAAGCCACAGTGATCAAGACAGTGTGAGACTGGAAAAAAGGATAGACATAGTGGTGTGCTGCAGCCAGCTCATACCAGCTCATCAGAGCCAATGTCAGATTTTCAGAAGTTTTACAGGCTAGTTGTTGTCACATTGATTGCTTGAAATTATGCACTGTAAAAACATATTAAAAACAGAACTCAGCAAACAACTACAAATCAGGACTTCCCTCCCCACCACACCCCCAGAGTCAGTTCTTAAACATTTACCAGCAACCAGGCCGCAGTGGCTCACGCCTGTAATCCTAGCTGAGGTCAGTGGATCGCTTGAGCTCTGGAGTTCTAGACCAGCCTGGGCAACATGGTGAAACCCCATCTACACAAAAAATCAGCCAGGCATGGTGGCACATGCTTATGGTCCCAGCTACTTGAGGGGCTGAGGCAGGAGGATCGCTTGAGCCCAAGAGGTCAAGTCTGCAGTGAGCAGAGATTGCACCATTGCACTCCAGCCTGGGTGACAAAGTGAGACCCTGTCTCAAAAAAATAAAAATAAAAATAAATTGCCAGTACATCTCTACATTTAGATCTAGGGAACAGAATTCAGAAATTGACTCAGGTAAAGTTGGGCAACTTATTTTCAATAAAGGTATGAAGGCAATTCAATGGATAAAAGATAGTCTTCCACACAAATTGTGCTGGAACAAATTGCACATCCATATGTGGAAAAAAAAAGAACCTCTATCCATCCGTTGCATCATATACACAAATTAATTCAAAATGAATCATAGACCTAAATGCAAAATCTAAAACTATTAGGTAAAATCATAGAGAATCTTTGTGAACTTGAGTTAGGCAAATATTTCTTAGATGTTACACCAAATTAATAAATTAGAAACCTCTGCTCTTCATAAGACACTGTTATGAGAATGAAAAGCCACAGACTGGGAGATCATATCTCGAATAAAAGACTTGACACGGGATATATAAAGTATTCTCGAAACCTAATAGTAAGAAAATTAACAGTCCAAGTTTTAAAATAAGCAAAAGAATTTAATAGACACTTTGCCTGGCAATAAGCACACAAAAAGATGTTCAACATTATTAGCCATCAGGGAAAAACGCATTAAAGCCACAATGAGATACCACTACACATCTGGTAGAATGTCTAAAAATATATTATCAGCTAAAAATAATTTTGTATAGCTTTTAAAAATAATTTTTTAGATGATACTATCAGGGTCTGGTGAGGCTGCAGAGGAACTGGAACTCTCATACATTGCTGGTGGAAATGCAAAATGGTACACTTTGCAAAGCAGCCTGGAAGTCTTATGAAATGAAACATACTTTTACCATAAAACCCAGCAATCCCACTACCAGGCATTTACCCAAATGAAATAGAAACTTAAACTTCCAGAAAAACCTGTATGCAAATGCTTAGAGAGCAACCTTATAACTGCCAAAAATTGGAAAGTATCACACATCATTTATCTGTTGCATATGGATAACAAACTGTGGAATATTCATAATAAAGCAGTCCTATTCAGTATTAAAAATAATGAGCTACTAACACACACAACATGAATTAATCTCAAATGCGTTACGCTAAGTGAAAGAAGCCAGACTCAAAGGCTACATACTATATGATTCATTTACATGCCATTCTGAAAAGGCAAAAAGTTTAGAAACAGAAATCAGTGGTTAACAGGGACTGGGGATAAGGAAATAGGTTGGTACAGAGGACCTATTTGGAGTGAAAAAAAAACATTTTTACATCTTGACTACAGTGGAGGTTAAACCACTGCATGTGTTTGCCAAAGCATGCAGAATTGCATATTAATACACTTGAGTTTTACTATGTATACATTATTTCTTAATGAAAAAAAGTTCAATTTTTAAGGAAAAGGTCACTTTGGCTGTTGGGTTGGGAATAGATTGTAGGGCAAAGGATGGAAGCAGGGAACCATTAGGAGACTACTGCAGTAGCCCAGGTGAGGGATGACAGTGACTTGGACCAAAAGTGGCTGTGGAATTTGGCAGTATGTAAGGTTCATCGGTGATCCTTGTAGAGGAAGTTTCAGTGAGGGGGCCAAGGGGAAGGCAGCCTGCAAGGGCCGAAAGTGGGCGGTGAGCATGCGCAAACAGCCTCAGATCCCTCGCTACTCTTTCAAGAAGCCTGCATGGACCTGCCCCCTGGATGAGCCCAGACTCTGAGTTGGGCCTGGGGCTTTCCTGTTTTTAACACTGAAAGTTCTGCCTCCAGGAAAACCCCTCAGTCCCAGGCACACCCAGAAAACTGGTCACCTAAGCCTGGTCCCCAGCCAGCCTCTATGGTCACCCTGCAGTTCTGCTCTCCCTATAGGGTGATGTCCTTGCCTTCCATTACAAGCCTCTGAGGTCCTGCTACTGATACTGCTCACTGACGCAGGGATGCGGAAATGCCCAGGAACAGGAGGGACATTCTGCTGCTTGGATGCCACCTTATGAAGGCTGTTCCATGACTCCCAGAATTGGGAAGAAATAAATGAATGGTTTTGTCACTCCACTACCACCAAGTCAGGAGCACTAAGCTGGGAACACGCATTTCACCCCCATCATGCATCTGAAATGCCTGTCTTGAAAAAGATTCATCAGATTTTGCATTGGTCTTGTCCTTCTATCTTCACAGCTTTGAATACAGAAAAGCACTTCCTCTTACTTAAGATCTCTCCTTTGTTGCCTCCATACTCCTCTCTTCCGTGTCTCCTCCTGCCTTTCTAATATGTGTTTCCCAATCTCTTTCATGGCCTGATAAAGTATGAACCTTCCTCATACACGCTGATGAGGCAGGCCAGGGTCATGTTTGAGTGCCTGGACATTAACATCAAATGGGACCAGGACTTGAATCCCAGATTTGTCTCTTTCTGGAATTGCAGCCTTTGACACATTACTTCTCTGACCTTCATGTTTCTCCTCTGTAAAATGGGTCTAATGAATTCTACTTCATTAAATTGCTATGAGAATAAAATTAAATGAGATTATGCATCAAGGGAAAAAGCTCAGCACAATACTTGGAACACAGCAAAGCAACAAATAAAAGTTGCTCTTGGTATTATACGATGTTCCCAACAGTAATGTTCGACAATAGGGAAGTGGTTAATAAATTAGGCTACATACACCATGATTTATTTGTAGAATACTATATGATACAGCCATTAAAAATAATGTTCTGAAGAATACTTAATGGCACAGCAAAATGTTCACAATATAATTTTAAGAGAAAAAAATCGGGCTATAAAACTCAAGTCTCAATTCTGTTCTTTAAAGAAAGTATGAGTGAGTGTGCGTGTGTGTGTGTGTGTGTGTGTTATGCATGTATTTAGGAAAAAGAACTAAGAAGAAATATAGCAATATAGCAAAAATGTTGGCTGGTTAGCCTTTCTTTTTTACTTCTTCTTTATAGTCTTCTGTATTTTTACATTTTCTCTAATAACATGTATAGCTGACCCTTCATATCTGCAGGTTTTGCATCTGTGAATTCAATAGAGGATCAAAATATTTGGAAAAAATAAAAAATAATATAAATTATAATAATTTACATAACATTTATAGTATATTAGGTATTGTAAGCATCCAGAGATGATTTAAAGCATATGGGAAGGCCAGGGGCAGTGGCTCATGCCTATAATCCCAGCACTTTGGGAGGCCAAGGCAGGAGGATCACTTGAGGTCAGAAGTTCAAGACCAGCCTGGCCAACAAGGTAAACCCCCATCTCTACTAAAAATACAAAATTAGCTGTATGTGGTGGCACAAGCCTATAATCCCAGCTACATGGGAGGCTGAGGCAGGAGAATCGTGTGAATCCAGGAGGCAGAGGTTGCAGTGAGCCAAGTCACGCCACTGCAATCCAGCCTGTGTAACACAGTGAGACTCCATCTCAAATAAATAAATAAATAAAGTATATGGGAAAATGTGCTTAGGTTATATGCAAGTAAATACTACACCATTTTATATTAGGTACTTGAGCATCCTTGAACTTTGGTACCCAAGGGAGGTCCTGGAATCAATTCCCCATGGTTACTGAGGGACAGCTGTCTTATTCTCATAACAATAGATGTTATTTTAACATTTCCATCATCAATTTATTTATTCAACAAAGATTTTTTTCTGGCACATACTGTGTGCCAAGCAATATTCTAGATCCTGAGGATACTGTGTTGAAAAAGTCAACAGGCAGAATTTTCTTAAAACAACCCCCTTGTTTTATGTATTAATTTTGTCTCCAACACTAAATTGTTTACTTCTCAAGGGAAGAGACCTTGTGTTTCCCTTCTCTGTAACCCTATATCACTCCCTGAATACAGGAAGAACTCAGTAATAGATTTCACTTCAGCAACGGGGGCTTGATTGAAAATGGCCAGTTTTCTGGAATCAGCTACTATAGAAAGAAAAGAGAAGAGGTGCCTTCCTACGTTGGGTTGGTATCTGCCCTCTTCTTCCATTGTCTTGGGAATGATGAGTTTGAACATTAAAGACTGCCACCTCCAGTAGGTTTTCCTGACAGCACAGGAGCCAAATGGCTGGCCCGGCCTTTTGTCAAGGGAGTTTCTCTTTCTTCAAGCACCATATCATACACAACACACCTGCCTTTTTGAAC